>NC_083314.1:101192687-101510705 GCF_963455315.2 Globicephala melas
CAAAATCTTGCTTAGCTGGCAGTTTTATAATCATTACCAATATAGATTAACCTCTTAAAGTCACAATGCTTGGGAGCTATCTTTACTTGGACCAGGGTGTTTTAAATATTCACAAAAATTTTAAAAATGTTCCAAAGCATGTAGTGCACCACTTAATTTAAAACAAGCAACTCTTTTGCTAGAGTTTATTTTACCATTCCCCAATGTAATAAGGAATACATTTCTAAATAAGAACAACTATACTTGAAGAACTTCTAGGACATTCAATGCTTATCTACTACTTACTTTGTAGAAGAACTGCTATGATACCTATTTTTTAAATTTTCTCTACTTTTTAAATGGTCCATATATAGCTGGACTTGGAATTTAGGAAAGCATTAGTTGTACTATTGATTTGGCTTGATGGTGAACGCTTGTAATGATATTTTTTCTTCATTTATCTTAGAGAAAACGTCCTATACTATAATTGCTTTTCTGCTTCCTAGATGTCCATGTAGATACATATATTTTTATTATTCAGTAATGATAGAACCCTTCTATTAAGCCAGCTCATTACCATTCAAGTAAAAAAAAAACTAATTTAAATATTCTTCCATTAAAAAAGTAATACATTGTAAAGCTGTATAAATCAAGTGAAAAATACATATACTTATTATTCTTCCCTAAGGGCAAGATTTAATTTTGAATTTGAATGTTGCTTAGCATAGGGTTTTGATGTTAATTGAATCTTAAATGAATGATTTTACATGAGGCAATTGACATTCTTAAATAAGACTGATAGCATTTGAAATGAAGCGACCTCTAACCTGGTTATTTCTTGAAATTCTTATCAAAAAAGATTTTAAGTCTAGTGTTCATAATTATTTTTAACAGTATTATTTATGAGAGCAAAAAATTTACATAAGTGCTTAATTATTAGTAGTTCTCTTCACTAATAAAGGTATGTTAACATGATGTACTAGAAGATTATGTTGTTATATAGAGAAGTGTTTAAACAAATAAAAAATACAGAACTCAAAATAATACATATCCACTATAATCATCATGACACAAATAAGTAACATATGTTTATATGTTGACACATTTGAAAAGAACCATGCAGAAATTTTAAAATATTTTTATCTGCATATAGCAAATTATTTTTCTATAACTGCATTTAAGTGTAGCCTTCTCTAGGAGATAAGGTTATGGGCATTCTTTATTTCCTCTTTATACATTTGTGTACTTAGCTCTTGTCATTTTTTTGTTTTTCATGTGCATGTATTAATTTTCAAACCAGAAAATGAGGCTCTGAAACGACTTCCATACATTAACTAATAATTCTAAAATAAACTGTGCAAAAAAACAAATTTTACTACTTCAAGTATTATATTCACTTAACTACAAACAGTTTTACTTGGCAAAAATTAACATTATGCGATCTTTCCATGATTATGATATTAAAATTAAACTTTCAAAGGGTATATTCTTTCAGTGTATAATACCTACCAAGGATTACTTCCTTTCAAATCTCTTCACCATCATCATAATCATCAGCATCAGTATCATCAACAATTGAAACTTACACTCTTTTGTACCTACTAAAGAACAATTAGAAAATGTCCACGTACTTTATCCAGCATGTCATATTTTATGGTTTCAGCATCCCTTCACATTTTAGCAAGAAATAATTTTCTTTGGTTACCTGGATACCAAGATACTTTGAAATTATTCACCTATGTTCAACTGGATTTTTGTTTTATTGTGTCATTATTCTTGTTTTTATAAAAAGACTCAAATTTATTCTTAGTTATTGGTCATATAGAACAAAATTGGGAATAGCTTCATTTCACCTACTCAGAGTTTATTTGGAGATACCTGTCTTATATTCGGTGTCAACTGTCTCCAAGTAAATTCACACATCTAAGTATAATATTTCAATATGACAATAATTGGTTTCTGATACAGACCTATATCTCATATTTACAAACTGATTTTCCTCTTTCATTTTAATATTTAAATTTTAAGTTGTAAACAAACTGTGACCATTTTACTTCATAAAAGTCCAAAGGCAAATGTTTATACCCCATTTCTTCTATCACACTAGGAACAAGCCCCTTTGGTGATTTATTTTTACAAATGTGGATGAAAACAGAAGTATTTCCATAATAATATGATTAAATTAAAAAGGGACTGGAAAGATTCTGCAATATTTCACTTCCTTGTATATCTGAGATATTCTGAAGTTAACAGATAACAGCAGACTGTTGCTGTTTCAGGCCACACAGTTTGTGTGTTAGTTAGGAAGCCGTGATTATATAAGGGCCCCGATTTCCTGATTATGCTTGGACTGATGTGTCAAATCAGTTAAGAGTTATTCACTTAGGAAAAAAAACAATAAATAACTGGAGCTGTAGGGATCTTGTGAAGTTATAATAAAGAAAACCAGAGATTCATCCAAATATATACATCTAAGATGCAGTACACTTGATATAATTTTAGCAACATGTAGAAATATAATTCATTTGGAGGAAAGGGTGAAAAACATACTGATATAAACTGCTGTGAAGAACAAAGTTTGCAATATGGCAATATGGCACAGTGATGCTAATTTAACTATTTCTAATAAAACCGTATTTTGTATAAACTGAGTGCAACCTATGAGCGTGACAAAAATATGTATTTATGTGACAGGTATAGTCAAAACTCAAACATTTCATCTGGAGTTCAATGGAATTGCCATGAACATTTTCTCTTAAAAAAATAAAAAAGCAAACTTAGAAAAGTTTTGCAGACTTTATCACTGAAAGGAAAACATAGTAGGTGCACTTGTCACATGACTTTTATAACCTAATATACTTATGTTTTATAATCACAATCACTTATAGTATATTGTATATCTTAATTTTCAAGGCATTTTCTTAAAAATTATTTCAATTAATTGTCATAACACTACTATAAGGTCAGTGTGGACAGGTTCTATTGTAAAGGAGAGATAAAGTTATTTCTGTGGATTTAAAGAGTTAAGTGGTAAAAAAAGCCTATGTTGATAAATGCGCTTTATCCAACAGAAATATTTTAAATCATTTCAAAATCTGAGATTTATGAGAAATTCCTTTTAGAGACTTGAATTTACTTAAGGTTGTTAATGTAGAATAAAAAAATAGGAGAGGTAGAAAATGATCTTTCCAATCCCACCTGCTATAAAGAAAATCACTTGAATCTGTCCACTAATCTCTAGCCCACTGCCATGAGACCTCTATGTCAGTTCACATCTCTGTCTTTGTTGCTATGTTTTCTAACTAGGCTCAACATGTTTAGTTTTGTTCCACTCTGACCCATATAGCCAGTGTGATCTTTCTAAAAGGCAAGCACAATAGATATTGTCTCTTCCCTGCTGAAAAGTCTTCAATGGCATTCCCCATTTCCCTTAGAATGAAAAATAAAAGACAAAGCTTATAAGGCCCTCTTCAGCCTAATAGCGTTCAGGACATACTAATGTAAAATATGACATGTTGGCATATTAAGATGAATGAGTTTGAGAATATGGCAGAAGCAGAAAGGTCACTTTGACCTTCTTCCAACCCTTATCTCACAAAGCAGGTCATAAAACCCTCATACAAGAGGTGGCCTCCTTATGCCCAGAGGGAAAAAGAAGCATCTTTACCTCCAAAGACAAAGGGACACTTAGAAGACTCCTAACAAAAAGGACTTGCTAAATTCCCTCCAGTTTATTTCACTTAACTCATACTCCTTAACCTACCCTATTTCTACATGACAGCCCACTCTTCATCAAACTTAGCGTAGAAATACTCAGATCTGTTTCTTCTGGTCTAGATTTGCTCATGAAGGCTCCTGTACCACAAAGAACTTACATTAAATCAACATATATACATTTTTCCTGTTAATTTATCTTTGTCAGTTTCATTTTCAGACCCAGCCAGGAATCCTAAGAGGATTGAGGAAAATTTTTCCTCCTCTACAAGCCTCCTTTTTCAACTCAACATTACCTCCACTCCACCATCCTTCAAAGAGAACCTCAGTAATTTGAACATGTACTCTCTCACTTCTCGTCTTTTCTCTGCCTGGAACTCTCTTACTCACATCTTTATCTGGCTACCTCTCATTCATCATTCATTAAGGTCTCAGCTTAAACACATCCTCTGAGGAATCTTCCTCTTTCCCTGCAATGTCTTTCTATCCTGGAACTTATTATACTTTATTATCATAACGTTTTATTTTAATTGACTGTTTCTCTTATTGACTGTAACTACATGAGAAAGGGACCGTGTTTGTCCTGCATACTGTGGTCTCTCCAGGGCCCAGCACAGTGTCTGGTGGTAGTAGGGGCTCAAGTAATTCTTGTTGAATGAAAATATCAGTATCAGTTAGATAATCTTGCAAAATATAAAATATTTTAGTTTAAAGTACCTTTAAACTAGCAAGCACTATAGACTACAAAGGATAAAATAATTCTCTTAATGTATCAATTTTGTATAGTCATTAATTCAGTCAGAGATAAGGTTAAAGATGTATGTTTAAATATACGTTCCAGGAAAAGTATGTTCAGAATACGCTAGATGAATGAGAACTTCCCTGGTGGTCCAGTGGGTAAGACTCCACACTCTCAGTGCAGGGGCCCCGTCATCGACCCCTAGTCGGGGAACTAGATTCCGCGTGTATCCTGCAACTGAGAGTCCGCATGCCACAACCAAGACCCAGCGCAGCCAAAATAAATAAGTAAATATTAAAAAAAAGAAAAGAAAAAGAATGAAGTTGTACCCCTACCTCATACTATCTAAAAAAAAAATTAACTCAAAATGGGTCAAATACCTGAATGTAAGAATTAAAACTATAAAACTCTCAGAATATGCTAGATGAAGAAAGTGATAGCATAAAATTCATTTAAAATAATAACTGCTTTGCGGAATTGTTAGTTGTTCAAAAAAGGTAATCATTTGAAAAGAAAAATGTTGACTAGGCTCTTTCCTGAATTAAAAAACAAACAAAAAAACACAACTGAACTATAAACTAAACTGAACTAATGCTCCTTTTTTGATTTTTTGAATAGCTACAGAAGGCATGGTAGGGATGGCAGGGATATAACGTATAAGCCCTGAACTAATTTTCAAACCTTTGGTCCTTTCCTCATTTTGCAAACCCTTTTTAATACAAGAAAAAGAGAGGAAAAGGAAATAAGATAGGAGAATCATTAGGAAGCATGTGCAAGTGCTTTTGAAGAATTCAAATCCTTCCAAAACAAGAAACTGAGGGGAAAACAGACACAATAAAATGGTAGCATAATTCTTTCTCACATCAAGTTGAGCTCAAATTAGGTACTTGGGCATGCTGTGTAGGAAGGAAAACTTATCACCCTCCCTCCACATATACACATTTGTGTCAGTGGGTGGGTTCAGCGTTACTATATTAACTGGCAACTCCACTGGCACTGAGCCACCGAAGAGGCTTCTGAATGTGACACTTGGTTCCTGAACAGACTCTTTCAACACAAGACATATAGAAAGTAAGAGAGAGGATAACATTTTAAAAATGAAGCAATACCACATATCACTAATTACCTGTTCATAAGAGTGGATATTCTCCTCAGCCATATCTGTAAATGCTGACTTGATATCATTTTGCATGTTTTGTTTCCATCTTTCCCAATCTGCTTTCAAGGCATTATTAGCGCACTCCACTTTATCTTCCAGTTTTCCAATCTCTTCCGTAAGCTGAATTAGATCACAAAGAGATCAACTGATCTATGTATTCCTGCCACTAAGTGAATTCTTAAAGTCTAAGCTGAATATTATAAAAAACAGTTTAAGAAAAATACTTTTTTTGAAAAGTCACCAGTATTTACCCTGTATACTAACTAGTTAAAGTAAAGAGAACATTGGATTCAGAGATGTCAAGTAGAGTTCTAAGGTCTGCCACCAATTAGCACTTGACTTTACCTAAATCTCTCTAATCTTGGGCTTCAGTTACACTATTTATAAAGCAAAGGAAATTGGACTACAAGTTATTCCAAAATTTTTTTGCAATAACTCTCTAATTACCACTGATTGTGATGAAATATTTATATTAAAAGATATGGTTGGGGGCTTCCCTGGTGGCGCAGTGGTTGAGAGTCTGCCTGCCGATGCAGGGGACACGGGTTTGAGCCCTGGTCTGGGAAGATCCCACATGCCGCGGAGCAACTAGGCCCATGAGCCACAACTACTGAGCCTGCACGTCTGGAGCCTGTGCTCCGCAACAAGAGAGGCCACGATAATGAGCAGCCCGCGCACCGCGATGAAGAGTGGCCCCCGCTTGCCACAACTGGAGAAAGCCCTCGCACAGAAACGAAGACCCAACACAGCCAAAAATAAATAAATAAATAATAATTAAAAATGAATATCTGCTTATATAAAAAAAAAGATATGGTTTCACATGTTCAGCTTCCCCTTCCTACTCCTCATTTTTCAGCTGTTTTTAGCAGAATGCTCAGTTAACTGACATGTTATAACATCCGTATAGATTATGTAGTCCAACCTGGAGGCCCAGGGGATTAACTTGTCACATTCCACTCAGCTGGTAACAGAGGCAGGTTTATATCACAAGACACCTGACACCTAGTCCACGCTCCATTAGACAGGCTGAGTGTGACAGTCATACCTCCTCCCCAACTTACCCACCAACCTTTGAGCATGGAACCCATCAATTTATTGCTTTATATTTAGCACATTTATATTTATATAAATTTTTATATATTTATGCATATTTTATACACATATATTTATTCATATAGTCAGCATACATTTATTTATTAAGTTCCTTCTCCATACCAGGCATTATTCTAGGACTTGGAGATTCAACAGTGAAGACAATAGACAAAAATCCTTGTTTTTACCGGAGCTGATATTCAACTGGGGAGAGACAAACCATAAGCAAGATAAATGAAATATGAACTACCATTTGATAATAAGTGTCAAAAAGAAAAACAAAGCAGAAAGGTAGATAGGGAGTATAAGAATGATGCAATTTTAGATAAGATGGCTGGGGAAAGCCTAAATAAGAAACTGTCATTTGAATAAATATCTGAAGTTGATGTGAGAGTGAACCATGGGGTTCTTAATCAGAAAAGCATTCCTGGCTGAGGAAGAAACAGGACAATGGCCTAGAGGTGGAAGCATGCCTGGATGGTCCAAGAAGAATAAGGAGACCAGCATGGCTGTAGCAGGTGGCAGAGTTAAAAAAGAGGGAAGCTCTTAGGAGATGAGGTCAGAGAAGCAGTGGGTGACCAGATCTTACTGAGCCATGCAGTCCATGGTAAGGAGACCCAAAGGTTTTTATTGAGTGAGACCCAAAGCCAGAGAGATTCAAGCAGAAATGACACCACCTCTCCCATGTTTTAAAAGGGGCATATTATACGTTACCACTATTCCTTGGCTCCGAGTATTTGAAAGAGGCTATCATTTAAGAAGGTCCCCATTACAGACATGCTAAAATGTGAAATTGTATGTCTTAGAATCAAAAAAATGTTATTTTACTTCCAATGCTTGTTTGAAATATTCTTTTTATTCATTTGTCAATATTTTGCTGGGCAATTTCACTGCTGACTTTATTTCATTGCAGCCATATTTGCTTTTGTTTCCCTAAGAATAGACATTTGGTATTATATAAATCTTTTATTACCTATGGGAGATCTATTTCAGTAGTAAGGTTGGTTTTCATGTTTTGTGTGTGGCGGGAAGATGTGTTTTTTTCACTTTCTTATTTTGTTTGTAAACTATCTCAGTGAGGCCATTTATTACTTTATGGGTATGTATGACTCTTTGGGGGTAATTATTTTGCTTAATCACAGAGAATTTGTCTAAAAGGATGTTAATGGGATTTCTCATGGTGGACTGCGGATGCTGGAGAATAAGCTGAGGTAAAATTTTACTGACAGGCCAAACTCAAACAGGATCCGGAGAAAGCTCAGGGGCCGGTTACAAAAGCTCACTCCTCTGGGTTGTTGGATGGAATCTTGCCATTTTCACAGCCAGATGGAGATGATTAGAAAAGTGTCTTTTTTTATAGCTAGGATCAAGAGGTACCTACACCAACTGTAACTGCACTGTTTTTCTCCTCTGCTTAGGTTTTGCAGTCTAAAAGTGCCATGCACTGGAGTGGAGTGGGATTACTGGCAAAGTTCTTTACTGAAAGTGGCTTCAGGAAACACAGTATCTAAATCATATATTCTATCTTCCTTCCCCTCCTGATGGAGCTTAAAATGGTGTTACTGCCGTAAGGGATTTAAACAAAGTCTTCCCCTTTTCAATCTGCAACTCCCTCTCCTAAAAGCCCTTGTTAGTGGTAGTCAGGCTGGTTGGTGCTTCTGCTCTGGCCCAGAGCTACTGCATTCCTAAAGAAGTCCTGTCCTGTTCTCTGACTTCACTCCCACCTACAGAAAGAAGCTTTGTAGCCTGATCAGCACGGCACTGGGATTAAGATGACTAATGATAGGTTAGACTGATCGCAGACCCCACGTCTGTCTTTCACAAGCTGTGTGACACTGGGTTAAGAGTACTTTTTGAAGCCCTAGTTTCTTCATCTGTAAAATGAATATAAAAATGACACTACCTATCTCGAAGGGATTTTTATTAAAAGCTGCCTGAGATAATGAACACATTCATTGATGTGCACAGTGCCTGACAATTTTTCTACTAAACTGTATCTATTACTATCATCATTACCACCAGTACCACCAGTACCACCACCATTACCACCATCATCATCAGTTGGTGAAATGGAAATGGATTCCCTCTCCTCTTCCAGTATTTTGGTCTCTGGAAATATACCATTTCTTTGCCAGGGTCTAGGTCTTAATTTCTAGTGCTATTTCTTGATTTATTCTCATCAGTGTCGAAGAGGATACATATGTTCTAAATATACATGATCAATTCCTGTCACTTTTTGGAGGCTATATATATATATATACTGACCACTTTTTATTTCTTTGATGATTCCATCATTATTTTAGTTAGAAAAGGAAAAAAGAGACATTAGGTATTTCCTCACACTGAATCATCTTCCCCTAATTTTGACTTGAAGAAACTCTAATTGATAATAAGCACAAAACACTTAATTCAAATTAGGAAGGATCTGGACTATTCTCTTTCCTACCAATTTACAAAGGCATATTATTAGATTTCCCTTCCCTTAGTTGACTGCACTTTTAGCAAGTTCTTTGGTACAAGGAACTGTGCACTTAGATGGTGCGATCCAGGCTCTCAACATAAACAATGAACAAAATTTCACCGAAGTGGGAGAGTAACGTGTTAGGCACCTGGCGGGCCAAAGAAGCCCCTCTAGTGCTTCAGCACCCCTCTAACCACGGAGCAGGTTTCAATAACTCTAAAAGTAGGGAATTATAGTTTCTACCGGAAAGCAGCATAGAAAAGACTGAGTTTAAAAGGATTAAAGCTTGAATCATTCATTTCACAAATACTGGAAACGACTTGGCCCTCTGTTGGTGGAAAAACTGAAGAAGGAAGCAATCCTTTTTGCCAGGAAAATGTTGTAATATCAGAATAAGTAATAAAAGATTATAATATAGTGAAAAATAAAGATTTAGATTTAACTGCAAGGCTAATGGGTAATCTCTAGCTTCAGTTATATTCAGCTAGAAATGAGCCATACAATTAAGTGAAAACCATTAATACTAAGAGCTCAGGCAAACAAAAAAATATCCTTCTTCAATAGCGAGTACCTACTATAGCACCAGGAAAAGCAGCAATAATAATGACCACTTATTGTATTTCTGCCATGGGCCACTGTATTAAGCTATATACTTTACATATATTATTTCATTTAATCTGCATAATAATATTGCAAATTTGGTAATATTATCTTCCTTTTACAAGCTGGGAAACTGGGAGAAAGAAATAAAAGAGATCACACAGCTTTTTGTGGCATCATGGAGATGCAAGTGAAAATACATGCTCTTTCCATAGTGAGTGAATAGCCCCAAGCTAGCTTGCCTGTGGCTTTCAAGGTTAAACTGATTCAGCTCTTACCTTAAGGAGTTTGTTATCTTTTAGAATGCAGATATGCAAAAATAAAACAAAAACCAAAGGCTATAATACAAAGCAGAATGTGATATATATCATAATGGAGGAAAAAAATTAAAGTAGTATATAGAAAGATACAGCATGGAGGATTAATTCCAACTTTGGTAGGGGACATTCCAAGTGTTAATTTGCTAGGCAGTGAGTGGGGAAGAAGACAACTGGATGAGGGTATGGCATAAATAAAACCACAGGGATGTTATGCTATAGAGTGTGACAAAACAATGGATAAGAGATAGGTTTGGAGGCTGGAGGTGGGCAAGAAGAAACATGGGAAATGCAGCTGGACAGGCTGATTGAAGATTAACCACTAGAGGGTGTAAATGCTATTGAGCATGAAATGGATTCTGTAGGAAAAGGTAAGCTACCGAAAGTTTTTGACCAGGGCTGAAGTATACTTCAGATAGATTCCTGAGTCAGAGATATGCAAGGATGCTTAAAAGAGAAAGGGAGGAGGAGGGGAAGAAAGGAAACCAATTGACCTGCACTGGGACTATGGAGACAGCAATAAAAATGATGAGGATTTGGTTCATTCCCACTCACTCATCCTGCAGCATTCACTCAGCATCCATCTAGTCTCTGTTAGGAACTAAGATGAAGGGTGAAAAAACAGACCTTGCCCTCAAGGACTCATGCCTAAGGGGAGAAATAAAAAAAAAACCAACTGGATACAGAAAATGTGAAATGCAGTTCATGTGAAGCAAATAGGGTGTACAGTCCTAGAAGCATGTTTACTTTGAAGTTTCTAAAAATCGAAGGTGGTCTGTCAAGGTTGGTACCTAGAGTGTGAGTAGGGGAATAGCAAAAGAGGAAAGAGAGGCAGCTGCCAGGTACTAAAGGGATTTCCCTGGGGGGTGTTTGGATTTTCAAACCAGGACCAGGAAAGCAGCAGTAACAATGAGATTCCTGATACAGGGGATACTGAGAGGAGGAGATCCTGAGACACAGAATCAGTAGGGGCTGGCAACTGACTAAGTATGGGTGGGCACTGGAAGAAAAGATAAGATTATCTGATATTTTTAACTGGATAGCATTCACTGGAAGAACAGGTGGGATAGGGTGAGATAGGAAATGAAGGCCTAAAGCCAACAGTAATAGTCTTGCAGGGTGAGGTATACATCAAACAACTTTTGGAGGTCAGCCTTGTGACATGTTTCACTAAAAATTCTTACTATAACTCTTACAAAGTGAAAAAAAAAAAGTACTCATCCCTGAGAAGGAACAGGGTCATGGAGAAAAAAAATAAAGGAAATAACAATGAAAAAAAGAGAAAAATATGATCATGCTAAAAATAGTCCACCATTAACATCAACATATTAAATGTTAAAGTAATATTTAATTACTATGCTTCATTATTTCTCATCCATGAAAAGTACAGTCTAGGAGGTGGGTGTCAGATCAAAGAATAAAAGATGCATGAGGTTCATGTCATATCCCATCAACTTGGATATATCCTAGATTCAGCTGAAGGGTGCCCCTTCCTTTACTTGTTAGATTGAGCTTGTTTTGTTTCTTTGATTCAGTTCAAGATTATCTAGAGAATGGTCTGACGGCTAAAGGGCCAAGAACTGACATACTGGTTCTGTCCACGTCAGTTACAGCTCTGAACCCTGGTTATATCATGTCATGAATGTTTGTCACAGGTCATGTGGGAAAGTGGGTAAAATAATTTGGATGAATCCACGCAGATCATTCATTACTGCTAGGAAATAAAGCCTACATTCTAATGAAATAGCCCTGTGGACCATTTCTACGATTATAGACCATTACACTATTTTTAACAGTTACTCAATTTTTGAAGCACATGTCTGCTAAGACAACCACAGGTGCACTGAATCGCTCAAACCCATTTAACCACCTTGGAGGTTTTCCTCCTTATTCTCTCAAAGCTGACTTTACAAAGCGAAACCAATCCAGAAACCCTATAACATTTTAATAATTTTTATTAAAATAGGCCTTTTATAGATTTTAATTTTCTATGACTTTTATACATTTAAATTTGCAAGAACATATTTTCCCATAAGTACAACCATCAGAAATAGATGGATTTTTATAGAAAAGTTAGATAAATCCATGCAAATACAGTTTATTTATTACCTTTCTTTAAGCAAATGATTAAAATATAAAATTTTTTCACAGATAATTCATATTTTATTAACAATAAAAAAGATATAAGTGATAGAACATTTTAGAATCCCATAATAAAGACAAGTTTTTCCTTTGTGACAAAATGTTGTCTTGGAAATTATATCAGAAACATCTATTTATTTGTAAATAAAATATTACAGATGTGAACTGTATAATCACAAAGTTAGGGTAGCAAATAAAATAGGGTAGCGAATAAAATATGAAAAATATTTTAAAATATTTTTAAAAAGAACATACTCCACAAATATACATCTCCAAAAATATTTTATAATAAATAAAGTTTGGAGACAAAAATGGGATTACCTGTATACTCATAAACTATTTAAGAGGTAAATACAATGTATCTAGAGTACGTATATTTGATCTAACACTGAACATTAAAAAATAATCGGGCTTTTCTTAGAGATTAAAGTGTGCTTAAAGATGATTAGGTAGGCCTTTTGCTCTTAAGATTTAAGGTTGATCTTTTGATGCTATTTCTCTCGATATATTTTCAATACAGAGGCAAGAACTTTTACATTTACTAATAGAGACAAGAATTATTCCACTGGATTTGCTTGGCTATACTATGTCCTCCTGCAAATGGACTCTGAGCGCTTATCTGGACTTTCTGGCAGAGAAGTGCAGGTATTTAGGCATTACTTTAGAATAGCTTTAGATTTGGCAAGGACTATGAAAGACAGCAATTAACTTTTGGAGGGATGGCACAAGATATGGGTAACTACCTAGCCAGTCAGATGAGTGAAATCACCTTTACTACTAAGGAGGAGATGACAAACAGCCCGATTTCCTTTACATTCTTGCTGGATAGCCTTCTGATTACCTTTGATTTCTTTGTCTCTAACGTTATCAAGAATGGTCTGATAGTAAGAAAAAGAGGAATTTACAAGAGGTGTCTCGAAGCTATGGTGAGGGATAGAGTTAGGAAAAGGAGCTGTGTTTGTGCATGTATGTTGCACATTCTTAACATCTGCCTGCTCACCAGCAATGCTGAGTCCCTACTATGATCAGGTCCTGAGCTGCATGTCACACGTGGCATCTCATTTAACTTTCTTCGTAACTCTTAGAGGTAGATTTCTTCCCCCGCATCTAGCTGGTCCAAGTCTTACAAAGTAGACTTTGCACGTGATGAACGTGGGTCCATGTAACAGTGCACTTTCAACATCCTTCCACCAGCTCTCAATTATGCTTTTCTTCTCTTGAATTATTTGGCAAACTCAATCTAAGTTGATTTTTTAAAAAAAATATTTCCTGCCCCGCCACTTTGATTTTATTTATTTGTGCTCCTTAAACCTCTATTCTCCTCCAAAATACAGTTTCTTATTACCTTCAATAAGATGAAAGAACAAATAAATTGAGAATAAAAGTAAACATTCATTCAACAAATCTTTAAGTGCTTACTGTGTCCCAGGCATTAGCCCAGGAACATGACCAAGAGCACAGGGGTGAATACGAGAGGGAAGGTCCCTGTTGCTGGGAGCTTACAACATAGTAGGGGTTTCAGATCCACACTGCATTGGGCATTCCCTCTATGTCACCTTACCAACTACCTTAGAGTCTATCAATGAGCTTGTTCTTTTTGCATAAAAAAAAGGAAGTACCTCCCAACGTAAATTTTAAGAAATCCAGAACATCTAGATTCAAAAATTTCCCCAGAAAAGGAAATGTATCTTTATATCTAATAAATATCCTTACTGCATCTTTCTCAGTTGCCTTATGGTATTAATAAGTTGTATTTACCCCCTTTTCTCTTTTTTCCATGAATTTTAAAAATTTCATAATCACACACATTTATAGGACAGTGATCTAGAGCCTGCGCTCTGAAATCCATGGGTGATAATCTTGACCGTGTTGACCTTAGCTAACTAAATTCAGTTCGGTGATAGGCTGCCGTCTCCTCATCTGTAGAATGAGGAAAAAGAAAGTACCTACTTCACAGGATTGTTTCTGAACAACATGTTAGCAAAGTGCCTGGGACTTAAGCATTTAATACATGTTAGGGTTAGAGTGGCACTCCAGAGTGATTATGGAAGGACAATTGTTAGGGTCTCGGAAATGTCCTGACTGAATCCGCCAGCTCACTCACTTCTACTATGTTAGGGAATACTTACTGAGGACATGCATATAAAAGGAACAGCCATAGGGGAAACAAAGAGACATTAATAGCTCAGAAAGCTCCCCAAATGCTCCAATATGCCTGAGAGTACTGGTGGCTGAATGGACAATGTGGCCATGCCAAAAAGTCTATGTAAGGCCATTCCAATCAGGCTCTCCTCCAAATCAGATGGGCAAGGCCAAGAAGTCCAGAAATTACCTCCATTTTGAGGAACTAGGTTACCACATTACGTCAATAAATTATTCCACTCTAATACAAGAAATATTAGTATCTTGCTAATTTATGGAATGATAAAACCCTAAGACAAACAATGCAGATGGATCTTCCCACACTGATTCTGAAAGTTCCTTAAAATATACTTCCTAGTAACCAAAAAAACCTGTCCAGCAACTTAAGACGACCCCCTATACTTCCAAACATTCTCTTATGCCTTTAGTTTTTCTTATTTACCAGAGATCAGTTTTTACAAAACATATTAGTTCCTTCAAGAACTATTTGTTGAGCACGTACTATGTGCCAAGACTACCACGCTAGACACGGTGCCCCTATGTGAAATATTTTCCTTCTTTTCTCACTCAATTTTTGGCACACTGATGTCATAGAGGTACATCTTTACTTAAATCAGAAAGTCCTCCTAATTCTGATTGTTTCATGATGAGACCAGTACAGAATGACTTAATGTGTGTTTCTTAAATTGGGATTTCTATATCCACATCAATACTCAGTGATAACATAAAGGATTGCCAATGTCATAAATAAATGTGGCATAATCTTGTCATAGATATTTTATGGAGATCAGAGAAAAATATTTTTAAATTAACATAAATATATTATGGAGTAGTGATATTCATATGAAACTTTAAAACAGGACACATTAATGAAATTTTGATCTTGCACTCGCCACGAATGGGTCTCTCAGACTACTGAGGTATACATTCCAACTTTCCTATACCAAAGAAAGTAAACTCTTTTCACAAAAATGTTTGAACTACACACTGCATTACAATGTGTTAGAAGGAAATCTGCTTGACTGCTGAACTACATATTTAATAAAGATTAATACACTTTGGCATGATAATTCTAGGTGAGTTAATTGCCATGATTACCAAGTTTTATCAAAGTATCATTTATAAAAATTACAGATTGAGAAAGCAGCTTCCCCATAGTCTATTTCTCCAGGAACAGCTGCCAGGATGATAGAAGGAAAGTCAAACTTTTTTCAACGACTTTGATCTATCACTGCTAAACAGCAGTCTAGGGAAAATTTCACTTACCTCTCTAAGAAAGAACCACCGTCTCTGACTATTTAATCATCCCCATCCTTCATCACTTATCCCTGACATTATAATCTACAACTAGTGGCAAGTAAGCACCCCTTTTCCTCACCCTATGACTGTCTCTATTTACAAGTACAGCAGTAAGTTCATGTGGGCAGCATGATTAAAATTTAGAGTCTCTCCAATATCATGACTGAGCTCCTAACATCTGAAGAACTTACAAGCGTCTGCTCCTAATGCATTATTGGAAGAGTTATTTTCCTAATGAATGATAGCAATCTCACACAAATTAGTCTAGCATGCAGAATTTATAAGGATAGCATGACCTGGATACAAAAACTGACATTTCTGGTACAAGCAATGGTAATTACAAATCACTCTCCCCCTGCCCCCAGCTTTATCGAGGTATAATTGACAAAGAAAAAAAAATTGTATATGTTTGAAATATACAACATGATGACAAATCATTCTTATTCAGAAATATAAACACAGAAGTCCTAAAAGTTGAGGTAGCCAAATCCAGCAAGGGCCAAGTTGAATTTATCCCAGGGATCCAAGGATGGCTAAAATGAGAAAATCTCTCAGTGTAAATCACCACATTAAGTGAATGATGAAGAAAAATCATACACTTACAATGAGTCGGTACAGGAATCCACACAATAAATTTGAACACCCACTTATGAATCAACTTCTCATCACGTAGGAGTAAATAAAAACTGCCTTAACCTGATTAAAATATATATACTTTAAAACGTTTAGCAAACATCAATACTAATGGAAAAAATCCTGAAAGCATTTACTTTAGCATCAGGGATAATACAAGGATGTCCCATCACTAATAACTTTACAATGCATTTTTTTAGCCAGCTCAATAAGAAATGAAAAAATAAATACAAGGTATAAAGATTGAATAAATGAGACAAAACTATCAATATATACCCATAAGGTTTTCTACATAGAAAATGCCAAAGAATGTACAAAGAAATTATTAAAACTAAAAAATAATTTAGAAGATTGCTGGATATAAGATACATATGCTAAAGTGAATTATATTTCTATACTCTGGCTCAAAAAAAGTTAGAAAATAAAACATTTTAAATATATAATTTATGATAAATACAAACAAAACATAAGGTACTTAGGAATAAATTTATGGAAAGATATAGAAGACCGTTTTGGAAAAAAACATTTTAAAACTTATTGAGAGATATCAAAGAAGACAAATAAATGGTGAGGTTTCTAAAAATTATTCCGTTTTAAATCTTGTAGCTAGTTCTCTTTCTTTTAATTTCAGTTTAAGTACCAGTTCCTCAGATAGTCCTTTTCAGACAGCATTTATGTTCAAAGTAGGTACTTTTTCACTACTCTCTCCATCTCAGTCCACTGTTCATCTCCTTAATATTCATTAGAACAATTATTTTTTGTATGTTTATGTACTTTCCTGTTAGAATATAAGTTCTAACATGGGCCATGTGTCTACCTTTTGGCCACTATATCCTCAGTACTTACTATGTAGAAATGTGATAAATATTTGTAGAATAAATGAATGATTTCAGAAAAGTAAAATATTAGTAATGAATCTAGGCTTGTTTTATTACTGCCTTTCCAAGGATTGTTTTACCACACTTTGAAATACCACAGAAACTTACAAGCTGCCTGTACCTAAACCTAAAGGTATATATCACCAAAATTTTTGAGCAAAACAATACAATTTGAGGATAACAGCTATTCTTACTTAAAAAGATCTTCATTGTTTTCTTTTTAAAATGGCTTCTCTATTATTGCCTTTTATGGAAATAATTAACCATTCAATCTATTTATTCAAGTGCTAAAACTTTCTCTTCATAATCAGAAAAGCTGAGAAATTATCATTTTAAAAGTTCTTGAAAATAATATACCTAAATAAAAAGATTCAGATTGCCACTCCATCATAAAACAATAGAAAATTCAAAAATTCAATTCTAATCTGACAGCTACTTCTTCTTAACAAGTATTAATTAAATTGCAGGGGAGAGAGAAGAGGGCTCTTAACAATAAAATTACATTATTTTCTGATTTGTGAGAGGGGTAAGATGTGTCTGAAAAATTAGATGCTTGATTGTACAATGCTGCTCAGGCATCCATTTGATTACTACATGTGAATGCCTTTTTTATATACTTTACAATACATACTTTTCTTAAAAAGTAGAAACCTCTCTTCCTGAAATTCACTGCCAGTTTTGTTATCCAAATGTAGCTTGTTCAGTAAAGCACAATGTATTTTCTAAAAATGACAAATTAAGTCATAAAACACCCACAAATATAGCTGATACATCACCTTTCAAGTCAGTACCTCCAACACCATTAACGTCCTGCGAATAAGGAATAATCATAATTTTCTTTGACACTGGAAGCAACAGAAAGCCAATTATTTAAACAGTCCCATTTTAGGAAATGTAGTGATCCCTTCTGCATCCTTTGTACAACAGAGGCACAGTAAAAATATATAGGATAGAAGAGGATTCATTTTTTCCAGGTGCTTCCATGAGTCCGATTAATATAAACCTTTTAAAAAGGAATGATGTGGCTCCTAAAAAAAAAATTTTTTAATCAAGGTCTTTTAACTCTTTCGATATAATTTCCTATATTTGTTTCTGAAGAACATAATCCAAGCCTAGAAAAGCTATATGCTATACTATCATTAGGTTTTAATAAAGTTATAAAAATTATTTCAAAGCCAAATCTAAACATTTATTTTACAGACCTTCACAGGCCATACAATTTTCTGCCATTAAATATTTTTATTCACTATTTAACCAAACAATACCTCTAGTATTATCTCATTTAATTCTCACTATACACCTATAACGTAAATATTGTTTTACTAACAAGAAAAAGGAATGCTTACTGAGGTTTAAGTTACTTTTTTGTAACTTTTTTCCAGAATCCAGATTCTGTAATTTGTGATCCAATCCCACCATATTACACAATTCCATAATGCGGCCCATGAACCTCAAGACATATATAAGACAGCTCACAGGCTGCATGAAGGAACTCCCATTTATATTTAACTCTTTTTAATTGACATAAAACATTATACTAGTTTCAAGTGTACAACAAAGTTATTTGATATAGTATATATGGAGAAATGATCACCACAATACGTCTAGTTAACATCCATCACCACACAGTTACAAATTTTTTTTTCTTGTGATGAGAACTATTGAACTTTTCAGATCTACTCTCTTAGCAACTCTCAAATATACAATACAGTGTTATGAACTACAGTCACCACCCTATACATTACAATCCCGTCACTTATTTTATAACTGAGAGTTTGTACCCTTTGATCACCTTATATTTAATTCTCATATAATGTTTTTAACTTATATGCATAGTTTATAATACAGATAAAATATATGAGTAAAGTGGTGCAAGTAGATAATTTGTAAATTTAAAATGTACACGTACTGGGAGGTGTGCTCAAAAGTATTTAGGTGATAGAGTACGTTATCAAAAAGTCTGGTGACTGAAATGTTATCTTTGCTGAAGTACTGTGTACATCAGACTTTTAATCAAGTGATTTCGCTTGATGTTTTTTCAGACATTCATCTCTTTTCTATCTGAATCCCTACCAAAGCTAAAACCTTCAATAGATATGGTCTTTCCTCTTTGACTCAATCAACCAAACTACCATACATAAAAAATACAGCTCTTAAAGTTGCAGCATATTCTAAAACAGAGCTAGGCAAAAGAACTTTCTGGAATGAGAGAAATGTTCAACTTTGGAGTGCCCAAAATAGTAGCAATAGCCGCATGTGCCTTTGAAATGTGCTGGACCAACTGAAGAACTGAAGTTTTCCTTGTATTTAATTTAAATTAATTCATATTTAAATGTAAATAGCCACATGTGGTTAGTGGGTACAATACTGAATAGCAAAGCTCTAGAGAGCTGTGATCAATATAACTGGAATAGCATATGTACTCAAGTATATAAATTTTAGGGCTTCCCCCCCAAAAAAATATCCTTTAGTAAACCTGCTTTTACATGGTTTCCCAGAAATCCTCTAATATTAATGAATATTTTCTCAATTACTTCATTCTAAAGACATGACGGTATTTTAGAATATTATCTTGAAACAAATTCAATATTTGGTACTTTTGGATATATATAGTAGTTTACTAATAGAATTCGTTTAGTTTAGTATTTTTTTAAGGGAGACAACACACTAATTATTTTTAGGAAATAACTTCATAATTCAAGTGTTTATTATCATTACAAATAAGTATTCTAAAATTTACTTTTAAAAGCACTGCAAATCGACAAATAAGAAGGATAAGTGGGGGTAGACAAGTTCCACCACATATAAAACATATTTTAAAACATCCATTACTGAAACAGTACAGTTCTGCTGCTTAATTAACAGGCCAATCAAGGGAACATACAGAAAGCCTTAAAACAGTTGCATGTGACAACAAAAACTGAGTATACTTCAAAGGTAGCGTTGCAAAGTATTGGGGAAAACATGACTACTCAATAGATAGCTTTGGCACAGCAGGATAGTTACCTGAAAAAATATATAGTTGAACCCACACCTCACATTTATAAACAGAATTAATTCCAAATGGCTCAAAGATTCAAATGTAAAAAAGAAAACCCCAAAAGTTAATCAAAGAAGTGTGATACAATTCTTTTGTCATCCTAACTTGTACTTGAAAGTAAAATCCTTTAGAAAAAGATAGATAAATCTGACTTTATAAAAACTAAACTTTTCTGTACAGGAAAGATCACTATAAAGAAAATTAAAATACAGTACAAATGACAAAAAGGACTAATTTCTCAAACAAGAATTTCTTAAAAATCAGGAAAGATCAAGAATAGGTAAAATCTAATGAGCAAAAACCAGACAATTACAAAAAAAGAAAGACAAATTTTACTTAAACATGAAAAATGCTTAACCTTGTTCATCATAAGAAAAATAAAAATTAAAACTACGAAGGGATACTATCTTCACTTAACGGATATGGCAACGATTCTACAGTTTGATAACACTGACAAGGCTGGGGTGGAGGGTACAGGAGTAAACAAGCAATCAAACATGTTGGTGAGACTGTAAATAGCTCTCCCAGCGGAAAGTAATTTGGTGGTAGTTCTAATAACATCAACAATAACATCAACTAATTCTTTTAGCTTTTCCTTTGTACCAGGCACTATTCTAAGCACTTATGTGTTACACATTTAGCCCTATGAGCTAGGTACTATTATTTCTTCTATTCTACAAACTGTGAAACTTGACCAAGGTTGCATAATTAATAATGAGCTATCAAAACTGAACAGTCTCTGGTTTAGCAATTTCAATTCTAGGTATTTATTCTACAGATCTACTGGTACATTCACAAAATAATACACGTACAAGGTTATTCACTGAAGCATTGTTTATAGTAGGAAAAGGTTAGAAATAAATGTTCACCAGTTGGAGTCAGATTAAATAAATTCTGGTACATCCATACATCAGAAGACCATGTAGCTGTAAAAGACCAATAACTGGAAGGATCACCAAGATATGTTATTATATTAATAAAGCAAACTACAGAAAACTTTACAGCATATTACTACATTCACTAAAAAGTAAAATCAGAATGTATATCTGGATTTGTGGTACATCCATAAAGAAACCTAGAAGGCTACAAAAGTAACTAACAACAGTACGTACTTGTAAAGTGGGTGGTGGGAATTGGGAAGATAGGATATGGGGATGGGAAGGAGACTTTTCATTAAATGTGTGTTTTAAAATTTATGAATTTTGAATCATGTGAATACATTACATATTTAAATAAATCATTTTGGTTTTTTTTTTAAGGCAACATGCTCATTGCTTACATTAGAGATCAAGAAATATATTTTTGGGGACAAATGAAATGTTGACATTCCTAATGTTCTATAAATGAGCACTGGTGGCTGGAGATAACATTTGAAGGGACATATCACATAGGGACTAAAAATGAGGCACAGACACAGAGACTCTGAGCTCCTTTTTCCTGGTTGTTGAACTGTATGAGTATATAACCTCTTCCAATGAAAAGAGAGTCAGATGACTCAAAAGAAGTGTTGAAGATGCATGTGCGAGTGCAAAAGGTGATATTTCTACATTAATATATTATTTAATGTGTATATTAAAGAACCACATGTTCATATATGTGTATGATCTTAAATGTGCATGAGTAAGTTAATCTAAATATCATAACTAAAAATTTGACGCTGGACAAAAACCTTGTTTTTTGGTGTGGAATCTTCTTTGGGAAACTTGTGTCAGGGTGTCCTTACATTTGCATTTCTACATGTGACAGTGATGACCACACCTGGCATATGTGCATGCGCCTTTCATATCCTCATTAATGGAATATGCAGGACGTGTCCAGCATTTTCCTGGTGTGAGGGTCTGTGACAGATCTTTTAATGCATTAAAGATTTGTTCTGAATGCATTTCTTTGTCCTTTCTCTTATTCATTTTAGATTAAAAGCTTCTACATCAGAGGGTGCCAGCAGCAACAGAACCTGCCTCCTGGGAAGCACAGAACCTCTGCAAGTTTGTAGCTTATTTTGAAAATGCACCTGGTGATCACCAGGTGCATTTTCAAAAAATTCTTCCCCTCTTCCCCAGCCACACAGCTACTGAGAACTACTGACACACATCATGCCTCCTTAATTCATTTCACATTTTCTTTTTTACTGAGAGATAAGCAAGGCAGGTCAATTTACTCTAAAATTCATACTATTAAAACTGCCAGTTCACTGTCACAGAATATTTCAAATCACCAATAATGTTCTGTGGCAGGAATGGCAAAAAGAATTTATCATGCGTGCCAACTCTAACTGATCGGTATCAGTCATATGAAGCACGTTGATATGTATCTTTTCAGATGTCACCCTAGAATACAGTTTTTAAGTTACTGGCACAATTTCTGGAGTCCTGCTTCGACAACCTCTACATGTGCAATATTGAGCCAGTAACTGTTATTTCTCTGTACCTCAGTTTTCACATTCGTAAAGTGAAGAAAATTATAGCACCTACCTCACTGTATTGTGTGAGACTTAAATGAGACAATACATGTAGAGCATTTAGAACTCTGCCTGGCACATGGTAAGTGCTTAAAGAATGTTAGCTGTTATTATTATCATCATCATCAGTTTTAGCATAACATACTGATCTGGTTAAAATAAAATTCTATATAGTAATTCCTTGAAAGAAGGCAAAAAGAATTTCAACTTTCCCAGATCACAACTCTACATGTTCTAAAGTGTTTCCAAGTTGCAATTCCCAATTTACTGTGAGTTCTAAATATATATATATTTGGAAGCGATTGAAAAAAAACCACTAAATTCTTAAAATTCCTTTTTTGTTTTGATCTTAGTAGAATATAATTGTTATTTATCTTCGAAGTCTCACACCCTTCTAGACTTCAAACCCACCTATCAGGAAAAGAAAAAAAGGGTAAGAGACCAGGGAGTATAATGCCAGGTTATAGTTCTGGTTCTACTATTTAACTAACTGTATAACTGTGGACAAATCACTTAATCTTTCTTATCAAAATCTCCACTACTACCACCTTAGTTTATGCCATCATCATCTCCTTCCTACTGCACTGGACTCAACAGTCTTTTTGTTTCCCATGTAGGAAACAGAGTGAGCACATGAAAACAACTGTCAATTCTTCCTTTTCCCTTTCTCTTCTTGAACAATTCAGTCCTAAAGCTTATTTGGTAATGCAGAGCAAGGCTGGTGTCCATTCTGGTGGAGGAAGGAAGGCAAAGTCATGGTGGCCCAGAGCAGGATATGAAGGCATTAGCAAGATGATGAGGTCTTCTCTGCAAAGAGTGGTCCAGAATGGGAAGTAACAGCACAAGCAGGGTGAGAAGGGTGTGTATTGCGTGTGGGCAGCATGGGGGAGCTGAGGCTAGCACGGAAAACAGACTCCTAGAGTGGTAAAGAGGATGCTCTTGCATGGGTGTGGTCCAGTGCAGGGTGTGGAAACTTGAGTGGGGTGAGGAGTACCTCCACTTAGGAAAGAGCTATGAGCTCTTGAGCTATGCAAGATTGTTTGCAAACAGGGAATCAATCAAATAAATAGATATGTAAAGGATAATGGGAGCCTGTTTCTCACTGTCAGAAAGAGAACCACAAATATTGAAAGAAAGAAAACTAGAATGAACCCTCATGATATTGGATTTAAGTTGTAGGCATTGGTATGAAATTGTTATTTTTAATATTTATAAACAGACAAATCGATATAGATATAAAAATGTGTGATTATACATTATATTCCTATCTATATATCCATAGATATGTTTCCTATCTATGTCCACTCAGATCTTGGAATAATGTTACCTAAATAGCAATGAACATATCTAATGCCAAGATACTATATTCTAAACATAATTTTTTCCACTAAAACTAACCAGGGCTTGTTAGGAAAATGGCTGATTCTGGGGCTGGAGCAAGAAAAGTACAAGAAGAGCCTAGAAAGTCTTGTTGTACCAGAAAGAAGTAAAGAATGATGGGAACATGTTAAAAGGAGGGAAAAAAAGACAGCTTGAAGATGGTCCTACTAGCCAAATTGGAGGCAATTTGTGTATCAAAATACATAGTGATAGTAATGGACTAAAACCCACTGACTAAAATAGAAAAGCGCACGCGCGCACGCACGCGCACACACACACGCGCGCGCACACACACACACACACACACAAATCAATTTAAAGTTTAGGGCTTCCCTGGTGGCGCAGTGGTTGAGAGTCCGCCTGCCGATGCAGGGGACACGGGTTTGTGGCCCGGTCCGGGAAGATCCCACATGCCGCAGAGCCTGCGCGTCCGGAGCCTGTGCTCTGCAACAGGGGAGGCTACAACAGTGAGAGGCCCGCGTACCGCAAAAAAATAAATAAATAAATAAAGTTTAAAGTAAGGTAAGGAATGATATAATTATAGTCTCAGAGTAGCTCCCCACAAAATGTTTTTTAATTACAAAGGGAAAGGAGTGATTTTACAGTGGAGAAGCTTGGCAGACATCACCTTAATCGAGTGAGATCAAAGAGTATATTGTTAATGGGACAAATAAAAATCATGTGCTATCTAACAGGTAGATTGCAGCATCACTTGAGTAATATTCCTGTCAAAGATTGACAGTTTAAATCTAATCATAAGGAAGTATCAAACAAGTTAATATTGGAGGTATTCTACACAATATTTGGCCTGCAATCTTCAGTGTAATGGTCATAAAAGTCAAGGAAAGATGAAAAACTATTCTAGACTGAAGGAGACATCTAACCATTGTCAAGAACATTACAGAACACTGGCAAAATCATTCAGGGGTCTGTGTGTTAGATAATAGTATTGTTTCAATGATAACTGATTGATACTGATAGTTGTATTATGGTTATATAGGAGAATGTCCTTGTTTGTAGGAAACATACACCTTTAAGGGGTCATGAGCATAAGGTTTGCAGTTTACTTTCCAATGGTTCAAGGAAAAAAAAAGATTTTTAAGTTGTACTTGCAACTTTTCTATAGATTTGTCACTTCAAGATTAAAAAAAAATTTTTTTAAGCCTATAATATACCAAATCAGAATTCTTCCGTGCTTGAACTCTTCAGTAGCTCCCCACAGCAACTAGGATGGAACCCATGGCCTACATGTTCTCATCTGCTTGCTCAGTCCTCACGCCCCAGCTGCTAATAAAGGGGTACTTCATTCCCTATACTCTAGCTACACCAGATATAACTAAAGCTCCTGGAACACAGGAAGCTAATTCCCATTTCAGAGTTTTGCACGGATTCTTCTTAGAACACTTGTGCCAGATTTGGGAATGACTGCTGCCTATCAGCACTCAGCTCTCCTCTCAATGTCACCTCCTCAGAAAGGCCTTCTCTTCCCCTCCCGGTGTTCTCCATCACATTACCCTGTTTTATTTTCTTCATAGCACTAAGCACTATCTAAAATTATCAGAGTCATTTATTATTTTTTTCCTTTATTTTCAGTATCCCCCCACCACCACACACACACACTAGACCATAATTTCCTTGGGGATAGGGGCTATGTCAGTCTTGGTCACTGCAGTGTCCCCACCATGAAGTGCTTAGATGGGGAGGGAACTCATAACTCTTGGCTGACTGACAAGCTAGGCCTCAATTTTCTTATCTACAAAAGTGGGAATAAAGTATGCCTAACGTGTAGTATTATTCATTGGATAGTAAACGTAAATTATTAAAACAGTGCCTGGCATACAACAGGTACTATACAGATGCCAACTGTGCTTCAGAAAGGAAAGCACTAGTTTGGGTCTAGAACCTCTTTGAAAGTTGAACGGAGCTTTGATTGGGGCATTTCCCCTTAAGTCTGCTCCGCTATTGACTAAGCTTTAGTAGAGAGAAAAAGTTTACTCTCCAAAACCCAGAAATATAATAAATCAAAATGCAATTACTTTGGTGATATGGCACTGTACTAGAAGAAAAACTACTGGTTCTGTTCTTTGTAGAAATATAATTTTTTTATTTTTAGAAGTACTATTTAAAAACGATTCATACTTTAAATAATGTTTTATGATACCATTACATGTTTTCCAATATATTAGCCTTTTATACTTTCTTCTTCTAACTTACCAAAATTTTTACTGACACAAGCTCTAGATTTATAAACATTAATTCATCTTCAAAAAAAGTTTCTTCAGAGTAAGCATTATTTCTGCCTGTTCGTGGATAAAGAATACTTAATATGTCTGATTAAGGTCACAAGTTAAGTAAAAGTGAATCAAAGCCCTCTCCAGGCTTCAGACTCCCAGCGTGTTCCTGCTCTAAGCATAATCATATATTTATTGAGTGCCCAGGCAGGGCCAGGAGTGAAAGAGATATGTAAGACAGACCCTTAGGACACATTTCTTATTAACGAAAAGTCTAAATTAAAAGGAAATTGAATCTATTTTGAGTTTCTATATGGGAAAGCTGTTTAAACTATTATATCTATGGTAGGCAGAGCTCCACAAACCAAACCACAAATCCACAAGGACACTATAAGTAGAATTTCTTAAATCCTGAGAAGAAATGACTGGAATTTTAAACTACCCCTTTTACTTAACCATCTGTTACTTTTTCTGTTGCAGTCAAGACAGTGGGGAAAAAATGTTCCTAGAGAAAGACACAGAGCTTACAATCTTCCCTTAGAAAATCACCTACATCGATGTTACACTGCCTCTTTTCTTCAGTATTTCATTGTCTCCCCCCTGCCCCTGTCCACCCTCATCCACCACAAACGTACACAGGCCTTATTCATCAGGACTGTAAGTTTATGTGTTCCTTTTTCAAATCAGTAAGGCTTAATATGCAGTAACTTCCCCAAGCAAATTTCACGGGTAAAAATTTTGGAAGTAGTACAATTTTTTTCACCTCACCCGCAAACACCTCCTGACTAATTTTCTGGGTAACAGTCAACACGAGTAATTTGGTGTTCAAGTTTGTGCTCACATCAGATATGCTGGCCTTGGAGGATTCCGAAAGAAATAACTAAAAAACACGTTTTTTGTGTCAAAAATACATTATAAAAAAATGTGCTGATCTTTGAAATTTTTGGAATATTTTACCTCTAGTCATTTATTAATTTGTTCCTTGTTCCATATTAGATTTAAGATGGTTTCCAAAATTATACTCTACAACTAGTTTAAAGGTATTAAGTGGATAAAGACATTAGCACAAAGGAAAATAAGAATAGGGGAATAACAAGGTAAAGCCAGGGGTGAGTTTGACACATAAAAGACATTTGCCAGATAGAAGTGGATCAGAATTGGGGTTCTCAACTGTCTAGAAACTAATGTAAAGAGTGGTATAAAGAGTGGGATAGGAACAGGTATAAAAGCCAAGATGTGTACACGCTGGAAACAAGCTAACGGCTCAGGAGAAATTAAATCCCATTGTTGGTGCTGAGACATAAATGAAACTTTTCTCAGGGGTCCTCATAAAGGAAAACCAGAATGTAGTCTGTGCTGTTGATGCTTATCATAAGGGATTTATGGTTCTCTTCCTTAAAATGTCCCTTATTACAAATCAATGGTACAATACCAAGCATTGTTTAGTTAAAATAATTGTTTAGAGTCCAAAACATAACTTTTTTTTTTTTTTTTCGGTACGTGGGCCTCTTACTGTTGTGGCCTCTCCCGTTGCAGAGCACAGGCTCCAGACGCGCAGGCTCAGCAGCCATGGCTCACAGGCCCAGCCGCTCTGCGGCATGTGGGATCTTCCCAGCCCAGGGCACGAACCCATGTCCCCTGCATCAGCAGGCGGACTCTCAACCACTGCGCCACCAGGGAAGCCCCAAAACATAACTTTTTAATAGTCAGTATAAATTCATATACATTTTAAATTATCTATTCAATTGCCTAAAGTGACCAGGTGGGGCAAGTGGGAGTGGTCACTAGTCAACTCAAGATAATTGATGCCTCTTTTTTTTTTTTTTTTAACAATGTGAAAGTCTAACAAGCAGGATTACAGTTATCATTTCCAAACCTTAATCTAGAAAAATGAGACATCCAATATATACTTCAAATACAAAATATTTACAATCTAACACTGGTTAGGTACTGCGCTAAGAGTTTTCATAGGCTGATTTAACAACACTCTAAGGAAGATATTACCCACAACTTTTATAGTTGAGGAAACTAAAGCAAGGAGAATGTAAGTAACTTGTCCCAAACTACAAAGGCACACAATACTGTAGCTGAAATTACATGCAACTCTGCAATTGGGTTTAAGACCTTATATTAAATACTTTTCAGATACTGCTCTACTTGCAATGCCATGAGACAAATAACAGAGGGAAAAAGTAGCCTGGTAAAATCCGAAATAAAGACCTCTCCCCACAAAAAAAAATAAATAAAAATAAACACCCCAGGCTCAACAGACTTATTCATAAGGTAGACACGATTTTTTGCTATTTAATCAAATATTATCCTTTACAAGTTTATATAAATAGCAGCACATGGATCTTTTTTCCAACCACCTGAATGAATGATGCCCTGAATGAGAGGTCTGACGGTGACAGTACGGAGGGAGAGGAATGCTAGGCACCGCCTGGATCTTTGTTCTGGGACGAGAGGCTGTTGAGGGCTTGTTGATTAAGCGTCACTCATTCACCCAGATCCCCACCCAGTGTTGTGTCTACAGCTCCAATACACAGGTACACTGTGTATGTGAGGCACATATTTATTAGCTGTTTACCCAAAATCCATTCCCCGCTCTCCTTCTTACTACATGAAAGAACTCCAGTTTTTTTTAGGTATTTGCATCAGAAGGCAGTTTGTAGCTGATCCAAGTCCATTCTGATGGTCCCATTCCCACTCCAAGCAACTGGCTTGATCCATGAACTTTTCAGGACTCTGGCCAATGAGATGTGAGGAGAAGTCTGCTGATACCTTCTAAGATAAACTGATAAAAGGAAACATACAAGAAGAAAGTCCTTTCTCCTTCCACTGGATAGCAGCATGTCCTTCACTGCTGTGTGAGTGTGTGTATATGTACATGTGTGTATCTGTGTGTGTGAGAAATACATATAGATGCAAACAGGCAAAAAAGAAGCAGAGAAATAAAAACAGATACTAGAAAATGAGGCACATAGAAAGGAATAAATTTGTTTAAAAGGGGAGAGGTGAGACAACAAATATCTGAGAAAACGTAGAGCCAACCTCTGCTGCCACCACACACAAAAAAGCTATGTCAATATTATCATTTCTTTAAAGCTTAAAGAGAAGGCACTCTTGCTCTATACATCATTTAGTACACTATCAAGAACATTTGAAGATTAATAACCACAATTTGAGGATGGGAGTAAAAAACTGGTTCAAAAATAGCAACTCACACAGAGCAAGGACCAGATTAAATAAATTTGGTATCTGTTTGTATCTTCTGAATGTGGCTATATGCAAATCCAGACTATAATGATCTTATGAAAATGCATTTTTTATTTTCGTTCCCATAAATATACTGTTGAACAGCTATGGCATTATATCTAGATCCAACTCTCAGATTCCATGCACATATTGCTAAATGTCAAATGTATTCATATTCATTTATATTTGAATGCTGCTTTGAGTGGCAAACTATAAATCATCCATTCAAAAATAAAAATACAAATAAAATGGATATGCAGCATTATTTAGCACCACAGATGAACTTTATTTATCTTACAGTTAAACAGTGAAGTGAATAAGCATTTTCAAACAGAAGCTCTGACTCTGAAAACTTATAACTAAACTGCAAAAACTACACGTTCCTCCAAGTATCTGAGTTTTCCTCAAAATCTGTTATTGTTATACCTTCATCTCCACAGACAGAAAATTCCTTACTTTGAATATCTACTTTATTGAATCTCTTCTTTATCAGAGCATCTAATGCTCAATCTCTTAAAATGTTTTATTATCTACAGTTGCCTTAATTATTCTGTATCAAGCTGTTTTTATAAATACCGCATAAATGGAGAGGTGGTTAAAAAATTTGAATGACCCTAAATAAATCAGTTTAGTTCATCTTATTGGTCCAATTATTTACCACCAGCCGAAGCTATATAAATACTCTTTCCTTCTCCTCACTAGCCATCCCTTCTTAGATTTTTATTGGTGGAATATGCCAAGGCTCAGTCCTATTGTCCTGGGACCTCTTTTTTTCATCCTTTAGTGACCTCAACAAATGTCATGGCTTTAAATACAACCTATCTGCTAACAACTCCCACATATATATCTCCGGCTGGATCCCTTCCCTGACCTCTGGATTTTTATGTTCATTTTCATATGTGACTCCCTACTCAACACCTCACTTGGGTATCTGATGGGCACATCAACATTATACATTCAAATCTGATTTCTTCACCTTCTCCATGTTCTTCCCAAACCTGTTCTTCCCAAAGTCTTTGCCATCTCAATGCCAACACTTAACTTCCAGTTGCTCAGTTCAAAAACCTTGGTATAATCCTTGTTCACTCACAATTCATAGTCCACCAAATAGCAAACAGCTCTCTGTCTTCAAAATATCCTCAGAATCTGACCACTCCACACCACTTCTGCCCTGGTCCAAATTATGATGTCTCACTGGGGTTGGAAGAGCTAGTCTCCAGCTCTGGCCTTCTCCCAGTCCATACACACTCCACATAGACATTATATTTTGTCCTTCCCAAGCAGAGTAATTGATTTAGAACAATTCTGAACATGTCACTCCTCTGTTCAACTGTCGTCTTCATATCTCGCTGAGACCAAATCTTATAAGGCTCTACGTGATCTGACCCCTGGCGACTTCTCCGACCTCATTTCCCACAACTCTTCTGCTTCCTCATTCCATTCCAGCAACACTGGTCTCCTTGCTTTCCGTGAAACATGCAGGCATACTTCCACTTTGCACTTACTGTCCCCACTGCCTGAAATTTCTTCTGCCGGGTATTCATGTACTTCAAGACCTCACCTTTTTTGGGTTTTACATAATCACCTTCTCGGTAAGACCTTTCCTAACCCCTAATTTTAAATTGCATTGCTCCCCAACACTACCTCTTCTCCACACTTATCACTATATGACAATACACTATAAATTTCAGTTGTTGCTTACAGTCTCTATCACTAGAATATAAGACTCATGAGGGCCTTTCTTGACCACTGTCTCCTTAGTGCTTAGAATAGCGTCTTTTATATGTTAGGTACCTAAAAACATTTGTTAAAAGGTTTTCGTTGAATACTTCTACCTTAAATGCCATCTCATCATGACATAAAGTTGCACATCTCCAATTTTCTTCTTCCTCTTATATGCTATAGTTCAATTTGTAAAGCCACAATCTGCTTTCCTTACAATCTAGAAATGTCAAGGGTCACTAAGAACTTGAAACAAGGGCCACCCTCATTCTTTAAGTGCTTCAGATTCTATCTTCCACCTACGTCTCTCTCAAATTTCTCTTCTCCGCAACTCCACTACCACCTCTTCAGTTCAGGCTCTCGCTGAATCCACACAGTCCAAAGAAAAAAGCCCATATTCCTCATCCTGACAATTAAGACTCCTTTCCCATCTGACTGTGGCCCATCTTTAGAGCCACATCCCTCAATTCTCCTGTACCCTGCTCTCTACACATCAACCAGGGTTTCTCAGTTTAGCACACTTTTTTGAGCCTTTACTACTTTTCATAATATCCACTCACTAGTCTTCAAGGAACAATTACTTACTCATTCTACAGGACCCATCTCAAGTATTACTTCTGTAAAGCCATCAAAATAACAACAGCTAACAACCACTGAGTGCTTTCTATGATACAAATAATTGACTTGCATTGTATCATTTGATCCTTAAACAAGCCTATTAGAAAGGTACTAACAATGTCCCCCTTTATACATGATAAAATGAGGCTTAAAAATGTTAGGAAGGGCTTCCCTGGTGGCGCAGTGGTTGAGGGTCCGCCTGCCGATGCAGGGGACATGGGTTTGTGCCCCGGTCCGGGAGGATCCCACATGCCGCGGAGAGGCTGGGCCCGTGGGCCATGGCCACTGAGCCTGCGCGTCCGGAGCCTGTGCTCCGCAATGGGAGAGGCCACAACAGTAAGGGGTCCGCGTACCGCAATAAAAAAAAAAAATGTTAGGAAATGTGCCTTAAGACTTAATAAACAGATAAGCTAAGATTTGATCCCAGGTCTATCTAATTCCAAAGCCTAAATGACAAAACTCTAAATCAACAGCTGAACTGACCTTCAAATGAGTATTCTACAAGTCTTTACTGAGTTTAGGTCACTTCGAAACAATTGATTTTATTGTTGTGAGATAAGAAGTACAAACCACAAACTCTAAGAAGCAGCCACTTTACAGCTACCCAGATAATAAATCAAGGAATTCGCTATAAAACATTATTTTCCTTTGCAGGAAAACACATAATTTTTGTGGGCATGTTTGTGTGATAAGAAAAAAGTAATAATAATGTCATAATTGCCAATTTACAGCATATACAAAGTTACAGGCATGGTAAAAGACAAGAGCCTTGTATTTGCATGCCACGTAGCCCACCTGATAAAGATCACCTGATATGTCTAACATGACCTCCGGAATGTTACATCAGTGCTCTACTTCTACCCAATAATTATAACTACACTAGTGTTTGCCCTTCTTGGTAGGGCTTCATTTCACTGACCTTTGCATTATGAGTTGCTTTGCCCAGTTTGCATATAACTTCCCACCCAAAGGTGACTTTGATGGAGCTTCTGAAGGTAGCCCCAGCAGGTCTCCATAGAAATGGCCCCAGGGTTGTCTCCAAAGTGCCCTGCTTGAGTTGCCATGGTAAACAACCAGGCTAGATTGCTCTATTCAGTTCTCTGCCAGGGTCTCCATGGTGACTGCAAAGGAGGGCTCCTTTTAAGGACCTCACAAGGGCACGTTTCCATGGTGACCCTATCCTGCATATTTCTAAGCAACTTCCCTTCAGTTGTTCTGCAACCAATCAGAGCAGGTTCATTTTGAGAGTAACCCTGGAAGGTTGCTCCCAAAGATATCATCGTAACACACAGGTATTTGGAAGTGAGGTCTGTAATCAAATAAACTGCTTGAAAATGTAAATGGTACCATTCACAAATCATTAAATTAGTTCCTATGCATTTTAGGATCTGTTTTTGATGGGTAACAAAAAAATACTTTCTCTGTTTCAAACCTTAATAAAAATTATCTTACAGAATATAATGCAGATAATTAAAGTCTCAAATTTCTCCAATCTTACAACATAGCAGCTAACTAGGTAAAAAATACTTTATAGTGGACATGTCTCACACTCACACACACACACACACACACACACACACACACACACAAAATGAAATCCAAAATACAGATGGATCATCAGGTTATAATGAGATATCAAGGAAATTTTTATAGAGCAAAAGACAAAATATTTGCAAGTCAAATGAAAAGAAAAAATGTGTTTTTTAGTTGAGTTGGGAAAGCCTAGCCATATTTGGGCCTAAACTATTTTTTCCTGTGTTTTTGTGGTTGGAACAATCCCAACTACTCTTCCTTTCAATTTAAAATATGAATATAAGCCATTCTGAACAGATGCTTGGTTTTCAAGCCATTTTACTATTCTCCTGAAACTTTAAAATACTGTACTTTTCCTAGTATTTAGTCAAGGGCAATATTTTATCTAATCACAAATTTCAATATCCCACAAATTTAAATATCTTTAGAAATTATTTAACAAATAAAAACATTCTACAGTTACAATGATACAATTATAATTGTTGTACATGTGCTCACCCATCTCTGTTCATTCCAGTTGACTTTTTAAATTAAAAAAAAAAATATATGTACATATATGTGTGTGTATATATATTATATAAATATAATATATATAAATGTGTATATATATTTATCCCTTACTGTATTGAGAAGGTTAATCTTGGATTTCCTCTTTTTTCTCCTCATCTTGAGGTAAAAGCAAGAGCTCCCCCTCGACCACTAGTTCCACTTGTTCTACATTTTCTGTTAGTCTCTCTCACAGATTCCATTCTCCTACTCTGTCCACAGCAGCCCACCACTCCCCGCTCACACTCCATGCAGGAGAATAAATTTGAGTTTGAAAAAGAAGCATAGTTAAGAAAGGTGAGGATAATTCATAATCACGTTTTAGTGAAATCTCAACATTTTACACAAAGTCTGATTTTGTAGAGACTTATTGCTTCAACTGTTCAATATGTTTTTATGAAGCCAAGCAATCACTGCAAGTTTCATTCATTCACAATATTTATTGAGTGACCACCATGTACCAGGCACTGTTCTCTGGGCTGAGAATACTTCAGGAAACAATTAAAAAATTCCTACCCTCAAGGTATTTAGATTATGGACAGGGAGAGAAAGAGAAAGATAATACAAAGAAAACCAGTAAGAATTTCATCTTTTGTGTTAGAAAATTATTAAAGCTAGAGAGAAAATTAAAGAAGGGAGGAGGGAGGTTAGCTCCCAAGCCAAGTTGGGATGGGCAGCAATAATACTATGGATTAATGGGGGGCGGGGGGGTTGGGGGCTGGGGGGGTGTTTCAAGGACTCCCCCATTCACCTGACATAAGTGTACTCTAAACCCTTAAATTAAAAATAAAATTAGGAAAGTCTCTTTCATAGAAAATGTAATAAAAGTTAACAAAGTAATGAGTGATTTCTCCAACTTTTATACTTGCTCTCTGAGAGGCAGCATGGTTTGAGGGAGGCAAGTGATACTCCAGTCCTACTTCTGTTTCAAGAACTATATAAATTTGGACAAGTTACTCTACGTTTCAAGCCTCTTCCTCTGTTTTAAAATGATAACAATTCTGATCTGATAGTATCATGACAACATGCAAAGACAAGAAAATATAAATGCTAAACTATTGTGCGTGAAAATATAATGTCTGAAATTTGCTTTAGAGTACTTCAGAAAAAAAAAAAAGTGAGAAATAGCCAGGTGAAAAAAACTGGGCAAAATGTTGGGAATTAATGAAGCCCAGTGGTGGGTAAATGAGTTCATTATATTATTAGATCATTTTTTATGTTTGAAAATTTCCATGAAAAAAAGTATTTTAAGAAAAGGATTAAACTTGAAAACAAAGATACCTCCTTTGTAGAGATTTTTACAATAACTAGAAAAATATGTATAGGAACACCAACTTACCTTGTACAAATTTCTTATAAAACTAGTAAAAAGTAGATTTATTTACTGAGTACTTACTAACCTTCTGGAACAATGTTAGGTACTTTTTTCCATACTTTCTGAATTCAAGCACTCTAATTTAAAAAAAAATTAACTTCATACTTTACTCATTGTAAGAAAAAATATAAGACAGAAAGGCAGAAAAGCATCGTAAGCTTACAGACTCACCTGGTACTCAATGTATAATTGATTTTTGGAAGAAATTTTAGTTTCATTTACTGAATGCTTAAAAAAAAGCATGTAATGGAGCTAATACAAATTTTAGACAATCAATTCTACGTGATTATAACAAGAAATTTAAAAACTTACCAGATCAGTATCTGCCTTTTTAGAGGTCAAAGCTTCAACTTTGGAATCCAGTTCTGCCTGTATTTGATCTCTTCTTTTCATGACACCCTTCATATTAAAACACAGGAATGAAACAGGTTGTACTTAGTTTTAATAATCTTTGTATAACAAAAATATACATTTGAGAATATAAATACCATCTCTTCCCCAGGCCATCAGTCATCTAGGGGTGTAATGACTTAAAAAAAAAATAATCTCTAAAAGCTAAACTGATAGCAAGTATTTAAAGGAAACTTTTTCATAATCTTTTATTAGTTTTCCCAATGTACACCTTACTGGTTTAAGTACTTTATGTACAAAAGACATGTTTTAATGGTGCACTCTAGGCAGGTACAGTTCTTCAAAAAGAGCAAAGAACTAAAAAAGTCAATAGGAGCACTGAAAATACGTGCTATGGTGTAAACTGGTTGCAGTTGGGAGGGCACATGGGCTACACATCTGAAAGTATCTACAATCAGCCCTCTTATTGAACTCCAAAGGCATAGTTAATCAAAGTCAATTACAGTGGGGAATCAAAATTGAAGTGTGCATTCACATCTTAAGATTTTATTTTAGCTTAAAATATGTAAGTATTAACCGATTAGCCAAGACTGAGGAGAAAGCATGGCGTCTGCTCTGACTGAGAGGAGTTCCATCTTGTTTTCTTGAATAACCATGATTTCACGTTTCACTTAATACACCCTGGTGAAGGAATTTGAGTGCAGAATTCATCTACATCTTTTATAATGTTTTCTAGTCTTTTTCAATGTCTTTCCCTTGGTGACTCACTTTTCTTCCAAGACAGTCTTCGTAGACACCAAGATTCTTTTTATTTGTACTCATCTTTCACTGGTTTCCATAGTATTAATTAAATAATGAAACTGTAATAATGAACACAAGTGTCCTAAACAGTTCAAGGCAAAAATAAAACTAACTCTGGGTAAGCAAACAGTTCAGCCAGGGAGAGCAGAGTTGCAGGACATACAAGAGAAGGGCCTTAGTGACGTACAGGTCTTTTGGGTATTTTCAGAGGAAGGGAAGAACCTTAACCACAAATCAGTTAAATGGAACCAGATAAGCTGGCTCTATAGTATTTGAGAGAATATTGAGAGGCATTAAGGATAAAACTCATCCTGAAAATGACTCACCCTGGTTTTGTGCCTGGTGGAATCAATCTTAAAACGTTCAAAAGAGATTAACATTTCTCTTGTTTTCAAAGAAATGAATAGAAAATTCAACTAATTATCACAAATTCTTTTATATTTACTTCAATGTTTAATGGCCATTAATGTCAGGAACCCCTTCCTTTCTCTAACCCAAATGACACATACTATAATTTAGTCCCATTAATTTTATGTATGTTTCCATAAATATGAAATATTGTGCTTCATAGAGATAGAAATATTTTAAGTAAGAGGTGACTTCAGAAGACAACTAGTAAAAACTGCACAAATTTAGTCAAGGCATGTATTTTTCATTATTTTAGCTCACATTGAAGAAAATATTCCAATATAAAACAGAAGCACAACTTCAATATAAGTGCTATTGATTATACCCTAGGAACCTACAAAATAATACAATCAAATGAGGACCTATAAAATAATTCAATTCCGGTTGCTATTATAATTTTTCCACACCTTTAATAATACAGGATTTAAATTGCATAATTTCCATCCTGACATAAAGAGCAAAACATCTAATTAAGGGAAAAGAATATAATATTTTTAATGATAAAAATCAGATCTCTTTGAACAGCCACACAAGAGAGATCAATAATGAAGTAAACCAATGGAATGTAGCCAAGGAAATTGATGGAGGCAAGGAGGAAGCAGCACCTCAGCAGTGAAACATTAGAGGACTTTGGGAAGCAGGGAGGGTGTGTTTATGGGAGGATCACAACAAAGTCAAGTAACAGCAGAAATCCGAAATACCTACAAAATATTTAATGATTCTGTGAAAGGAAAACCTAAACATGATAAATACGAAAGAGGCAGATATCATGCTGAAAGGCTAAGAGAACTTTTCTTAACAAGACAAAGTAAAAAAAATTTTTTAATCCTCCCAAATCAAGAGTACATGAATACAGAAACCAGACATGGATTCAAGTCTAAATGGCAGAAAAAATGGACTATAACTGAATGCAAGCTGACTCCTTCCCCCACTGTCACCCTACAACACCAGAAAGCTGAGGGTATCAGTTCAACTGTGCAAGGTATTGTGAGCAGAGAATAATACTGGATGAAAAACATTAGCTTTGCAGATAGCATTGCTAAATCCAAAATATCTGGAAACCTTAACTTGAACTGAGGAGGGTAAATGCAAAACTCTGATGTAAGAGGAATAAAAGCCTTTTCAAATAGTGAAAGAAACATGTTAATTTGAAGGATCTCTTTTCAGAAGCACCCAGAAGACAGAACAAACATCAAGATCCTACTCAAGTACTTTCTACATAATGATACTAAATATATTGCTAAATCAAATGTACCTAGAAGCAAGAAAGCAACTCTTTCATGAAAAGAAATTTCTCAAGTGCTGAAAAATTTTAAAGTAAAATTTTAAAAGGCTGGAAAAACTAATCATACTCCCTATGTAAATCCTGACTGAGGATGCTTCAAATCTATCTTATAAACTGTTGTTGCTACTGTTGAAAATTCCTGTCTTTTACTAACATATTCTTCCACTCATCAATTCATTCATGCAGTGAACAAATATTTATCAGTATCTACACGCAAAGCATCCTTCTAGGATGGGAAGATAGTGGTGAACAAAAAGAAATAGAAACTGCCTTTATAAAGCATATAATCAGGTCAGGAACTAAGGCAGAAGTAGAATTAGGTGTTCTTACCATTAACATTTCACTATAAAGCACATACTCATGTACGACAGGAAGCAGGGCCTCTGAGAGTCCAGACATCCGTTTTTCAGTGGCCTTACAGCATCTGTCAATGCAGCTGGCAACACCTTTTAGAGTATCAGCCAGATCTTCTTCTGATGCTGACCACAGAATATGAATTGGGCCATATTCTTTCATTTCATCAAAATATTCTAAAAAAATAATAAGTTCTTCAATTTACAGGAGTTTTCAAAATCCCTGTATTACAGACAATAAGAAAGGACCTTATTTTCTCATTGTGCACATGTTCTTGTACATGAACATAAGAATATGGATATCATCTTTCATTAAATTGACCTGTCATCCCAATCTGCTCAACTGGTCCTTGAATGAAAACTTTCCAAGTGTAATCAATAACATGCTTTTTCATTCTCAAAAGTGTCCTGGCTTGGGAGATAAATTATACGATCACTGTATCTATCACAGACTTCTGCCTACCAAACAAACTATACCTGAATACCTCATAGGCAACGTGACCTAAACAAAACATGTCTTCTTTTTCCTCTTATCCTGTTTACATATCCTCTTAATGGTAATTGCTTCCAGAGATCTAAGCAAAAAATGTGGGGTCATCCTAGACCCTAGACTCACACCTGCACAGAGCCAGTCAGCAATTCCAATATTTCTAAATCTCTATCTATCTATCTAACCATCCATCCATTTACCCACCCACTTACTTACCTACCCACCCACCCACCTCTCCTCACTTCCACTGTCATCAGCATCTCTAACCTGCACTACTGCAAGGGACTTCTAACAATTCTCTCCCTTTCAATTTTTGTCACAGTATATGAACAGTGAAGTTTCTTAGCTGAATTAGAAAGTCCTTTATGATCAGTCCCTACCTTGCCTCTCCAGGTCTAACTCCTCAGATTCTCCCCCAAAGATATTTTAATTCAAGCCAAAATAACCGCTCATTCATGAATATCTCATGATTTCTCCTAACTTAAACAATGCATGTATCTTTTAGTCTTGCCCTCTGCCATTTCTATCATCTAACAAACTACTTCTAATCCTTTAAGTCCTAACACAAACAAATCTCTTCTGTTTCTGTTCCAAAGGCTTCTTAGATGCTTTGTCCTCAATGAGTCTATTATAATTTTATATTTCTATTAAAGCCTATCATAATTTAATACTTCTATTATCCCACTTTATTATAACTGCTTGCATAACTCACACACGCCTAGGCCATATGCTCCAAGACTCAACTGGGCAGGGTCTTATTATTTTTTTAATCTCGAAGCCTAATACATAATATATTCAATATATATTTTCATATCAATGAAAGAATGAATAACAAAAGACTATTCAATGCTTGATAAGCCAAAAATTTATCCAAAAATTTGGATTTCATTTTAAAATCTGAATGCTTTTATACATTTGCTTTCACACTATCAACTTTTAATGACAGACGGCTTTTTATGGTAGAGAATGCATGAGTAGTGAGTGTTTTTGGTTTAATATCCATATAAATACAATTAAATTCTCTATATTTAATCATCTTACTAGTCACTGGGGTTAGTTGAAATATGTCATATTGCTCTAAATTAAACTTTTTACTAAACTATTAAAATTTCAGAAGTTTATATGATCAAGTAAACTAAAAAAGACTTTAAAAATTAAAAGAAAACAGAAATATTAGTTGTCACCTAAGGAAGATATTCGGTTTAATGACCACTAGAGCCCTTCCAAATTGCATCCTCTTGATCTAGGCCTATCTTTTATTTTAAATAATCACCAAACTAATATTTCTAGAAAATATTCTACTTTATTTCTTTTCTCAATTTGTGTATATATCAAAGTGTGTCATTAACCCTGTGTAGTATTTATTTTTATATAGAGAGCTTCCCTGAAATTCTAAAACAGTGCTTATACAGCACTCAAATCGCATCTGTATGCAAACACTTAATGAGCTGCACTGTAATTTGTCCATTAATATATCTGTTTCCCCAACTAAACTGTGAGCTCAAGGACAGGTACTATCTTAATCCTCCTTCAATCTTTAGCACAAAGCAGCAGTACAACATGTGGTCAATACAAATTTGCCTAATAAATTGGGGAACACAAAACAAAATCACAGAAAAAAACTGAATAAAAGTAAATCATAAGAGAAATGACTTGTTGTGATCATCAAATTCTTTATGATTTAAATATGAATGAAACACCCTATATAGCTTAGACTCCCAGGACTACAAAAAAAAAAAAAAAAAGTCTATCATTTTGAATGAAATCTTGACAAGTGGGCTTCACATTCGAAAGACCAAGAAATCCTTCAAGTTTGGGCCAGTGTGCATTCACTCCTTGAAAATGAGAGCTCAGATTTATAAACTCTACCACAAAACACACTTTTCGTTTTGAGCATTTCACAAATATTAGAGTATATCAAAGATTTTAAAACTAGTCCCTTGTGCTGGCAAATATAAAGCATATTGATATTCTACAGAAATCTTAAGTGTCAAGAGTTTCCAAGGGCCTCTTTGAATTGCTATACAACTTAACTATGCATCAAGAATCTACTTAATAGACCTGGAATCACAGAACCTAGTTAAAACAACTGGCTTCTTGACATTAAAAAAAAATGGCAAATGGTAAATACAAAGGCAGACCAAGAGGCATAAAACAAATTATTAAACTATATTTAGTCACCACAATGACCTCACCAAGTCAATACATAGGAAAGGAAGTTAGAGAAAAGGCAATACACACTCAGATATAACAATTTTTTCTATATCTCTTTTAATAACCAATCAATTCTTGATAAAGCAGATTTTCATACCACCAAATCTTATGTTTATTCATTTATTTTTTCAATCACTGAATAGATTTTAACTGAGCATCTACAATGTGTTAGGCGCTATCTAGATACCAGAAATAAATCAATCCTTTTCCCTTTTTGTCCTGATGGAACTTACAGTTTAATGTGGGACATGGACAATAAAAAAATAAACCATCAATGTAGGGACTTTAAGTAGTTCATCTCTAAAACCGATTTATATTAGGAAATATATTTTCTGAATTAGTCATCTATTTTTAACGTAGGTAAATATAATCAGAAAATTAGCAAAAACTCATAGAATTAGAAAAAATCATAATGGAATAAATTATTATTTTTTAGTATTTATTTATTTGTTTGGCTGCATTGGGTCTTAGTTGCGGCATGCAGGATCTTTAGTTGCGGAATCTTGAGTTGCGGCATGTGGGATCTGATTCCCTGACCAGGGATTGAACCCAGGACCCCTGCATTGGGAGCGTGGAGTGTTAGCCACTAGACCACCAGGGAAGTTCCATCATGGAATAAATTCTAACTTGAAAATAGGAAACAGGACCTATTTTCCCATATATAAATCTCTGCCATTGGTTGGACAGGCCTAATGAGTACTTGTCCCCCCATACAAAAATCACTAGAAACTGTGAAAACCCTATTTCCTGACACATCCCTTCTTTGATTAAAACTATAGCCCATGTTGAACATTTGAGACCAACTACATCCAAAATATTAAGCTCTTTATCACTATTATCTATAAATGAGAACAAGACAGCTAGTGATTAATTAAAGCAAATGGAAACCGGCCAGGACTACATTCAAAATCATTTAGGAATCAGAAATTTTCACAATAGATCTGGGAATAAACCACACTTTGAAGGTGAAATTCTAACTTAATGTTGTGTGATTCCTCTGTAAGGAGCTTGGAAGTCGCCACTGGTCTTAACAAGAAAAATGCCGAGCAGACTGAAAAGCCAACTTTTTTTTGGATCTGTGAGAGAGGGGAGGACACAGGACAAACCACTGCCTGCAAGACTGAAAAGACAGACACATGGCTACAAGGAATCTTGTCTTCCTGGAGCAGAGACTCAAGAGGGGAAATCACTTCTGCAACCAGTGCCGGGGGGTAGGGAGACTGAAACTGTCAATGATGAATTGCTGGAGGCTCAGTGTGGACAATTCAAAGAGTTAATAAAAACTCCAGAGGAACCCAGTCACAAGGGGACCCCACAATGTTGTGAGATTTACCCCCAAAAGCTTACACAGTAAATATCAGATAAAAACTACTTCTGCTTCCTGCAGCGGGTGGGAAGGCCTTGTTCCTTCTTAACAAGGCCTGCCCTCATGGGAAACTAGTTAACCAGAGCATAACCTGATGGGATATTATCAGAACCTAAATGACCTGGAAGGGAAATACCCAACTTGAGCCCACTCTGGCCATCCTGATCCAACTAAGAGGGGGGGAGGAAAAAAAAACAACTTTTGTGAAGCTCACGGTCCAGAGGCACAGACTCACTAAAGGACTGAGACCTGATCACAGGCCTCTAGGATACTTCCTCTCCCCGACACCTCACTACCACATTACTAAAGGCCTGTTTACTTTTATGAGTACATCATGTCCGGCTACCAATAAAAAAATTACAAGACATAACAAAAGGCAAAAAACACAATTTGAAGAGAGGGCAAGCATCAGAACCAGATGTGGTAGAGATGTTGGAATTATCAGACCAGGATTTTAAAACAACTCATTAATATGTTAAGGGCTCTAATAGATAAAGTAAACAGCATGCAATAACAGACAGGCACTGTAAGCAGAGACAGAAATCCTAATAATGACCAAAAAGAAATGCTAAGTTGATGTTGCCTTACCACACCAGCAAATGTAAAGATCCATCAGAAATCAAACAACTTTGAAATCACATTTCAGTGATTCTACATACCCCTTTCTTCCTTGTAAATTCTCTGAGATATTTTATCTATCAAATTTATTTTCTGGCTAAATATTTCAATAAAGTTATTCATTTCCATGAACTCCTCGGGGCGGCTTTTAACTCCTCTCATTGATAATGCAACCGCTCTGACCGTCTGCCCCATCCTGCTGAGTAATCCAGGCCCTTGCTTCTTGTGAGAAGAGAGTTCCTAGACAAAAAAATAAAATATGCGTGATGAAGCAGACAATGATATTCCAAGTCCCAACAACAAAAAAGAAATCTAATTAGAAGAATAAAATAAAGATAATAAAAATGTTTCATATTCGTCTTTTTTTTTTTTTCACGTTAATTTGAAGCAGATGAGTTTAGGGTACAGTTCTTTCTCTAAATCTCAGTCTCCTTGATAACATTCCTTTTCAAAGAGCTCATGTAAAATATGTTTCCTCAGAGCATGGATCTTTCAAAGAACAAGGTTTAACAGAAGGAATCGCACTTAAGGAGATTACTGGAGAAGATAAGAAGGATGATATGAGATGAAATCCATATTTTATAACAGGAATTTAATAGAAAAATGATTGAGAAAAAGATTTCTTAGGGTCTAACTATAACTACTCCCTGGAAAAAAATTGGAAAACTTCATTAATTCTTTAGTTATAATAATAGCTAGCATTTATTAAGAGCTTAATGTTGCAGGCACTATACCTGCATTCTTATATACATAACTCACAATAACACTATGAAGTAGGTTCTATTATTATCCTCATTGTACAGAAGAAAATAGAAGCAAAGGAAGGTTTGCTCAAGTTCCAAGAGCAATGAATTACTCGATAAGGATTGGAGCCCTAGCAGTCTGACCCTAGGGGCTTCACTGCTAAGCACTAACCTGCTTTGTCTACTTAAAGTCACTAGAATAGTTGGTAAACAGATACTCCCTGACCATAGCTCTGCAACTAACTTAACTGGATAAACTGTGACACTATCTCCACTGGCTGACTGTCTTTGGAGAAAGATTTTTAATAAAATATATAACTAGCTGTTTCTAATTCTAGTTAACTTAGGAGGGTCAGCTACAGACTTGCAAAGTAGAAATGCTATAAAAGGATACACTACAGTATTCCTTCAGAAGTATGGCATACTAAAAAAGAACACCAAGAAGGAGGACAAGGGATTCTGAGGATGGTTGTAGCACTTACTGAAACACAGATTTGAGATCAAATAAAAGATGAAGAGTAACATACACACACAAAAAAAATCTATAACAATGCTGACTACCAAATCCACAGATAAAAATATTATGTATTATTTACCCAAATATTAAATAACATATTATCTTTCTCCAGATCTTCTTTCCTAAAGGTCTTACACAAAATAATATATAAACTTGTTTATTTCCATGTCAATATGATTTTGTGTGCAAATAATAACAGATACTATTCTTGACCAGGCAACACGTCTATCGAGGAGTGCTACCACATCATTCGATAGAGTAAACATTATCAGAAACAGCACAAGTCACAACGGGCAAGCTGTTACTGCAACTGCTGACTGCAGATAATGTTTCTAACAGCTTCTAAGGGTCTGGAGTCAGGCCACAAATTCATCTCACATAAGTCACATAGGGCTTCCAGACAGCAAGTACCGTCAAGATTGAGATGAATCACTTTTTAGCTTCGATCACTTTGGCAACAACCGAGAGATAGAAAACTCAACACTGGTCAGTAAGTATTTAATACTGACCATTGTTCTACCTATCATCTTTCTTGGTGAGTTACATCTTCATAGAATAAAAGAAAAGGAACATATAAGGTTTCTGTATTAGAAATTAGACCCCCTTCAATTAGGTAATTGAAGGGAAAGTAAGGAAATTATATTATTTACCTATCTCTCCATCCATCTATTTAATAAAATCTTTTATCCTAACCTGAAAAGCCCTGACCAATTACTACTAAAAACAGTGTCAATTTTTAAATGTTTATATATTTTCAGTATTGGCAATATATGCAAGGAGTACCCAGGCATTAAAAAAAAAATTCAGCTACCAAGAGAAATATGAGGATGTATATGTGAGAAAGGTACAAGATTTTCATAATGTTTATACGTAGACCTGACGCAGGGTTGTAATTAAAGGATCTCTCTCCAATGTTTAAAAACACATCTTAATTCGAGGTCACTCTTACCTAATTTATAAAGGTAAATAAGAGAAAGCATACAACCTACTACACGTATAGATACTAAAGGATTATATGAGTATAAATTAAAATCCTTTACCCAAGCTTGTGCAGTAAGAAAAACTTTAAAGTCTTCATTAAACGTTAGAGTTGGATGATCAGCAATTCGGTTCAAAAATTTATGCAATGCCTTCCTGCGTGTCTCAATGAAGTCATCGTTAAAGCGTTCCACCATTCCTTTCACTATAAACTTTTCTGGCAATGGCTAGGGCAAAAAAATTTAAAAAGGTATCTGAACATTATGTGGCACAGGATTATAAGGAATTCTACACTTTTTCTTTTTGGAAGATTATTTGAACGTGTGATCATTTCTTATAAAAATAATTTTTCAAAATTCACAACGCTAGAGCCAAATACTAAAATCTTAACACATTACAATACTTTAAAAAAACAAATCTGTACATAGATTGAAAAGTTTAAAAACAAATGTTCCTAAGATAAATGAATTATACTGAATTAAAAGGTCTGAAATTGGGTGTTAGGCATTCTAACGATTCACAAGACAAAATGGCAGTTATTCTGTGAAAAAAAAAATGTAAACTTACTGGAATAATCAGAGTGGGGTGTGCTTCTTCAAGTCTTTCTTTCAACCAAAGGAAATCTTGATAACGTCTCCTAACTTCAAATTCACTGGAGTCAAATTCCCCACGAGACGTCTGAAGAAAGTAGGAGAAAATAACAGCACATGCAATATAAGACAGAAGACATTTGCCTAATGTTATTTTAGACATTCTGAAATAAATGGGTCTCTAAGAAAAACTAACAAATTCTAATTATTCAGTGTTTGTCAGCCTGTCTTTTTTTTTTTTTTTGCAGACATCAATTCATGTAGCAGATGAAACAAAGCAAACTTTCCAGTATTCCCAGAAAGAAAGCAAACATCATGCTCAAATTTAAAATCCAAACTGAAAAAATCTGTCTTAGAGCAACCATCTGTCTTCCACAAGATTTTAACTACTATTATCTTTGGCATGACTTTCTTGCTAACAAGAAAGTGTGTTCTGAATTTAGGTTTCAAATATATTTCATTTTTCAAGATGATCAGAATTCAGAATTTGAGGAAAGTCCTATTTTTGCAACTTGGAAAATAACCTGAACATAACTGAGAAAAAAATGTTTTCCTGGAATTTGCTCAAATGAATTGCTTTGATAAAATTTGCTTTTAGTATTTGAAAATTCTAACATTATACAGAGTGATTTTACTGCTTTTTAAAAATGTCATTAATGGAAATTTAACGTGAAAAGAAAATCTTCCTATCATTTCTCAAGGAATTCTGAGCTATATGCCTAAACTCCTAAAAACTAAGCAAATACATTAAAATATCTGTTCTTAACAAACCAAAAATCTATTCCAACACACATGACAAGAAGAACATGGGTAAAATATCAACCTCACTTCTATTACCTGAATCCCAAGCCAGATACAAAAATAGCTTAGATAATGTGCCCTCACCTATCATAAGAAAAAAAGTCATTTATATAATTTTTTTAAAAAAATTATACACAGTAATATTAAGTTTGAGATTTTCCTGGAGAAGTAAACATGGAATAAATAACACATTACATATTTCACATTCACCAGAAATATCAATCACCCACACAGACGAACACAATTGTAAAATTAAGCAGTTCAAGTCAAAATAAGATGCAATCTTAATTGTCATAAAATAAGGCTCACAAAAGCTATACTTGACAAAGTTTATTCTTTTAAAATGAATGTTTAGAATATCATAAAATATATCTTAGCAAAACATTCCCTTTTTAGCGGGAAAAAGTGGAGGTAAATGAGATGCGGAAGTCTAAGGAACTACATGTTCAAAAAACACTACAAAATCTAACTATTATGCCAAATGGTACAAGTTGTGGAAATGGTAAAAATAGGCAAACTAAATCTAGTAGAAACACAGTTTAACAAATATATATACAAGTTGGTATGTGTATATATATATGCAAATACATAAACATGCATACATACATATGCACACAAAACATGTTTAGAGTCACTCATTAAACAACACTTACTGATACCTCCTCATACCTGGCACATACGTATAGGTTCACTATCCATTTCCAAGAAAATAAAATGGCATAACTAACAATAAAAACACTCAAACACTGGGAAGTTAAAGTAAGATAGAGCTTTACATGTCTTCAAGAATTCCCAAAACTTCAAGTAAACACAAAAGAAACTTGTATAAATTCCAGGAACAGAAAGACATAAAATCAAGTCAAATAATTGGTTGATTCTGTCCTCATCACCCTGCCACTGACTTAAAAGAGGAGTTCCCTAACATACTACAATAACAGAAGAAAACAGAGGATAAGTACAAATCTTAAGGACAGTGCATTCTTTCTTCCTACTCTAAGACTTCATTGGGCTTCTAAAGGGTTATAAGTTATATATTATTTCTGCTCCAAAATAACTTTTTAGAACACAAGTTCTTTCTAAGTTGGAAATTTATCATCAAACGCTGTTATTCCTACTGTTTGGAAGTTTTATCTCTATCTTCTAATCTAGAATACAGTTTCCCATGGAAAGTAAATTGTAAATGGTGTTTCATGTCTGACCATAAGAGCTTGCATACTTGAAGTTTAAGACTAATGGACTCATGTGATCTATACCTCAAAATGCATTTATTTAACAAATACTGACCTTTGGTCAAGGGCAAACAGTTACTCTAAATTGGAGGATTTAGAAAATTGTTTTTGAGGGAAAATGAATCTCAGAATCAAGAATACACTTTAACCCACAACTACATACTGTCAGGCATTGATGAGTTTGTCTTCATGATGAGGATGTGAGAGGACAGACCCTTATTAAACCTCTGAGTTCTTACTCCTACATGTCCTAGGTCAAGGCAAATCTCTAATCTCTGAAACAGAAAGTACTTCTTTAGAGCACTCACCTCAGATATTCTAACCTGGAGAATAAAGGATAATTTCCCATAAGGGGAACAGATGCCAGGAATGTGGGCTTCCTGATATAATTATTTACAATCGGGTCACCCTTAAGTATTTCTAAGTAAGAGATTGCCAGTGTACATGTAGGTATATGAGCATGTGGCATTTATCCTTCTTTTTTATGAATGTGTATCTTTATTTTTTATTTTATTATTATTTTAACATCTTTATTGGAGTATAATTGCTTTACAATGGTGTGTTAGTTTCTACTTTATAACAAAGTGTATCAGTTATAAATATACATATATCCCCATACCTCTTCCCTCTTGCATCTCCCTCCCTCCCATCCTCCCTATCCCACCCCTCTAGGTGGTCACAAAGCACTGAGCTGATCTCCCTGTGCGATGTGGCTGCTTCCCACTAGCTATCTATTTTACATTTGGTACTGTATATATGTCCACGCCACTCTCTCACTTTGTGGCAGCTTACCCTTCCCCCTCTCCATATCCTCAAGTTCACTCTCCAGTAGGTCTGCATCTTTATTCCAGTCTTGCCCCTAGGTTCTTCATGACCATTGTTTTTTGTTTGTTTTTTAGATGCCATAGATATGTGTTAGCATATGCTATTTGTTTTTCTCTTTCTGATGTATTTCACTCTGTATGACAGACTCTATGTCCATCCACCTCACTACAAATAACTCAAATTCGTTCCTTTTATGGCTAAGTAATATTCTATTGTATATATGTGTCACATCTTCTTTATCCATTCATCTGTCAATGGACGCTTCCATGTCCTGGCTATTGTAAATAGAGCTGCAATGAACATTGTGGTACATGACTCTCTTTGAATTATGGTTTTCTCAGGGTATATGCCCAGTAGTGGGATTGCTGGGTTGTATGGCAGTTCTATTTTTAGTTATTTAAGGAAACTCCATACTGTTCTCCACAGTGCCTGTATCAATTTACATTCCCACCAACAGTTCAAGAGGGTTTCCTTTTCTCCACACCCTCTCCAGCATTTATTGTTTGTAGATTTTTTGATGATGGCCATTCTGACCGGTAGGAGATGATATCTCATTGTAGTTTTGATTTGCATTTCTATACTGATTAATGATGTTGAGCATTCTTTCACGTGTTTGTTGGCATTCTGGATACCTTCTTTGGAGAAATATCTATTTAGGTCTTCTGCCCATTTTTGGATTGGGTTGTTTGTTTTTTTGACATTGAGCTGCATGAGCTGCTTGTAAATTTTGGAAATTGATCCTTTGTCAGTTGCTTCATTTGCAAATATTTTCTCCCATTTTGAGGGTTGTCTTTTCATCTTATTTATGGTTTCCTTTGCTGTGCAAAAGCTTTTAAGTTTCATTAGGTCCCATTTATTTATTTTTGTTTTTATTTCCATTTCTCTAGGAGGTGGGTCAAAAAGGATCTTGCTGTGATTCATGTCATAGAGTGTTCTGCCTATGTTTTCCTCTACGAGTTTTATAGTGTCTAGCCTTACATTTAGGTCTTTAATCCATTTTGAGTTTATTTTTGTGAATGGTGTTAGGGCGTGTTCTAATTTCATTCTTTTATATGTACCTGTCCAGTTTTCCCAGCAACACTTATTGAAGAGGCTGTCTTTTCTCCACTGCATATTCTTGCCTCCTTTATCAAAGATAAGGTGACCATATGTGCGTGGGTTTATCTCTGGGCTTCCTATCCTGTTCCACTGATCTATATTTCTGTTTTTGTGCCAGTACCACACTGTCTTGATTACTGTAGCTTTGTAGTATAGTCTGAAGTCAGGGAGCCTGATTCCTGCAGCTTCATTTTTCTTTCTCAAGATTGCTTTGGCTATTTGGGGTCTTTTGTGTTTCCATACAAACTGTGAAATTTTTTGTTCTAGTTCTGTGAAAAATGCCAGTGGTAGTTTGATAGGGATTGCATTGAATCTGTAGATTGCTTTGGGTAGTAGAGTCATTTTCACAATGTTGATTCTTCCAATCCAAGAACATGGTATATCTCTCCATCTGTTTGTATCATCTTTAATTTCTTTCATCAGTGTCTTATACTTTTCTACATATAGGTCTTTTCTCTCCTAAGGTACGTTTATTCCTAGGTATTTTATTCTTTTTGTTGCAGTGGTAAATAGGAGTATTTTCTTTTTTTTTTTTTTCTTCTTTTTGCGGTACGCAGGCCTCTCACTGTTGTGGCCTCTCCCATTGCAGAGCACAGGCTCAAGACCTGCAAGCTCAGCGGCCATAGCTTACGGGCCTAGCCACTCCACGGCATGTGGGATCCTTCCGGACCGGGGCATACACCCGTGTCCCCTGCATCGGCAGGCGGACTCTCAACCACTGCACCACCAGGGAAGCCCGGGAGTGTTTTCTTAATTTTACCCTCAGATTTTTCATCATTAGTGTATAGGAATGGAAGCGATTTCTGTGCATTAATTTTGTATCCTGCTACTTTACCAAATTCATTGATTAGCTCTAGTAGTTTTCTGGTAGCATCTTTAGGAGTCTCTATGTGTAGTATCATGTCATCTGAAAACACAGACCTTTACTTCTTTTCCGATTTGGATTCCTTTTCTTTTTCTTCTCTGATTGCTATGGCTAAGAATTCCAAAACTATTTTGAATAATAGTGGTGAGAGTGGGCAACCTTGTCTTGTTCCTGATCTTAGCGAAAATGGTTTCAGTTTTTCACCACTGAGGATGATGCTGGCCGTGGGTTTGTCATATATGGCCTTTATTATGTTGAGGTAAGTTCCCTCTATGACTACTTTCTGGAGGGTTTTTATCATAAATGGGTATTAAATTTTGTCAAAAGCTTTCTCTGCATTTACTGAGATGATCATATGGTTTTTCTCCTTCAATTTGTTAATATGGTGTATCACATTGATTGATTTACGTATACTGAAGAATCCTTGCATTACTGGGAGAAACCCCACTTCATCATGGTGTATGATCCTTTTAATGTGCTCTTGGATTCTGTTTGCCAGTATTCTATTTGAGGATTTTTGCATCTATGTTCATCAGTGATATTAGCCTACAGTTTTCTTTCTTTGTGACATCTTTGTCTGTTTTTGGTATCAGAGTGATGGTGGCCTCGTAGAATGAGTTTGGGAGTGTTCCTCCCTCTGCTATATTTTGGAAGAGTTTGAGAAGGATAGGTGTTAACTCTTCTCTAAATGTTTGATAGAATTCACCTGTGAAGCCACCTGGTCCTGGGCTTTTGTTTGTTGGAAGACTTTAAATCACAGTTTCAACTTCAGTGCTTGTGATTGGTCTGTTCATATTTTCTATTTCTTCCTGGTTCAGTCTCAGAAGGTTGTGAGTTTCTAAGAAATTTCCATTTCTTCCAGATTGTCCATTTTATTGGCATATAGTTGCTTGTAGTAATTTCTCATGATCCTTTGTATTTCTGCAGTGTCAGTTGTTACATCTCCATTTTCATTTCTAATTCTATTGATCTGAGTCTTCTCCCTTTTTTTATTAATGAGTCTGGCTAATGATTTATCAATTTTGTTTATCTTCTCAAAGAACCAGCTTTTAGTTTTATTGATCTTTGCTATCATTTCCTTCATTTCTTTTTCATTTATTTCTCATCTGATCTTTATGATTTCTTTCCTTCTGCTAACTTTAGGGATTTTTTGTTCTTCTTTCTCTAATTGCTTTAGGTGTAAGATTAGCTTCTTTATTTGAGATGTTTCTTGTTTCTTAAGGTAGGATTGTATTGCTATAAACTTCCCTCTTAGAGCTGCTTTTGCTGCATCCCATAGGTTTTGGGTTGTCGTGTTTTCATTGTCATTTGTTTCTAGGTATTTTTTGATTTCCTCAGTGATCTCATGGTTATTAAGTAGTGTACTGTTTAGCCTCAATGTGTTTGTATTTTTTACAGATTTTTTCCTGTAACTGATATCTAGTCTGATAGTGTTGTGGTCGGAAAAGATACTTGATACAATTTAAATTTTCTTAAATTTACCAAGGCTTGATTTGTGACCCAAGATATGATCTATCCTGGAGAATGTTCCATGAGCACTTGAGAAGAAATATTCTGCTGTGTTTGGATGGAATGTCCTATAAATATCACTTAAGTCCATCTTGTTTAATGTATCATTTAAAGCTTGTGTTTCCTTATTTATTTTCATTTTGGATGATCTGTCCATTGGTGAAACAGGGGTGTTAAAGTCTCCTACTATGATTGTGTTACTGTCAATTTCCCCTTTTATGGCTGTTAGAATTAGCCTTATGTATTGAGGTGCTCCTATGTTGGGTGCATAAATATTTACAATTGTTTTATCTTCTTCTTGGATTGATCCCTTGATCATTATGTAGTATGCTTCCTATCTATTGTAATAGTCTTTTTTTTAAAGTCTATTTTGTCTGATATGAGAATTGCTACTCCAGCTTTCTTTTGATTTCCATTTGCATGGAATATCTTTTTCCATTCCCTCACCCTCAGTCTGTATGTGTCCCTAGGTCTGAAGTGGGTCTCTTTGGACAGTGTATATACGTGTCTTGTTTTTTTATCCATTCAGCCAGTCTATGTCTTTTGTTTGGAGCATTTAGTCCATTTATATTTAAGGTAATTATCGATATGTATGTTCCTATTACCATTTTCTTAATTGTTTTGGGTTTGTTATGGTAGGTCTTTTCCTTCACTCGTGTTTCCTGCCTACAGAAGTTCCTTTAGCATTTGTTGTAAAGCTGGTTTGGTGGTGCTGAACCCTCTTAAGTTTTGCTTTTCTGTAAAGGTTTTAATTTCTCCGTCAAATCTGAATGAGATACTTGCTGGGTAGAGTAATCTTGGTTGTAGGTTTTTCCCCTTCATCACTTTAAATATGTCCTTCCACTCCCTTCTGGCTTGCAGAGTTTCTGCTAAAAGATCAGCTGTTAACCTTAAGGGGATTCCCTTCTGAGTTATTAGTTGGTTTTCCCTTGCTGTATTTAATTTTTGATAGTTTGCTTAATATGTGTCTTGGCATGTTTCTCCTTGGATTTATCCTGTATGGGATTCTCTGTGCTTCCTGGACTTGATTAACTATTTCCTTTACCATATTAGGGAAGTTTTCAACTATAATCTCTTCAAATATTTTCTCAGTCCCTTTCTTTTTCTCTTTTTCTTCTGGGACCCCTATAATTCAAATGTTGGTGTGCTTAATGTTGTCCCAGAGGTCTCTGAGACTTTCCTCAATTCTTTTCATTCTTTTTTCTTTATTCTGCTCTGCAGTAGTTATTTCCACTATTTTATCTTCCAGGTCATTTATCCGTTCCTCTGCCTCAGTTATTCTGCTATTGATCCATTCAGAGAATTTTTAATTTCATTTATTGTGTTGTTCATACTGTTTGTTTGCTCTTTAGTTCTTCTAGGTCTTTGTTAAACCTTTCTTGTATTTTCTCCATTCTATTTCCAAGATTTTGGTTCATCTTTACGATCATTATTCTGAATTCTTTTTCAGGTAGACTGCCTATTTCCTCTTCATTTGTTTGGTCTGGTGGGTTTTTGCCTTGCTCCTTCATCTGCTGTGTGTTTCTCTGTCTTCTCATTTTGCTTAACTTACTATGTTTGGGGTCTCCTTTTCACAGGCTGCAGGTTTGTAGTTCCTGTTGTTTTGGGGTTTTGCCCCTAGTGGCTAAGGTTGGTTCAGTGGGTTGTGTAGGCTTCCTGGTGGAGGGGACTAGTGCCTGTGTTCTGGTGGATGAGGCTGGATCTTGTCATTCTGGTGGACAGGTCCACGTCTGGTGGTGTGTTTTGGGCTGTCTGTGGCCTTAATATTTTAGGCAGCCTCTCTGCTAATGGGTGGGGTTGTGTTCCTGTCTTGCTAGTTGTTTGGCATAGGGTGTCCAGCACTGTAGCTTGCTGGTCGTTGAGTGGAGCTGGGTCTTGGTGTTGAGATGGAGATCTCTGGGAGATTTTCACCGTTTGATATTACGTGGAGCTGGGAGGTCTCTTGTGGACCAGTGTCCTGAACTTGTCTCTTCCACCTCAGAGGCAGAGCCCTGATGCCTGGCTGGAGCATCAAAAGCCTGTCATCCACATGGCTCAGAATAAAAGGGAGAAAAGAAAGAAAGAAAGAAGATAAAATGAAATAAAATAAAATAAGAAAGTTATTAAAATAAAAAATAATTAAAAATTTTTTTTAAAGTAATAAAAAAAAGAAGAAAGAGGAGAGGAACCAAAGCAAAAAACAAATCTACCAATGATAACAGGAGCTAAAAACGATACTAAAAAAACCAAACAAACAAAAAACGGACAGACAGAATCCTAGGACAAATGGTAAAAGCAAAGCTATACAGACAAAATCACAAACAGAAACATACACATACACACTCACAAAAAGAGAAAAATGGAAAAAATATATATATATATATATCGTTGCTCCCAAAGTCCACGTCCTCAATTTGGGATAATTTGTTGTCTACTCAGGTATTCCACAGATGCACGGTACATCCAGTTGATTGTGGAGATTTAATCCGCTGCTCCTGAGGCTGCTGGGAGAGATTTCCCTTTCTCTTCTTTGTTCTCACAGCTCCTGGGGTTCAGTTTTGGATTTGGCCCCGTCTCTGCGTGTAGGTCACCTGAGGGTGTCTGTTCTTCGCTCAGACAGGACAGAGTTAAAGGAGCAGCTGATTCATGGACTCTGGCTCACTCAGGACAGGGGGAGGGAGGGGTACAGAGTGTGGGGTAAGCCTGCGGCGGCAGAGGCCAGTGTAACATTACAACAGCCTGAGATGCCGTGTGTTCTCCCAGGGAAGTTGTCCCTGGGTCACGGGACCCTGCCAGTGGCGGGCTGCACAGGCTCCCGGGAGGGGAGGTGTGGATAGTGACCTGTGCTTTCACACAGGCTTCTTGGTGGCTGCAGCAGCAGACTTAGCATTCATGCCCGTCTCAGGGGTCACGTTGTTAGCTGTGGCTTGCGCCCATCTCTGGAGCTCGTTTAGGCAGTGCTCTTAATCCCCTCTCCTCATGCACCAGGAAACAAAGAGGCAAGAAAAAGTCTCCTGCCTCTTCGACAGCTCCAGACCTTTTCCCGGACTCCCTCCGGGCTAGCTGGGGTGCACTGGCCCCCTTCAGGCTGTGTTCACGCAGCCAACCCCAGTCCTCTCCCTGGGATCTGACCTTCGAAGCCCGAGCCTCAGCTCCCAGTGCCTGCCCACCCCGGCGGGTGAACAGACAAGCCTCTCGGGCTGGTGAGTGCTGGTCAGCACCGATCCTCTGTGTGGGAATCTCTCCGCTTTGCCCTCCGCACCCCTGTGGCTGCACTCTCCTCCGTGGCTCCAAAGCTTCCCCCCTCCGCCACCAGCAGTCTCCGCCCGCAAAGGGCCTCCCTAGTGTGGAAAGTGGAAACTTTTCCTCCTTCACAGCTCCCTCCCACTGGTGCAGGTCCCATCCCTATTCTTTTGTCTCTGTTTTTTCTTTTTAATTTTGCCTTACCCAGGTACGTGGGGAGTTTCTTGCCTTTTGGGAGTTCTGAGGTCTTCTGCTAGCATTCAGTAGGTGTTCTGTAGGAGTTGTTCCACATGTAGATGTATTTCTGGGGAGGAAGGTGATCTGCACGTCTTACTCCTCTGCCATCTGGAAGCTCCTCCTGCATTTATCCTCATAATCTTGGTGTCCATGAATGTAAAATTTTTTAATATTTATTTATTTATTTATTTATGTTTGGCTGCATTGGGTCTTCGTTGCTGCGCGCGGGCTTTCTCTAGTTGCGGCGAGCGGGGTCTACTCTTTGCTGCGGTGTGCAGGCTTCTCATTGCAATGGCTTCTCTTGTGGAGCATGGCCTCTAGGCACACGGGCTTCAGTACTCGTGGCACACGGGTACTGTGTGCCAATGACTGTGTTGTATAACCTTTGGCAAGTTTTGAGTTTCAGTGGGCCCATTCACAAAATGAGGGTAAATCATAAGATCCAGATTGTTGTGAGCTTCAGATGAGTTAAAACATACAAAGTGGTTAGAACATTGCCTGGCACAAATTAGTGCCACAATAAAAGTTAGTTTAACACACTATAATATTATCACTATCACTATTACTACTACTACGACAAGAGCAGTACATTTAAAATATGATGTAATATGGATAACTCATAAGAACTGTATGTCTATGATTAGAATGAAATCCATAGGGTGTTTTATAAAGTGTCTTTCTGAAAGAAACAAATGAGGGGAAAATAATTCAGTTTCACAAAATCTTTGCTAGAAAGGGTAATGAAAATGGATGATTATAACAGTAGTAACAGGAGAAATCTGGCTCTATTCTTAGCAGTGTGTCTGTATTAACACACTAAATATTCACAAAGACCACACGAGGTTAATACTGTTATCTAATTTACAAATGAGGAAACTAAGCATAGAGAGGTTAATTAAATAGCAAGGAAGGGGGGTGATCAAGATTCAACTCCATGCTGTCTTGCTCTACAGCATCTTGATATGACTATGATACTACAAATTTCTTCACTCACTCACTCACCGAAAGGTTAAATTGCTAACTTGCTATATCCCAAGGATTGTGTTTAGAATTATGGATAACTTAAGATACAATTACCTTCCTTGAGAAGCTCACAGACTCATTGGGAATAAATACAAATAAACACACAGTTAGTGACCTACACACAGGTAGGTGTCAATTACTGAATACTTATTATATGTTAGGCACTTTGCTAAGTGTTTTACGTTGATTAGTTATCCTAACTTAATTCTTACAGCAACTCTACAGAACCAGGTTCTATTATCATTTCAGTCTTATAAATTAAAAAACAAAAAAACCCTGAGGCTTAGAAGGACTAAATATAGGCTTTTGATTTCTTTGCTACACTGACTGTGGTATCTTACATTCTTTAAGAGTTCAGTTAGAACACTGTGAGCAAACAGAAGAAAGAGGACTCAGCACGTGGGGTAGAGGTGGTGGGCATCATTTTGAATTATATCTTGAAAAACAAACAGTAACTCTTCTGTCTGAAAGTGGGAAGGGCATACCAGACAGAAGAAAAAGCATACGCAAAATCATGAGAGCAAGAAATAGCCTAGAATATTCAGATAAAAGAGGTAGTTCTATGCAAGTGGAGAGCAGGGGTATTACAAGTCGGGAGTAAGAGGTGAGTCATATATGGTACGCTGGCCCCAGACTGAGAAGTTCTCTATATATCATACAAAGGAGTCTGCACTTTGTTCTGTAGGAAGTGAGGAGCCAGGGAAGGATCTTAAGAATCTGAGTAAAGAGATCAGATATATACATCTTTATGCAACATAATTAGCAGCAGTGTGGAGGCTGCACTGGAAGAAGTGATTATATGAACAGGGTCCAAAAGCTTTGCAGCTACAAAAGGGATGCACTACAAGAGATGTAGAGTGAGGCTTCATCAACAAAATATTATAACTTATAAATAGAATTCTTGAAGGCTGCTATTACACAAAGGACTTTAAAAAAAGATTATACTATTTGTTTTTCTTTACTTTTTCAGAGTAAACTGTCTTTTTGCAGAGCCTTGTCCTAGGAGTCAGGAGACTCAGATTCTAGATCTGTCCTTGCGTCATTAAACAACTAACAGTGTTTCATATATTGATATAAGATAAAGTGGCCATTTGCTCTTATTTGGAAAACAAATGAAATTATTTTTTTGGAATCTTCAGAAGAAATGTGAACACAAAATATTGTATCATGTTTTTAACTAGTTGTTTTCTTTATTAGCAAACTGAGGCTCTTCTTTTCCAAATATATTTCTTTATAATTTTTAAACTAAAAACCTAAAATGTTCCTATTTTAATAAGCACAACTGCTAAAATACAAAGTGACTGGTACTCAGGTTAATTTGAATTCATATAGAACAAGCGAAGGACAGATAAGATGCAATGTCTTACTCAAAATGGCTGAAAAACTAGAAGTCAATTCAGTTAAGATTATCTAAGTTGAGTGTCAAAGTGAACAAGAAGCAGTTCCAAAAGTTCAAAAAAGCAACTATATTCAAGAAAATGTTCATTAAATACTTACCTTAGTAATAATCCTATAAGTAATGAATGTTTCAATTGTAGTAACATGGCTTTCAGGTTCATCAACTGTAATGAAAAGATCTTTCAAATCTGGCTCATCTTCAAACTTGACTTGGTTTATCATTGATAAAGGGGATGTTGGCATCACAGGGCTGAAGGAATTCATGTCCATCAATGAGGCATCCTAGGAATAAAACAATCAAAAATTAATATCTATAAGGAATAAAAAGTTAAAATCCTCTTTTTCTTAGGCACGACAAATACTAATCAAATATGTCAAGAACAAAAAGGGTAACTGGACTCCTGCTTAAATAAGGTATATGGAATATGTATTTTTATCTCTGCTTCTTCTCAAAATCCCACTTTAAAAATGACAGTAAAGAAACAAAGACAGAACAAGACAAAAAGTCATAAAAAGGCATAAACCCTCAAGGTAAAAAGAAGAGACTAAGCAAACAAAGTTAACTACTGTTTTGAAAACTGATGGTTGAGTGGTAACTGAAAAGCAGTGCAGAAACAGCTAGAGTAAATGTAGGAGAGAATGGTAGACCAGGAAAAAGAAGGCACATTTATGACACAGGATCACAGCGACACTCAAGAATTAGAGGTGCCAGGAACCTGTGGACATAGAATGCTGGAAGAGTTAAACCAGAGGATTGGTTGAAAAGCTCATAAAACAAAAAAGGAGTTAGTACCTCAGATTCCCTCACCTACCCCATGCAATCAGGTGACTTTTCTTCCCCAATTTTGCAAAAAACCTGGAAATTTGCTTTCTGGAGTGTCTCTGAACTCAAGAGCACCAGGCAGGATGGAGGGAGAGAGAGGCCCTATGAAAATACAGATATCACGGGAAAGTCCTACATACCAGAGGAAACGATATCCAGCCCTTTCCCCTCATTTGGCCCCAAGAACGTGGGCAGCAAGATGTTGAATGTCTGCTCAGCTTGTCAGTACCTGGTGCGGGAACTACCGAACATCTCAACATGTGGAAAGCCTCTGATGTGAAAGATTCACAAATAAAGAAACAAAGAGAATACAGGAAGCAGACAGAATAGAGAATATAATGCTTTAAAAATAGATGAACTCATTAGCGATAAGAATGATATCAAATTCATGAATAAAACAGGTGTTATTTTTCAAAAAAATTCAGAGAACAACAGGAAAACCAATAAAAAAGGAGACTCGTGAAAGTTGAAATATGATGGAAGGATAAAAACTCAAGCGGAAGTTCAAAAGATTTAACTTGAGAACTAAGCTGAACCAAAAGAACATGGGATGGAAAAGGAGAGAGAAGTATTTTTAAAAATTAGAGGATCCAGGTAGATAGTACCTGAATGAACAGAATTCCAGAAAATGAAGAAGGAAAATGTCCTCTGAATTGAAGTATTTCCAGGTTGGCAGGGCCTAGCAGGCCTCCTCAAAATGAAGAGGACAGTAGTGGGGTGGGTAGTATCCCTACAAGCATCTATCACCATGCCATTTCATACCAGTGGGGATTTTCAATTCCTAAAAGCTTCCAGAGAGACTATAAACAGGTAAAATACAATAGGAATGGCTTCAGATTTCTCAGTGGTAACACTGGAAACTAAATGATAATAAAATAGTATCTTCAAAATTTTTAGAGGAAAATATTTCCTACCTAGAATTATATACATAGCCAAACTGTCATTCAAGTATACAGGTAGAATGAAGCCATTTCAGATAGGAAAGACTTCAAAAACTGACTTTCCATGTACCCATTCTTACACATTCTTTGGAAAACTCTTCACTTTTCCAAAATAAGGGCATATACCAAGAAAGAAGAAATATACCTGAAAGTAAGAGATTCAACATAGAAGAGAACTAAAGGAAATTCCTTGGATGACAGTGAAAGAACAGACTTAGAGAACAACCTATACAGACTACAGCAGAAAGACTCCGGGGGGCAAGGAGATGAAGAGGGAAAGAATAAAGGAAGAGAGGGAGGAAGGAAAGAGAAAGAGCAAAGGAAAAAGGGAAAGAGAATGAGGGAAGGAGGGAGGGAGGGAGAAAGGAAGGAAGGGAGGAGGGAAGTGGGGAGGGAGGGAGGCTGACAGAATACCTGATACATTTAAGCATAATGAAAGGAAGCATGCTATATTAGATTTTGTAGATGAATTGGTGCAAAAAAGCCAAGAGGCAGAGAAAACAAGAGAGGGAGAAAGGGAGGGCCTAAAATAAAGGAATGAATGAATGATGAACTCTAAAGAAAACAAAAGGTACAAGTATGAAAAATGTAATCATAGTTCATTACATGGCTTAACTGTGAATAAAAATAAATTGTTCTTAATACTGAATTTAACTAAACATGGTGATACAGTTATATTAAGATAATGGGGGGAAAAACATATGTATATGTTAGAAGGAAGGAGACATTGCCTATAAAAGAGTTTCAAACATGCCAATACCATGAAGGAAAAGGAAGATGAGGAACTGTTCCAGACTGATGCAGACCAAAGAGACACAAGAGCCAAAGCAACATATGATTTTGGATTGGATTCTGTTCCAAAGGAGAAGAGGCTTTGTTTTTTCTCTCTAAATGATATTATTGGGACAACTGAAAATTTTGAAAGGGTCTGTGGATTAGAATATAGTATTATGTCAATATTAATTTCCTGATTTGCATACTTATACTGTGATTACGCAGGAGAGTGTCCTTATTTTCAAAAAATATACACAGATTTAATTAGGAGTAATAAAACATGTCTCTAATTTACTCAACTTGCACACACACAGAGAAAACAAATGTTGTGAAATGGTAATAACTGGGAAATCTAGATTCTTTGTGGTATTCTTGCAACACTTCTCCAAGTTTGCAATTATTTCAAAATAAAAAGTATATTTATAGTTTTCAAAAGTCAAATCATCTGACAAGGCTTAAAATAAAACGAAACAAATTTAAGAAGCAGCATCACATGCTCCACTATTGCTATTACCAGTTCATGCTCCTCAGAAGCAAATTCAGAACTCTATTAGCTAGTTTTGTTCCTTGTTACCTTCCTTATTTCAAAATAACATATATTTTCTTTTTTCTTTAATTTTTCAATTTTCATATTATCAGTAGGTTTCCTACTAAGGAGGATGAAGAGTATTTATTTAAGCCAATTAATTATATGAGTATAGACTCAGAATCCTATTTTACTCAATGGGTTATAATCCATTAATATAATTTATTTTGATGTTCTAAGTGTCCAAAATTTCCCTAGTAGGAGCTCCTTAAAGCTGGCATCTGTGTGTTTTTGATATGTCTTCATTATTCCTTGAGCACTTTATTTTCTGGCATAGCAAGATGTTTCAGATTTATGTTATATTTTCCCTGCCCCAGTCATGGAATCAGACATTTCTCCAAGGAGCTCTGGTTTCTTTTAGAGGAGACTGGTATTTAGAAAACAAGATATAAATGCTAGAAAATATATGTATATTAGGCATGATTTAGACCAAGGAATAGAGGACAAATTACAGTTGAGTTGATCAGACACACAAAAACATGGAGACAATAAATGTCTTGCAACAAAAGTTTAGTGAAACAAATTATGGTATATACCTACAATAGGATACAATAAAGTCTATCCATATACTAGAATACAATAAAGTGATTAATATATTAGAAGAATATATAGTAACTTGGAAAAAGATTCCCAGTATGGTATTAAGAGAAAATATTAGCTTATAAAATTTGTATTCAACTAGATTCTAATGCATGTACGTGTATTTATGTGTGTGTATGACAGAGGGGGATCAGAGGGTAGGAGAGAAAAAGTGAGAAATAGTGCACTCACGATATGCGTGCACTCATGAACTTAGAAGCTATACAAAAAAGTTAACAGAAGTTATTCCAGGTGTTGGGATTGCTGTTGAGTTTAAAATTTTCCTGTCTGAGTTGCTGTATTTCCAAATATTCTAAAATAAACGTGCATCATTTTGAAAAAAGGTTTTTAATTGTTTAGAGTCAACACTGTATCTAACGTGTTCAGAAACAGTAAGAACTACTGTAAAAAAAAAAATAGTAAAAACTACTGAAAAAACTACTGTGAAAAAAAAACAGTAAGTTAAAAGAGCTGTCTAGGGCCATTTTGGCAGAAGACCTTGGATTACATATTTGATTATCTGTTATTTTTTCTTAATTCAAAGTTGTATAGTCAAATATGAAATTTAAAAATATGTCCGGAATCACATGAAAATGGGATTGTCAAAATAAATTATGGGATGCTAACACAATGGAATACTAAGCAGCCATTAAAACCAGAATTTAGAGGTTTCAAATAAATGTGCAATCAGCATGTACAAAAATCTCTCTCAATTATCATTTCATATAAACAGTAGTTTTTTAAGTTGATGGGCAAATGTGCTTTAAATTTCACTGACAGTGCATACAACCATGTGCTTTGGCGTTCTTTGTAGTCACCCTCTTAACTCACCACAACCCACTTCTTTTACCTACTACATAATTTAGCATTCTATTTCTTCTGCTTAAAATGCATCCTTTTGTAGAGTGGAAAAGATCTGCCTGAATTTATAAAGGCTCACAATTCCAATGAGTGTAGTGTGGTGTCATAAAAATATGCTTCAATATCTAGCAAAGGAAGAAAATTACAGGCTGAAATTTAGCAACATCCAAGATTTCAGTAGAAGGATGTAAATTACTATGAATCACTCAAAAACATTCTTAAAACCTCAATAAAAGTGACTATCCAAAGAGTTTTATATTCACTTCAAAAAAAGGAAAGAAAATATACTGACAATACTTAAAAGATTTACATTTGGACACGAATAAGTAAAGACAATAAGTGTTTGAGAAGATCCAAAGAAGTAACTGACCAAAAAGAACTTCATTTAACTTTTTGTGGTTGATGCTTTTCAGGAGAAATGGATGGTTAAAATTTGTTCTTTCCAAACAAAGTTCTTACTTCCACAATAACGCATGCCTCTTTCTCCTGCTAGTTCTCTCTGTCTTTCTCCCCGTCCTCAATCTCATTTATACATTCGTTCATTCTCAGCATTTGGATATACAACCATTATCCTATGATATTTCACACAATGAAAATACATCTTTTCATTTTTTTTCTTCAAGAGATTAAAGCAGAAGGGAAATTATTTGCATGGTAAATCTCTACTTCTTAAATAACATTGAATACCTTTCTTATAGCTAGCATAGTGAAAACACACTCACACAGGCACACACCAAAAAATCTTGGGATGGTTTCAGGCTGAGATTTGAATATGTATAATAGAGAAGTAAGCCAAATTGTCACAGGAAGTCATTGTCTTTTATCCTTACTGCAAATCAACACATTCACTGTAAGAGAAACCATTTAAGTGACTTTGCTGAAATGAATGGACATTAGCACTGTGCTAGCATAATACTGAAATTTGTTGACAAAGTCACTTACAAATTAAGGGTAAGTTCTCTTTGTTCTTATTTTTGGTTTATTATAAGCATTTGTTGTGGGTTGAACCATGTCCTCCCAAAATTCATATGTTGAGGTCCCCCAGTACCTCAGAATGCGACCTTATTTGGTGACAGGGTCTTTACAGAGGCAATCAAGTTAAAATGAGGTCACTGGAGTGGGTCCTGATGCAATATGACTGGTATCTGTATAAAAAAGGGGAAATTTGGACATAGACATTCATAGAGGGAAAACATGAGACATAGGGAGAAGACAGCCATCTACAAGCCAAGTGGAGAGACTGGGAATAGATCCTTCCCTCACTGCCCTCAGAAGGAACCAATCCTGCTGACACCTTAATTTCAGATTCTAGCTTCCAGAACTGTGAGAAAATAAATTTCCGGCTGTTTAAGACACCTAGTCTGTGGTACTTTGTTACGGTAGCCCTAGCAAATGAACAGCATTTCTGTATATAGAGTGGTACATAATAAATATTTAAGGAAGGAAACAAGGATAGAAAGGAAGGAAGGAATTATAATTAAAATATTTCATCCTTGCTCCATTAATTTTTTTTACAGGTTAACAATCAACTTCAGTAATTTCTGAGAAATGTTTTTTGCCTCCCACTTTTAATGCTATTAGATGGTTCCAACGTTCTACTATTGAAATAAATAAAATACAGAGCTGAAATTTAAAACAAACAATGACTTGCCAATATTTGAGTGCTCAGGAAATAAACTCCAAAAGAAACAGGTTAAAAGGTGAGATATGAAGGTGTCCTTCCTTAATATCCTTCACTAAGATGCTACTCGGGAACATCTCATAAATATAACATGAATTACTCTGATAATACTAAATTGCAACCACCATCTGTGCACAAACAACTATTTTCTTTTTACAAGTAGAGGGAAAAAAATCAATGTGAGAAGTGTGATAAATCAGAATACTGGCATGAAAAGGCCATGCAAATAAAATTGCTGATGTACAAGAAACACGTACACCAAGAGACATCTGGTAAAAAGCAACTTAAAGTGGAAGGAGTTTGAGAAACCATGTTGTTATGAGGGACACTCATCTTGATGGGCCTAAATTTAGACTTACCAGCTGTGTTTTGGTTTACAACTCTTTCCAATCTGCCTGCTTATAATAATAATAAAAAATTAGAAAGGCCTTCTGTGGAACACTGTTGGAAATGTGATTGGGGGAAAAGCCAGCCTATGTCGTGTTCTATAAAGGGGCATACAACACTCAATAATCTTGTTTGACATAATTTCCAGTGCTATGTAGTATATATACCCTTGTATGCATATATCATAATCTATTTATTCATTTTTCTGTTTCTATTTTCTAACAGTGTTGCTTTGAATATACTTGGATTTTTTCAGGTTTTGTGCACTATGAAGTTATATACTGACCACAGATATGTTTCACATAATTTTGTTTGACATAATTTTCCACTCTGGCAAAAAAAAAAAAACTGGTATATTAAAAGAAAAAGTCTCTGTAGTTAGGCAGAACTAAACTTAATTCAAGTTTACATATATATACAGCTGTGTGAACCTGGTCAAGTCACGTTACTTTTCTGAGATTCAGTAACATCAGAGAGGTCATATCTCACCTTGGATCACAGAGGATAAAAAGAGATGAATAAATGTGGGGTATACATTGTCTCCTTGAAACCTTCATGTGAATTATATAAACCTTACCATGACCCCACAGAGTATGTTCTATTTCTTTCCCTTTTATAAACCAGCTAGCAATACTATTGAGTAGGTACTCTTTTACCTCTTGTTTTCCAATGAGGAAATAGGTTAAATCACTTGTTCAAACTCTTAACTGCTATTAAGTAGAGGAACAAGCATGTGACCACCACCTAACTGCCAGTAAGTCAAACGTACTGGGAGTTGTCACTGAATTCAATTTTCAGTTTCCCACAAAATTAAACAGAAATCTAAAGCAAGAATAAATCAACCTCTATGGTTAAAATATAGTCATGTAGTGGACAAAACCTAAGGAAGTACAAAAACATTCAAGGCAGCCCGTAAGAATGGATAGATAAATTGTGGTATATGCATACAAAGCTTTATATATATATATAAAACACAGCAATGAAAATCAATTACAACTTCATGTAAGGCCATTGATAAATATCACAAACTAAATATTAGAAGAAAAAAGATCAAATCAGAGAAGAATTCACACAGGACAACATCATTTTTTAAAGTCCTAAAACATACAAGGTCCAAATTCACATAAATCCTTAACAAATAGTGCTTCAAGATACATATACAGATCTCCCTTGACTTACAATGGGTTTACATCCCAATAAACCCATTGTTAATTGAAAATATCATAAATCAAAAATTTATTTAATACACCTAACCTACCAAACATCATAGCTTAGTCTAGACTATCTTAAATGTGATCAGAACACTTACATTAGCCTACAGTTGGACAAAATTATCTAACACAAAGCCAGTTTTACAATATAGTGTTGAATATCTCATGTACTTTATTGAATGTTGTCTGAAAGTGAGAAACAAATGGTTTTATGGGTACAGAACGGCGTCAAGCGTATCGGTTGCTTCCCCTCGTGATCGTGTGGCTGACATGGAGCTGTGGCTCACTGCTGCTGCCCAGCACCAGGAAAGCTTATCTACCACTGCTCGAGAACAGATCAAAATTCACAATTCAAAGTATCGTTTCTACTGAATGTGTATCGCTTTTGCACCATAAAGTCTAAATATCATTAGTCAAACCATTTTAAGTTCAGGACCATCACTTTTATGAAAACCAAATGAATGATAAAAACAAAATTCAAATTATTATTTTTTTTTAAGCATGAGAGAGAGAAAGAATCTTGGAGAGGGCCACACAGGGAATGCAGGCATACCTCATTTTATCATGCTTCACTTTATTGCACTTCACAGATACCATGTTTTTTACAAGGTTTGTGGCAACTTGGCATTGAACAAGTCTATAGGTGCCATTTTTCCAACAGCATTTGCTCACTTCATGTCTCTGTGTCACATTCTGGTAATTTTTGCAATACGACTTCAAACTTTTTCATTATTACTATATTAGTTATGGTGATCTGTGATCAGTGATCTTTGATGTTACACTGTGATTGTTTTGGGACATCACGAACCACGCCCATATAAGATGGTGAACTTGATGTTTGTGTTCTGACTGCTCCACCCACTGATTGTTCCCCCATCTCTCTCCCTCTTCTTGAGCCTTGCTATTTGCTGAGATACAACAATACTGAAATTAGGCCAAGTAATAACCCTACCATGGCCACTAAGTGTTCAAGTGAAAGGAAGAGTCTCAAGACTCTCACTTTAAATCAAAAGCTAGGAATGATTAAGCTTAATGAGGAAGGCATGTTAAAAGTCAAGATAGGCTGAAAGCTAGGTCTTTTGTGCCAAACAGTTAGCCAAGCTGTGAATGCAAACAAAAACCTCTTGAAGGAAATTTAAAGTGCTACTCCAGTGAACACACAAATGATAAGAAGGTGAAACAGCCTTATTGCTGATATGGAGAAAATGTTAGTGGTCTGGATAGAAGACCAAACCAGTCACAACATTCCCTTAAACCAAAAACTAATGCAGAGCAAGGCTCTAACTCTCTTCAATTCTATGAAGTCTGAGAGAGGTGAGGAAGCTGCAGAAGAAAAGTCTGAAGTTTGCAGAGGCTGGTTTATGAGATTTAAGGAAAAAAGCCATCTCTATAACATAAAGTACAAGGTGAAGCAGCAACTGCTAATGTAGAAGCTGCAGCAAACTATCCAGAAGCTCCAGCTAAGATCATTAATGAAGGTTGCTACACTAAACAACAGATTTTCAATGAAGATGAAATAGCCTTATATTGGAAGAAGATGCCATCTAAGACTTTCATAGCTAGAGAGGAGAAGTCAATATCTGGTTTCAAAGCTCTTCTTAGTGGCTAATGCTGCTGGTGACTTTGAGGTCAATGCTCATTTACTATTCTGAAAATCTTAGGGCCCTTAAGAATTATGCTAAACTGACTCTGCCTATGCTCTATAAATGGAACCACAAAGCCTGGATGACAGCACATCTGTCTACAACATGGTTTACTGAATATTTTAAGCCTACTGTTGAGACCTACTGCTCAGAAAAAAAAAAAAAAAATTCCTTTCAAAATACTACTGCTCTTTGACAATGCACCTGGTCACCCAAGAGCTCTGATGGAGATATACAGTGAGATTGATGTTTTCATGCTTACTAATACAACATCCATTCTGCAGCCCATGGATTAAGGACTTTCAAGACTTTCAAGACTTATTATTGAAGAAATACATTTCACAAGGCTATGACTGCCATGGACAGTGATTTCTCTGATGGATCCGGGCAAAGGAAATTGAAAATCTTCTGGAAGGATTTCACCAGTCTAGATGTCACTAAGAACATTTGTGATTCATGGGAAGAGGTGAAAATATCAACATTCACAGGAATTTGGAAGAAGCTGATTCCAACCCTCATGGATGACTTTGAGGGGTTCAAGACTTCAGTGGAGGAAGTAAATGCAAATGTGGTGGAAATAGCAAGAAAATTGGAATTAGAAGTGTGAAGATGAAGTGAACTGCTGCAATCTCATGATAAAACTTGAATGGATGAGAAGCAAACAAGTGGTTTCCTGAGATGGAATCTACTCCTGGTGAAAATGCTATGAAGATTGTTGAAATGACAACAAAGGATTTAGAATATTACATAAACTGATACACTTAGTTGATGAACCAGAGGGAGGGTTTGAGGACTCACTCCAACTTTGAAAGAAGTTCTACTGTTGGTAAAATGCTATCAAACAGCATTATACGCTACAGAGAAATCATCTGTAAAAGGAAGAGTCAACTGATGCTGAAAATCTCATTTTGTTGCCTTATTTTAAGAAACTGCCACAGGCGCTCCAACCTTCGGCAACCAACTCCCTGATCAGTTAGCAGCCACCAACATTTCTAAGTGCCAGGGATGCACCTTAGCACCATACACTTGCATTATTTCATTTAATCCTCTCAACAACCTGATGAAAGAAAGCTCAATTATCATCACCTGAATTTTACAGATAAATAAGCTTGTACCATAGGGATAATAATAATTCTCCCCAAATCACTTATTTCTTAATTGGAAGAGCCAAGACTCAGTCACCACTACCATCACCACCACCCATGCACACACACCAAAAGCACCTAGTATAGCACCTTTATTTCACTTAACAAAAGTTCATTGAATGTCAACTATGTATCAAGCACTAGGCTGGGATACAACAGTGGCCAAGACTGGCTGGCATGGTGCCTTCTCTCATGAAGCTTACACGATAGTTAGGGGGGAGGGTAACAGATGATAACCAAATAAAAATATAGAGAAACAAGATAAGTCCAGATATAAATAAGTGTTGATAAACAGGGGAGTAAATTCCAGATAAAGTGGAATGAATTGCTGGAGTAGGTGGTTAAGGCAGGAAGTGAGAGGAATGCTTTTGAGAGAGCTGTCAGGGAAGGTGTCTTTAAGGAGGTGATGTGAGAAGAAGCCAGCCATGAAAAACACTGACAGAAGAGCATTCCAGTTAGGGGAACCAAAAATGCCTAAGGCAGGAAAGGACTTAGGATGTTGGGAGACTAGAAAGGAGGTAAATGGGAAGAACACAGGCTTTGATGAAGATATAACCAATGAAACTCATTTTGACGTTTACTGTGGCAGAATTTTAAGTATTCACATTTTTATCTTATAGGTCTTGAAAAAAGGGAAGGGAGAGCTCCACGATAAATGAACGTTGCACCTGAAATCCAAAGTAAGATATCTGTTGCACAGCTAGAGGTTTTTAAGGGTCTGTATGATCCTAATCAGACTATTCATGAGCATTAACCAGTAAGAGGTTATTAATCATGACTAATGCCTTTCCATTTATCTCAATTATGCTTGGGTAATTTCTTATCTAGTGGAAATTTTTCTTTTTTGTATTTAACACTCCATAGAAAAAAAATTAGTTTTCCTTACTCAGAAAGGTTCAACATGCCATTTGCATATGATTTTGCCACAAAACCACTGTGGGAGCCGCTATGATTGTTCCCAATAACCCCTTGTCTTTCTATGAAAGGAATACACCTCCTGGTCAGTTACCAGGTAACTTTCAGTGCCTCCTTATGGAAGGAAAATAAGTTTCCCACCCCAGTTAATTTGACCAGTGACTTGCTTTGGATGGTGTCATGTGTCTGGGCAGAAGATTTGGAAGCCATTGCCTGTTTCCACCGGTGCTCATATTCTTTTCCCTTTGCCGCAGGAATGACATGTCCCAATTAGCATCACTCCTTTAATCTTGATCCCAAAATGAAGAAAACACAAGAAGCAGACTCAAAGCCTGGACCAGACTCTCAGTTCAGTCACAGTTGACAGGTACATACCTGAGAAAGAAGTCTTTATTGCAGGTAAGCCACTAAGATCTTGAGGCTGTTTGTACTACCGCATTATCTAGTGAAACCTAACAAAAAAATACCATTCAACTTTCAACCAGGTTAAATACACATAAATATATATGTACATATGTATTATGTATGTATGCACACGGATACACACACTTAACCTTCTCAGAGTTAATACAAAAGAACAAAATAGGAATTTTTTCCCCCCAGTTCTGAAAACTCACATACCAAGAGTTTGCCTTTAGTTTTTGGTCACATATAATAAGGTTTCCATTTTAACTGTAAACAGAATTTCTTTTCCTAATGTTTCATTGTAAATCAGTAATCTCTGTTTTTCATTTTAAAATGAAATTTTTATTTCTTATATCAAAAATTTTTAAACAATGATTTAAAAAAATAAAATATGCTAAATGAAAGAAGCTAGACACACAAAAAGTGCAATTCCATTTATATGAAGTGTCCTAAAAAGGCAAATTTATAAAGACAGAAAATCAATTAGTAGTTGTCTAAGGCTGGGAGTAAAAATGGATATTAACTGGAAATGGCATGATGGATTTGAGGTGGAAGATGAAAATGTTCTAAAACTGGTTAACAGTGATGGTTGTACAACTAAGTAAATTTACTTACAAAAAATCATCTACCCAAAATGGGTGAATTTTGTGATATATAATACACCTCAATAAAGTTAAACACAATTAAAAAGGGGTATGTTATACCAAAGCATTTCTCAAGGCCAAAAAAAATTGTTTCAATTTTAGAAACTACTGATTTAACCTTCTGTTTTATCACAGATGTGTTTTACTGATTTTTATATCAGTATTTGCTAATAATTTTGATTGTCTAACTACACCCTTTTTTATTAATACTATAAGTAGCACTGCATTATCCAACATGATTGGATATATGAAGTGTCAGAGTTATTCAAAAATTCTGTTTAAAATAGACAAAACTTTTAAGCACATAACTCTCCATTTGTTTACTGAGACAACTTTAAAGTATATTCTTAAAGTGACTAAAAATGTTTATTTTAACTTTTAGTCTAATATCCTCATTGAAAAGTGTGGGATACAATTAAAAAATACATGAATAAAATAAATTTGAACACTACAACTGCATAACTGTTGAATCTGTGTTTCCTTCTGATCACACTAGTCACTTGCAAAACTAGCAGGTTCTCAGTTATACTAGAGCATCCTATCAGAACCCCCAAAATGCAAAAATAAAACTCCACCTTCAAAACCCAATAGAATATATTTTATTAAGTTCAAATCTGAAGTCTTTTAACATTATTTTCCCAAAATACTTGTAATAATTTTCCCCATTGCCACTGACCAATAAATAAATAAAATACTGCTATCTGCACAAAAGAGCTCTATAGTTCTTCTTCCTATAGGTTCTCATGGATTTTTTCTTCTTTTGGCTATACAACATCCAATCTTGTTTCCAACCATAACACTGGGTATAGTTTCTGCTAGTGCCTGTCCCTTTCTGCATCTGCATTTCCAGCCTTCAAATCTACTTTGTGAGCTACTATTTCATTCCTTTCCTGCCAGAGTTGATTTCCATTGCTTGCAACCAAGCCCCCGATTGAGACAGGTGCTATTGGCTTCAAAGGATTTATTTTTCCCAAGTAAGAAGGTTTCTAAATGATTCCCTTGGGTTTTCTTATGCTTTGTGTTTATTTCTTCTAATGAAATCTAAATAGGAGCTTTTGTCCAGAATTGACGCTTAACATAGCTCTGTGTCATCCATCAATAATATTTACTCACCATTTGTCAAGACAAATTTGTTTTAAATTCTATTTGGTCTAGTAACCTGATTGGAAAGACCAATACAATACAAACTGAATTTACTGAAAACAGATGATTGGAAAATTACTGCAATAACTGTGTCCATATATACGAAAAAAGGCACGGGCCATATCATTCATTAATGTATTTATTCCATTAACATTTAGAGTTCCTACTCTTCTACCTTCAAGGAATTTAATTTATTGGAGATAGACAAGCAATTAAGATTTTAGAGACGAGAAAAAAATACCTCTTTATAAGGCAAAATGTATTAAGTATTATGAGATTCAAAACACTATTATGGGGAGCACAGAGAAGAAATTATGGGAAGAAATTAATTCTAGCTGGAGAATGAAGAAGCTCTTAAGGAAGAAGTCGCTTTACAACAGGCCGTAAATAACAGAAAGGATTTTGTTTTGTTGACCCAACAGTATATTGTAAGGTGCAAATAAATCATTGAGGAATCCTGTTAAAACACAGATTCTGATTCATTGGTTCTGGAGTGGATTCTGAAACTGCATTTCTAACAAGCTCCCAGGTGATCCAATAGATTCATGGAACATACTTTGACTACTAAGGCGCGTGCGCATGCGCACATGCAAAAGAGAGCGAGAGAGAGAGGTGAGGGGAACCACAGTGTAGCCTAATCACCAAGAGCCTTGAATGACACAATGTGACAATATGTTCTTTATGTTCAGAGCTGGGTGCTCTGGAAACAGTTTTCTGTGAGCACACAGGACAGACTACAGGCAAAACAGAGAAGAAAGAAGACCTTGTGTCTTCTTGTGAACTATTTTAATGGTTCTCAAATGTAAACACAATACTACTTGGGGTTGGAACAGTGGGAACGAGAAGAAGGCACTAATTCTAGAGATACCAAGAAGATAAAACCAACTGGGACATTTCAGATATGTAGGGGACAGGGAAAGTGAGTGAAAGGGATAAACAGAAGGTAAGACCTAGTATTTTATCCTAGATATCTAAGAAATCATCACATCATTAGCAGAGAATCAGATGGAAAAGATAACAGGTGTGGGAAGAGAAATGTAAGAATTAGGGAATGGAGAAACATAGTTCAGTTTGGGAATGAAACTGTAGGGATGAGTTGAGGGGATGAGTAGGACCACCTAATTAAGGCTTTCCATTGCTCCTGTGGTTAAGTTTAGCATGCTAAAATTTCATTTCCGTTTTTTTTTTTTTTTTTTTTTTTTTTTGTGGTACGCAGGCCTCCCAGTGCTGCAGCGTCTCCTCCGGATGTGCAGGCTCCGCGGCATGTGGGATCTTCCCGGACCGGGGCACGAACCCATGTCCCCCGCATCGGCAGGCAGACTCGCAACCACTGCGCCACCAGGAAGCCCTCATTTCCCTCCTAATAGCGGGAAGGGACAGTGCAACTGTCACACCCTCTTCTCCTCTGGGACAGTCATCCAGCTTGTGCCAGAGCATTTTTAGTGACAAAATTTATGGCCTAGCTGAGTAATCCCTTTCATTTTGGAACCTTCAATTAGAAAACTATTCCATAAACTGACCTAAAGCTGATCTCCACATACTCTTGACCTAGTGGTTCTACTTTTGCCCTTCAAAACTATAAACATTTAATCCACCTAGATCATAACAACTCTTCATAAAGGTTGTTAAAAGAATCAGCCCAAGTCTTTTCCAAGCTAAACTATATTTTGTTCTTCCCAGCCTTTCTTCACAGTTGCCAGAACATAACATCAGTGAAACCCTTAGTTTATTCTCCTTCATGATAGCAAATGCATGGCGAGACTGTTACTACTGCAACCCTCCCCACTCCTTGTGCCAATGAAAGACAGTGCTGATGGATCCAAGCCCTCTTTCTGCTAAGCCCAGACTAGATCTAAGGTTCTATCTCAAAACAGCATTCCAAGGATCAGGGCACTGGTATCCATAGATGACATAATATACCTTTGCCATTTTCTGACATCAACTCTCCCTTTAAAATACAGAGGGTGGAATGAAACTTAAGTTGCACGAACAGTTCAAATTATAGTACAATTAATACTCCACATGACCTTGAAAATATGTTGTTTGTTCAGATTCAATAGGTACCTTGTCATTTGGGTATATTGATCATTCAGTCACTGAAAATCACTAGGAATGTTTGTACATAAAATGGTCTTATACAAGGTCTCTCCAAACTTACCCTGCAAGTTCCTTGTTGGTTTTAATTCTATTGTTGACCATATATGCTCATTCATCAGGAGAACTGAGGATTTTTCATCTTCTTTCTACTTCACTCTCCTACTCTTCCTCCTCTGGGAGGAATATAAGAGTACTTAACATCTAAGAGGACTGTGATGGTAGACAGTGGAGCTCCTAGTGGGAGGAATCCTGGATCAGCCCTATTTTCCTTTATTTTATTGGTTCCTCTTTTTTTTTTTAATTTTATTTTTTTATTGGAGTATAATTGCTTTACAATGGTGTGTTAGTTTCTGCTTTATAACAAAGTGAATCAGTTATACATATACATATGTTCCCATATCTCTTCCCTCTTGCGTTTCCCTCCCTCCCACCCTCCCTATCCCACCCCTCCAGGCGGTCACAAAGCACCGAGCTGATCTCCCTGTGCTATGCGGCTGCTTCCCACTACCTATCTACCTTACGTTTGGTAGTGTATATATGTCCATGCCTCTCTCTTGCTTTGTCACAGCTTACCCTTCCCCCTCCCCGTATCCTCAAGTCCATTCTCTAGTAGGTCTGTGTCTTTATTCCTGTCTTACCCCTAGGTTCTTCATGACAATTTTTTTTTCTTAAATTCCATATATATGTGTTAGCATACGGTATTTGTCTTTCTCTTTCTGAGTTACTTCACTCTGTATGACAGACTCTAGGTCTATCCACCTCATCACAAATAGCTCAATTTCGTTTCTTTTTATGGCTGAGTAACCATCGAAATGGTAAAACCCACTGAGGTAGGATCAGTATGAAGGTCAGAGAAATGGGAACACATGACTTGCCTGCTTTAATCGTGTATTCTAGGTTTTAAGTGAGACAATTGAGAATGAATACACACATACACTACATATATACATACATAGAAACATTCACTATGCTTACACACTCTACATGCACACACATACATAATATATGTGTATATATATATATACACATACACATTCATATATACCCACACTACACACATGCATACATATGTAAATACTGTGTGTGTGTGTGTGTGTGTTTTATATATTTCTGTACAGATTACCAAGGTAGAAAACCACTCATTGATTCAAGGATATTTCTTGAGTAATCATAATCCAAGCTAGTAATAAAATATTAATTTGGTTAGACCTGTTCTCCTCAAACTGGTAGCCACTAGCCACAGGTGGCTATTTAAATTTAAATGTAAATTAATTCAAATTAAACACAATTAAATGTTCAGTTCCTCAGATGTACTAGTTTACAATTCAAGTGCTCAAACGGCACATGTGGCCAGTGGCTGCCACATTAAACAGACAGAGCTGGAACATGTCCATCACTGTCGTTCTTTTGGTACAGCAGGATCCTACACGGGCTGTGTATAACTGATCAATATTCAAGAGGGTTTACTAAGTGCCAGGTACTATTTATAAGCTCTTTACATTTAGTAAGTCATTTAATTCTCATATTTATTATTTGCCCTCATTTTATGGATGAGAAGTCTGAAGCTTTGAGAGGTTAACTAACTTGCCAAAGGAAATAAAGCTAGTAAGCAGTGGAGACAGGATTTCACACACAGGCAGTGTAGCTACAGAGTCTCTGCTCCTAAATACTAAGTTTACGTCTTGCTATATTTTAATTTACAATGATGAGTAGAGCCTCCTTCAAGACTTTACCTTTATCCCAATTAAATTTCATAGTCTGCTTTTAAACCCAGTATTCCAATTTATCAAAAATCTGGAAGACTGATTATGTTATACAGACTATTAGCTTTTGGTACAGTTTCCACTGCTGTATAACAAACCATCCCAAGACAATTTGTTTTTATATTTTATTATGCACATTGGTTTACTGGGTCAAGAATTCTGACAGGATACAGCAGAAATGGATTGTTTCTCCTCCATTATATGTGGGGCCTCAGCTGAGATCTGAGGTCTCAATGCTGGGGGCTGACATCATGTTAGACATTTTCACTCACAAGTTAGTCATTTAATGCTGGATGGCGCCTGAGACTTCAGCTGAGGCTGCTGACTGGAACATTTATGTGTAGTCTCTCAATGTAGCCTGGGCTTCCTCACAATATGGAGGCCTTACGTTGCATGTCTTACATGGCAAAAAGCACACTGTCCCACTGAAAAAAATCAGAGCCTTCATTTCCTTTTGTGATCTGGCCCTGGAAGTTGCACAGCATCATTTCCACCATACCCTACTGGTCAAAGCAGTCACAATCCTAGCCAGATTCAATAAGTGGGGCATAGATCCCACCTCTTGATAGGAAGGTGGCAGGTCACATTATAGAAGAGCATACAGGATGGGAGGTGGTGATGTGGCTGTCTTTATCCAGTTATTCTCCACACTTTTGTAGTATTATGTATTATGCTGGTTATTCTCTCTTTTCATCCCCACGCTTCCAGCTCTCATCCATTGATAGAGATCATATATATGATCATATATTGATATATATATGAGCTGGTTTTCTCCACAACCATAGCTCATTATTCTTTCAAAAATATCCTTTTCCACAAAAATATGAGTGATTCTTTCAAAAGCTTGTTCAAATAAACATATACATTGTTATATTTCTGATTTACCTAAAAACAATCTTAGTTTTCCACCATTCTTATTAAAAATGATCACCTCCTTCTCTTCAAAGTGTTTACACTAAATATAGTAAGTAGTTCTGTTGCTTCGATAGCTTTACCAGAGCTTGAAATTAAGCCTACTTGTCTATACCTTCCAGAACTTCCTTTCTTCCCCCTTATTTTTGAAAAGAATTTTTACCTATTTCTAGCTTTTGAGCACCAAGCCTGCATACCATGACTTCTCGAAGTCGACTAGTGGTGATGACGATAATTACATCTGTAAATTCCCTGATTATCCTAAATGATATAGATCTCACTTTATGGTCCTGAATATCATTTAAAAAACCAATAATAAGAGCTATAATTTACTGAGTAACAAATAAGCATCTCAGTGTTTCACTGTGACCTGTTTACCTACGCTCTGTTTCAACTGCTGTTTCTTCTACACATTACAGTATTTAATTTTAAAAAAGGCAATTTATTTTAATATATTATTTTTCCCCCAAAAGAAGAACTTTTTCTTTTAAATGTAGACAAGTTTGCTCCTTTTCTCTAGGTAAATTTTTTGCAAGCCTCATCTCATTTTGGCCCAGTTCTAAAACAATTATTACACTATTGTTACACTTTTTATCCTTTTTCTTTTCCTTTTTTCGAATTATCAGTTATGTTCTCCTACCTTCCACATCTATTCTTGTTCTTTTAAGTCAATATCCTCTGCATTCCCTGTGCTCTATTGAGAGTTGGCATCATTTTCTCTTAACTGGATTATCTGAAAACTCAGAACAATACTTTGTTTTACTTTCCATCTCTCTTGATACTGTCATTTAGTTTCTGTCACATCCTCCAACCGGACTCCAAGACTGTGATAACAAGAACTGAATCTTGCATTTCTTTTTTCCAAAGAATCCTTAGCACAGAATCTTACACAAAAATACTTAACATGTATTTACCAGGTACTTGTAATGTACTATGAGAAAAAAAGGAATAATTATAAGCCAAAGAGCCTACTCTTTAAAAAGCTTCTGACCTGCAAATGTATACTGATAAACCACATTAACAAAATGAAGGATAAAAATCACACGATCATCTCAAAAGATACAGAAAAAGCACGTGATAAAATTTAACATCCATTTATGATAAAAACTCAACAAAGTGGGTATAGAGGGAACATACCTCAACACAATAAAGGCCGTAACAAACCCATAGCTAACATATACAGTGGTGAAAAACTGAAAGCTTTTCCTCTAAGATCAAGAACAACACAAGGTTGCCCTTATTCAACACAGTATTGAGAGTCTTAGCCATAGCAATCAGACAAAAAGAGGTAAAAGTCTTCCAAATTGAAAAGGAAGAAGTAAAACTATCATTGTTTGCAGATGACAGGATACTATATATAGAGAACCCTAAAGATGCCAAAAAAAAAAAAACTATTAGAACTAATAAATGAACTCATTAAAGTTGCAGGATACAAAAATCAACATACAGAAATCTGTTGTGTTTCTATACACTAATAATGAACTATCAGAGAAATTAAGAAGATAATTTCACTTACAATTACTACAAAAAAATACGTAGGAATAAATTTAAACAAAGAAATGAAAGAACTATACTTTGAAAAGTATAAGACACTGATCAAAGAAACTGAAGACAATACCATGCTCATGGGTTGGAAGAATTAATATTGTTAAAATTTCCATACTATCCAAAGCAATCTACAGGTTCAGGGCAAGCCCTATCAAAATACCAATGGCATTCTCCACAGAACTGGAACAAACAATCCTAAAATTTGTATGGAACCACAAAAGACCTTGAATAGGCAATTCAATCTTAAGAAAGAAGAACAAAGCTGGAAGTATCATGCTCCATGGTTTCAAACTATGATACAAAGCTACAGTAATCAAAATAGTATGGTACTGGTACAAAAACAGACATATATATCAATGGAAAAGAACAGAAAGCCCAGGAATAAACTCATGCTTATATGGTCAATTAATTTATGAAAAGGGGGCCAAGAATATATAGTGGGGAAAAGAGAGTCTGTTCAATAGATGGTGATGGGAAAACTGGACAGCTACATGCAAAAGAATGAAACTGGACAACTTTCTTATACCAAAAAAAGAAGTAAACTCAAAATGGATTAAAGACTTAAATGTAAGACCTGAAACTATAAACTCCTAAAAGAAAACAAAAGCAGTTGCTCTTTGATATCGGTCTTAGCAATATTTTGGGGGATCTGTCTCCTCAGGCAAGGGCAACAAAAGCAAAACTAAACAAATGGGACTACATCAAACTAAGAAGCTTCTGCACAGTTGAAAGGCATCAACAAAATGAAAAGGCAACCTACTGAATGGGACAAGTTATTTGCAAGTGATACATCTGATAAGGGTGTTAATATCCAAAATATATAAAGAACTCATACAACTCAATAAAATAACAATCATGAAAAAGAAAATAAACAAAAAAGAACAAACAATCCAATTAAAAAATGGGTAGAAGAACTGAATAGATAATTTTCCAAGGAAGACATACAGATGGCCAGAAGACAAATGAAAAGAATGCTCAACATCACTAATCACTATGGAAATGCAATCAAAACCATAATACGATATCACCTCAAACCTATCCAAATGGCTATTATCAAATGAACAACAAAAAACAAGTGTTGGTGAAAATGTGGAGAAAAGGGAACCCTTGTGCACTGCTGATGGGAATGTAAATTGGTGCAGTCACTATGGAAAACAGTATGAAAGTTTCTCAAAAAATTAAGAATAGAACTGCCATATGATCCAGCAATCCCTCTTCTGAGTATTTATCTGAAGAAGTGAAAACACTAATTTGAAAAGACGTATGCACCCTATGTTCACTGCAGCATTATTTACAACAGCCAAGATATGGAAGCAACCTAAGTGTCCATTGATAGATGAATAGACAAAGAGATGTTGTATATATGTATACAATTGAATATTACTCAGCCATAAAAAAGAATAACATCTTGCCACCTGCAACCACATGGATGGACCCAAAGGATATTATGCTAAGTGAAATAAGTCAGACAGAAAAAGACAAATACTTTATGATTTCATTTATTTGTAGGATCTAAAAAAACAGAACAAATGAACAAACAAAACAGAAGCAAAACTCATAGATACAAACTGGTAGTTTGGCGGAGGGAGGCGGAAATAGGTTGGGGGGATTAAGAAGTGCAAACTTCCAGTTATAAAACAACTAAGTCACAGGTATGTAATGTACAGTGTAGAGAATATAGTCAATAATATTGCAGTAACTTTATAATGGTGACAGATGGTTACTAGACTTATCATGGTGATCAATTCATAATGTATATAAATGTCAAATCACTATGTCATACACCTGAAACTAATATAATATAGTGTATCAACTATATTTCCATTAAAAAAGAGAAAAAAAGAGCTTCTGGACAGGGGCATGGTATATATATTCACAAATAATCTAAGGAAATAAGAAACTACAATTGTAAATACAAACTGAATATGAAAATGGTCAATCTCAAAGTACTAAGGGGTAAAGTTAGTACACTTTGGTAGTAATGGTTGATACCATCTTAGGGTAGGCTGGACAGTGGCAGGGTTCTACAGAGGAGCAGGCTAAAAAGGGAGTCATAGAGAGAGTAGGCCAAATGAAGACAACTTTCTTAAATTTGCTTGTCTATCTGTGGTTAATGGTTGAAAAATTCAACTTACTAAAATAGAAGCAGGCAAGGCCCATACACTTGGATCCACCCTGCTTGCTAGTGCTGTATAACTACATGTGTTGGACACTTAGAAAAAGTTAAGATCATCTATAGAAAGCAGCCATACAGATTAAGGTAAAGATACAATATTACACATTATTATATGCCCTGCTTAATAAAGCAGAGGTTAAGTATGGTGCTGCAGCTTACAGCCTTTTAAAACAGGACACAAAATTACAAACACAGAATTAGGTGGAAAAACAATTTTTTTATTTAGAATGAGAAAAAAAATCTCAACAACTGGTTGGAGCCATAGAGTTCTAGATTCCTTTCTTCTGAGGTAGCTTTAGGCAATTCACCAGAAACGCCAACTTAGAAATGCTTCTGGCTACAACCTGCCATTCCCTTTCCACCTAGAGCCTGTACAACTCCCAGTAACTTACATTTTACAGAGGCCTAAGCCAACAACACAGTTAAATTTAAATTAAAGTTAAATTTCATTAACTTCACCTAAAATCCGCCTCTGACTACGGAGGCTCATTAAAACAGTGATTCTCAGTTGAGGCTGGGACACTGAGAATCTGGGGAAAGAGAAACCACATGACAAATTTAAACCATCCCAGATGATTCTGATATGCAATTGCCACTCCCTACATTCTCCCCGTACCCCCTGCCCCCGAAGATTCACAGTGCAGAATCCCATACACTAATACCATAGCCTAATGGTATCTTAGAAGGCAATATAAACAAGAACTGGCCAATTGTCCTTGATCTGAACATAAAATATGTGTGGAACATAAAAGTGTACACAATTCCATTATTTTAGAATTTAAACACATTGAAAGGTCAAGTGACTTCATCAAGGGTACAAAACTGATACTCTCTCTGAACCTCCCAAATACAACTGTTCCTACCATTTCATTTAATCCTGAAGGAAAAAAAAGGGGAGTTTTACATATTCCTCTTTGGGGTCAGAGTATGCTTGTTCACTTTCTAACTTCTTTCCCAGAATAAAGCAGCGGTGAAGTTTGTTGGCTTTTCTTAACAGCTCAAGGTAACATTTACCTACTGTACAGGCTTCTTAGTAATTAATACAATGTTCCCATCTCAAGTCTTCTGCCAACAGCAACGAGAGAAGATGCAGTGGCATTGAACGGCCCCGCAAGAATGGTATTTTTCTTTTCCCAAAAAAAAAAAAAAATTACAACCACCAGCCTACACGCACAAGTCGGCCAGTAACCCTTGTCAATTTCTCTCCAACTATCCTACAAGTTCAGAGGGCCCTTTGGTCCTAGATTTCCCCGGGTAACCTTTAAAAACGAAAGCGCCGTCTGTGGGTTCGGTAGCAGGAGCTGACTATCTGAAAAATCCTGAGCTCCGCAGCGCAGGAGCTTCCCCGTTGGACACAAGAACCGTTTTCTCCTGAAGAGGGATTCCCTCACGCCTCTTCCCACTAGACTTGAGACTCACCTCCGGCGCCACCCAAGTCTCCAATCCACAACCAGCAACAACACTAAATCAAGAATAATTTCTCTAGACTCGGGTGATTTCGCTCCCAGAGTTCAGGGCTGGCTGCGCCTGAAAAGAAGCTGCCAGGGGCGGGGGCAATTTTGGGCCACCGCCTCCCGGGTTCGGGCACTGTCACTGGAAATGTCCGCGTCAAAGAAGGGAAGAGGAGAAAAGGGGGAAACAGCACAACTTTGCAGACTCCACGAATCCAAGGCCCTGCCAAACATAAGGTCAAAGTGCAAACGAGGGAGCGGCTGCTATTCGGGACCCGCCGGGACGCAGCCCCGGAGCCGGCGAGCCGCCAGGCGGGGTCGGGCAGCTGGGGGAGACCCACCCTGTCCCGGCTCCGAGTCTCCAGCGGGGCCGAGCGAGCGCGCTGGGGCGGCCGCCGCATGGCGGGGCCAACTCCGTGAGTTGACTTGGAACTTTCCCGGGACGCGCCGCCGCGCCGCCCTCACCTTACTGAACACCTCCAGGTCGTCCTCGTCTTCGTCCAGATCCAGCACCTCGGCCTGCAGGAGGGCGGAGGAGCCGCTGCTGCCGGGGAGGGGGGCGTCGCCCCCCGGGCTCTCCCCGCCGCCGCCCCCAGCCGGGAGGCCCGAGGAGCGCGCCTGAGGTGCCCGGCACTCGCCCTCCATCCCGAGAGTGCGCGCCCCGCCGGCCGCCGCAGCCAGCCAGGCTCCCCCGAGCGTGCCCATTGGCTCCCGCGCATCCTGCGCCTCCCCGGCCAGCCCCGCTCCAGCCCCACGTCCGCTGCGCAGACGCGGAACTGCCAGGGCGAACGCGGGGCCCAGGCTCATCCCCACTTGGCTTGGGGCCTGCAGGAGGCGAAGGGGTGGGACTCTCGGACTCTGGCTAGGGTGGGGCCAGGGACGCTGTCCCCTGAAGGTAGGAAGGGGGCGTCCTCGTGCGGACCATGCTGCGGGGCTACCCTACGACAGCTTCCACGGGGGCGGGGGTCTGGGCAGAAGCGACGGAGCGAACCGTGAACTTCAGAGCATCCACAGCGGGGCTGGAAAGCAGCCGACCTATCTCGCCAAGAGAAAAAGCCAATACTGTATTTCCTGCATTTTAATGGTTGCCTTTTTTTCTTGGTTGTGGATTTCGAGTTCGTCTTTTACTAAGGCTAATGCAAAACCTCCTCTGTTTTGTAATTGATTTTTGACCCAGTGACCGGACTGTGTGGTCATTTCACTGTAAAGCCAGGGAAGTTGGATTTAAAAACGATTTTCAGCCCCTTTCAAATGTATCTTTATTCCTGGAGGTCATCCTGAAGTTAATGAGCAAGAATGTTACTAAGAGTCGAGGACAGCGAGCAGGACTGGACCTTGACACCAAGAAATAATCAGCAGTCTTTATGCTGCCAATGAAAAACTGTAATTATTTAGTTGTTCACTGCTTATTATTAAAAAAAAAAACTAACTTCCAAAAATAATGGATAATTGAATGCAAATTGATATATTTGGAACTATCTTCAGGTTTTATTACTTACTCGCCTCAGCCCCAGCTCTTTTCTCCCATCAGCCAGGAAAGAACATCTAAGAACTTTGCACATAGAGAAGAGGCTAATTCAGACTTGATTTCCAAAACCTCTCCTGGCAAAGTGTTTAGCCTGATGTTTAAAACTATTAACTTTGGAAAAAAAGACGTATGTAAGAGAATTTCTCTTTCCAGTTAGAGGACAAGGCCTTAATAATATGTTCCCTCTTAACCATTCATACTGGTTTCAGTTCATGAACACACTTATTCAGTCAAGCTGGTCTCTCTAAGGGGTGAATATCCAGGCTCCTTCCTATGCTTTATAGTTCCTGTACCCAAAATGCCATCTCCTGCCTGTCCTGCAGGAATTAACTATAATCCCATGTCTTTCAGGAAGACTTTCTGATTGACACAGTCTGTTCCCAATTTAGCATTTAATTTTATTTCATGCTGTAGGTTGTATTTATTTCATGTAAATGCCTTACATTCCTTAGTAAATTATAACATTTTAAGCTTACGGATCACATTATTTATTAATAAACCACAGTAGTAGATGTACTCACTTAAAAAGGCTCTCTGCTAGGGTATACAAAAAATACAAGTTATTAAAAGGCTATTTTTTCTCTCTAAGCTCATTCTGGCTAGTCAGGAAGATTCAAGTCTTTCGAATTGCCGTCTGAACCAGGAAATTCCGAAGGATACTGTGACACACAGAATTGCCAGAAAGCATAGAGACAGGCTCAGAAAATGGGCAGAACAAACCAAGACTATAGAGTTTGTATCATAGCCACACCCACGCCACAGAACTAATAACGCAGACATTGCTGCCACCATTACTGAGCACCAGATGCCACACCCCTTCCACATACTGCCATTGACAGTGATGTCACTGGACTCCAGGTGCTGACACCAACATCAGTACCACAGCTGCCTCTGAGAACTGCCTTTGCTATTACTACCACAAACGTACCCACAGTCCTGTTTCTCTGTTTTAATTATTCTAGTTTCAAAACCCTGAAGGGTAGATCTGCTTGACCCACCTGGCTAAATCCCACAGAGATTTCGAAGGCAAATTAGATTTCTAAGCATAGAAAGGCCATATTGATACCGGTCAGCCAAAAAAAAAGGAAAAAAAAAAAACCCTTACTATTATTCATTCCTTTGGCCGCCCAACATTAAAATCACATTTGTTCACATGCTTTTTTTTTTTTCCCCATTCCTGCTAAATATAGTTCAGCTATGCCTCAAACACCTGGGAATATAGTCCTCAGCTCCCCAAAGGAAGAAAATCCAAACATACTCATTATTGGTGCAGCTCCAAGTCTAATATGTCTATTCCTCCTGTAGTTCTGCTGCACTTAATGCTGTAAGTGCTCTCTTACAGTCCCAGATTCCCATTAAATGGGATCATCACTGGCTTCTTTAATGGAAGCATTCTTATTTGGGTGCTATATTCTTTCAATCGTCGTAGTCCAAAACTTTAAGTACAGGTATAATATTAAGAGAAGCCCTACCCAGTCCTGTCCCTTGGTTTTTGGACTCTTATTCTGATTAATATCATATATTAATTTTTGGGTCTGAGCATATACATCTTGTCAAAAAGCTCCCTCTCTCCCACACTTTCCAGGTAGGATCTCCTGAGACCATAACAGTGTTTAATATGCCAGTCAACTATCCATAAAGTCAGCTGTTTCTGGTAATGGGACTCATGATAAGACAAGTCACCCCATGGGCATTGCCCAATGGCTTTATTTCCTTTGCTGGAGGTGATTTAATTGATTAGAAAAAAAAAGTTATGTGCGAAATCTGATGGGAAATAAACCAGTCAGTAAGTTCATGGATGATTGTGCTGGCAGAATCTTGTTGAGCAGGAAAAGCAAACCCAGTGTATCTTTTCCATTAAGGACAAATCATGACATCCTCCAGATTATGTGGCTGCAGAAGGACCGGGAGTAGTTGTGGCAAGTTGAGGTTTAATAACTTACGCAAGGTAAGTAATAAGGGGTAAGTAATTTAAGGCTCTCTGAAAGAAAGTGTTATAGATGTTGCCTTAAAAAAATAGGAGAGGGCTTCCCTGGTGGTGCAGTGGTTGAGAGTCCGCCTGCCGATGCAGGGGACACGGGTTCGTGCCCCGGTCCGGGAAGATCCCACATGCCGCGGAGCGGCTGGACCCGTGAGCCATGGCCGCTGAGCCTGTGCTCTGCAACGGGAGAGGCCACAGCAGTGAGAAGCACGTGTACCGCAAAAACAAAAAATAGAAGAGAGGATTTATAAGGATATTTGGGGATTCTTCGTTCTTAGACTTTGGCAGAATAGATAATTCTACAATCCTTCCACTAAATATACTGACAAACTATAACAGAATCTTTTAAATGCATGGATGAGCTTTCAAGGAAGTAATTGACTTCCAGGGGCAAGAAACAAAGTAAGCTTAAGTGAGAGAATGAGACTAAACATTTGAGCTGATACTCTGCCGGCCCCCAGGGTGGGATGGTAGGATTGGCCTAAATAATCTAAAAGTGTGAGTTTGAATTATCATGAAAGAATAATGGAAATGGAAATTTGTAAAATATTCAGTCAATAATAAAACTCTTCTGGATCAGCCTAGGCTCAAAGTGGGAGAGATCTCTCCCCCCAAAATCCTAACCATGGTTCAGGAAGTCACAATTCAAAAAAATACAAGTGACCCTGGTTGAACGATATATCCCTGGGATATCTGGCACAAGCAAATACAAAATCTCTTCAACCCACTTCTGGCAGAGCCACTACGGATAGAGCTATACTTCAGATTAGATCACAATCCAAATGAAAAACATTGAAGGAAATGATCTACCACGTGCCAGAATTACTATACAAAACTATTGAAAGGATTAGAGCCTCAAAGAACTTTAAACAATATGCCAAAAATATAAATTATTTAATAAATAAAAAGAATAAACATAAATACAAGATGCTACCAAAAAAAGAACCAAAAATCCAAAAATGAAAAAGCACAATCATTGTGCTGATGGTTGATTTTTTTGCCTTTTCACTTCAAATTGGATCTTGTTGCCTGCTCTGTAATAGTTGTGCTGGGTCTTATAAATATTTCTCCTTTGCTACCCAGCATGATGTTAAGCTTGTCAGTAGAAGGCCTGGAAGAACACTGGAGGAGGAAGGGTTTTCCTGTTTCGAGTGTGCTCTCTTACTAGTGTCCTGCAGAAAGCTCTTTTTTTCTTCTTTGTTCAGCCCCTGCATAGTTTCTCTAGAGTAAGGTTCCCGCAGGGCACAACTTTTTATGATGTTTGAGCAAACTCATGCAGCTACGGAGGCATAGTCTAGAGACCCAGATATTGTAGGCCTGTCCCCGGCCCAGGTTGCTTCACCCCATATCCTCTCCTCGGTCCAGGACATGGACACACTCCAGGGGCACTGGAGGTCAGCCATCCCCTAAACTTTGTCCTGAACAGCCAGCCCAGGGCTGACCTAATCTAAGCTGTTCATGGAAGTGCACTAACCTCCTGGAGAGGGGGACCTCTCCAGCTCCTGGTTCCAACAGTGTCCGGTAGCTTCTCCTGGTACCTAACAAGTTCTGAGGCTCAGCACCTCCCAGGGGGTAGATTTCCAGCAGGTTCCACTATTGAGCTACTTCATTGACTTCTCCAACATTCAGGAGGCCAAGGTGGTATTCTTTCCAATGACATCTGCATCTCAGTCATAGAAGGAAGGCTTTTCCTTGGGTACTTATCTCAGCCCTAGGGGTAGTGACCACATCTTATATCTGCTATTCCTGGATTCTTTAGAATTCTTTTTAACTCTCACTAGCCAATTCCTCCTTACTCCAAGCCCCTGTTAATAAAGCTTTATATTAAACTTTCCCTGTTCAAAAGACTATGTGGTCCTATCTCCTGACTGGACCCCAAACAATACAGAATTGGTACCAGGAATGGTCCCAGGAAAAAAACCCTGCAAAAATGGCATTCTGGAACTCTCCTTAGAACCAGTTGACTGAGGAAGAAAAATCCTGAGCCTGATTTACAGAGTGGTCTTCATGATATGTTAGTATTGCTTGAAAGTAGCATCTGCAGCTCTATAGCCCCCCCTCACTCAAGGGTAAACCTGAGGACAGTGGTAAAAGAAAATCCTCCTAGTGATCAGAACTTCAATTGTGACATTTAGTCATCTACTATCTCTGAAGTGAGAAATGTCCAGAAATATAGGTCTATATTAACTTATGGGTAGTTGCAAATGGTTTGGTTGGAATAGTGAAGGATTTGAAAGGGACCATATTAAAAAAACTGATGAAAAGGGAGCTTAAGGAAGAAGTATGTGGATGGACTTTTCAGAATGGGCACAGACTGTGGAGATATTAGTGAATGCTAAATGTCTACCAGAGGACCATTACTGCAGAGGAGGTTCTTAATGATCAGGTGAATAAAACTACCAACTCTGGGGATGTCAGTCATCCTTTCTTCCTAGCCATCACATTCCTTGCTTACTGGGCCCATAAACTAAGTGACTATGGTAGCAGAGATGGAATCAATACATGGGCTCAATAGTTTCACGAGGAAGCAGTTCTATGGAGCTCCTCATACTACCATTCTGGAAGTTGTCTCTAATGCTCACTTTCTATAAATAACAAAACGTCTAGAAAATTGCTCAGAGCTAAAGTAGTTTTTATTCCTTTTCATTATGATGCAGAATTTGGAAGATACAATTTTTGTAATGCAGTGTGATCCCAGGGAAAACTTTTATTTCTTTAATTTTTCTTAATTAAAATTGCATTTTTGTTTCAAAAAGAAACTTGTCATACAATCTCCTTAGGATTGGAACTTAGTATCAACACTTTGGCCTGGAGAAATATTTTAAATTATCTATGTTAGATACAGTTTATGGAAATTAAACAGTTCTTGTTTAAAAAATTAACTTTTTAAAATACCCGGGCTATAAATAACAATGATGCCAAATAAAGACATAGAAGAGGGATAAATAAATAAGTGCATTAAAACTCCCACATTTAATATCTTTAGGAAAAAGAGAAAAAATTTGCAGTGAATTATTAATATACTTTGAGAACAGAGGCAACAGTGTTGAATATTTATAAGTATTAAACAGCAATTTTAACCTTGACCTATCCTTTTGAAAAATTGCAGTTATTATTATGAGACTGAATATTGCTCCAAACATGTTATGTAAATGTTTGATCTTATACAGTAGAATATTTTTTTTAAAGATAAGAAGATGTTAATATGTAGATGTCTCAGATAAAAATGTTTCTCTCTCATTTGAATGGTTGGATCAAAAGAGTGGTTTAATAGTGACAATACTGATGAACGATCTGACCATGCAGTCTTTGAAGGTAGAAACCTTGGCATATAGTCTTTCATAAGAATCTAGAGAGAATTTGTTAGCTGTGTGAACTTGCATATCAAATGCCTTTGAGGCATATGGCACTGGGATAATAGCATACTCCTCCCATTCTTGGTAATGCCATCTACTTACTTCTCTATCACTCCCCTAAATACATAACCTTTTTGGCTTTAGGTCCACAGTCTTTCCTTACATTCAAAATCCTATAATCATCCTGATTGAATCTGTTCTTCATAATGACTCCCAAGTTCTTTATCTTCTTCAACACAAGGTTTTCTTGACCATTTCAACTCAGTCACTCATTTCTGTCAGAAAAATATATATATATATGGATTTTAAGTATATAAAAAACACTCAAACGCAATAATAAATATAGATAAAATTCTCAAGTTCTAATTTCTATCTATGTAATTGTCTAAGATCTCAAAGTTTTTTAAATTTTTCAAATTTTGTTTCTTAGAGGATTTGATATATTTAGTTCAATTTGATAATAATTAGAAAAAAAGCAATTCGTAGGTAATTAGCAAATAAAAATTTTACATACTTAGTATGGGCTGAATTGTGTCCCCCCCCAAATCCATACATTGACTAAGGAAATGACAAAATTAAGTATGATATATTCATGAAATGAAATGATGTGTGCTAGTTAAAGGAATGAACAGCGGCTCCATGTATCAACAAAGTCAAATATGATTGTTAGATAAAGTAACAAATGAAAAAAGAAAGTAGCAGACTGTGGATAAACAAAAAATGTATACCTATATCTATATACACTTACACAAACCAATAATATGTTTTCTGTGGTATATATGTTTGTACATGAAATAGACATCAAACTATTATCATGGTTTACCTTTGCAGAGAGGGAGAGAATATGGGTGGCCCAAAGCAACTTTAGCTTTTACTCAAGTGCATCTAAGAATTTTGGCTTTTCTCTAAAATTTAAAGGAGAATGCATTCATGTTTTCATGCTTTATAAGGAATTAATTTTTTTCAAAACAAAACATTTTATTGAAGTATGTTTGATTTACAATGTTGTGTTAGTTTCAGGTATACAGCAAAATGATTTGGTCATACATATATATGTGTGTATGTATATATGTGTGTATATATATACACACACACACACACACACACACACACACACATATTCTTTTACAGATTCTTTTCCATTATAGGTTATTACAAGATATTGACTGTAGCTCCCTGTGCTATACAGTAGGTCCTTGTTGGTTATCTATTTTGTATATAGTAGCGTGTATCTGTTAATCCCAAACTCCTAATTTATCACTCCACCACTTTCCCCTTAAAGAATTAATTTTTTAAAAAGCTGCTCTGCCACCAAAACACTAATTAAAACATTGTGCTTCCTGAGCACAATCTTCTATTATTCTAGCTTATTCTTTCAACTATTCCATGGCCTTTCTTTTTTTTTTTTTTTTTTTTTCGGTACGTGGGCCTCTCACTGTTGTGGCCTCTCCCATTGCAGAGCACAGGCTCCGGACATGCAGGCTCAGCGGCCATGGCTCACGGGCCCAGCTGCTCCGCGGCATGTGGGATCTTCCAGGACCGGGACACGAACCTGCGTCCCCTGCATCGGCAGGCGGACTCTCAATCACTGCGCCACCAGGGAAGCCCCATGACCATTCTTGTGTCTCACTCAGCCATCAGGTTAGTGCTCTCTTTACTTCTCTCTAATACAGCACCATTCAGCTTAGATTTCCTGGTCCTTCATTCCAGTCATTCTAGTAATCAGTCCTCTCGCCCCTTTTTTCTTCTTTTGCATGTGCCTCTAATGCCCTCAATGTGGACAGTTACAACTGTTTATTTTCTCAGTATTCACACCTGAGTACTGATTGCTGTTGGAAGACAGAATTACTGAACATGACAAACTGTTCTCAGTAACTTCATAATCACTCACCTCAACTTGGTCCTCACCTCACAGTTATTCTATTGTGTTTCTTTATTTTTTTAGTTTATTTTTAAAATTTTTATTTTATATTGGAGTGTAGTTGATTAACAATGTTGTGTTAGTTTCAGGTGTACAGCAAAGTGATTCAGTTATACATATACAAGTATCTATTCTTTTTCAAATTCTTTTCCCATTTACTTTATTACAGGGTTTTGAGCAGAGTTCCCTGTGCTATACAGTAGGTCCTTGTTAGTTATGTATTTTAGATATAGCAGTTTGTACATGTCAATCCCAAACTCCCAATCTATTCCTCCCCCTCCTGGTAACTATAAGTTTGTTCTCTAAGTCTGTAAGTCTGTTTCTGTTTTGTAAATAAGTTTGTTTGTATCAGTTTTTTAGATTCCACATATAAGCTATATCATATGATGTTTGTCTTTCTCTGTCTGACTTACTTCACATAGTATGATAATCTCCAGGTCTCTCCATGTTGCTGCAAATGGCAGTATTTCATTCTTTTTAATGGCTGAGTAATATTCCATTGCATATATGTACCACATCTTTTTTATCCATTCTTCTGTCAATGGACATTTAGGTTGCATTCATGTCTAGGCTATAGTCTACAGTGCTGCAGTGAACATTGGGGTACATGTATCCTTTTGAACCACGTTTTTATCCGGATATATGCCCGGGAGTGGGATTACTGGATCATATGGTAGTTCTATTTTTAGTTTCTTAAGGAACCTCCATACTGTTCTCCATAGTGGCCCGCCAGCAGTTTTACTGTGTTTCTTTATTCAGCTTTTATTCCTACTCACTGCAATGGCTATTTCAAAAGTCAGATGTAACTCAAAAGTTCAGAGAAGACTCTGAACCTAGCTGGCATAAACTCCCTCCTCACATTCAGCAGGTGACTTAATCTCCTATTTTATAAAGCAAATGGAAGCTTCCAGGTGTCAGATATATAGACCCACACTTCTGTCTCCATGCAATTCTCCTTCCATTTGTAATGAAATACTTATCCCACTTCTGAAGACAGGGAAGTTGTCAATTCTGAATATGAACACTGGAAATGTTGGGCCCATTTTGGGGATGCAGGAGGATTAATCCTGAAAATAAAACCAACACTCTGAAGTCAACAAACAGAAATGGGAGAATACTTAAATCCTCATTGACAGTATTAAGTATTTTACAAGCAAATTTCAAAGTGTCCTTATGAGAGATTCCATGGCTGTACATGCAGATTGAAATGATAAATATCTTCATCATTTAAGTTACTTGATTCATCCTTTTCTTTTCTTGTTATTTACATTTCAACCCTCTATATTCTGAAAAAATTCTTAGTTCAGGAAGACTTGAAAATGGCTACATGGGGATTCTACTCAGTATATCCTTTCACTCTGATATGCAGCCCTTTGGGAATCCAGTTTATTGTGGAAGGTGGGATGGGTGCTCCTGTTAGACCCCCATATTATGTAGGGCATGGGATTTCTTATCTACTCCTATACGACTGGAAAGACTAAAATTCTATTTTTCTGGATTGCTAAATGCCTTCAGGACAAAAGCTCATTTCATATGTTTTGAATACTTAATTCGGTATTTTTTTTCTGATAGAGAGGTTAATCTTAAATACCTAATATACTCTTACTGCATATAGATGCTACCATAGCTTTTAAAACTTGAATCAGCTTTTCTGAGGTATAATTTACATTCAAGAAATTTCACCAAATTTGAATATACAATTTGATGAGTTTTGACAATATATACAATTGTGTAACCACAACCAAAATTATGATATAGAGTATTCCTATCAGTCAAAATAGTTCATTGGTAGCCATTTGTCATATGTAAAACCTGGATTCACAAAATTTGACTTAAAACCTTAATACATTTTTCATATTTACATATTCTTTAAATGTATTATATTTGTGAATAATTTTAAACAAATATTACTTCTTTTTTCCCTCTTCTGTGTACTTTACAAAGTTGTAGTAATTTTGTGATTGTTTAAGTGAGGGAATGAAAAGGGATTGTGTACAGAGGAGCACCTTGAATTCACTATAAAGTTGAGCCCTTTAAATGAATGCACAAGCAAATGGGTGTTGACTGGAAGAGAAGCTGCATGTAAAGAGAGGAAGAGGACTAACAGTATTGAAAGTCTACTATGGTAGACACTGCATATATCATCCCTTTCTGTACTCACAAATAACCCATAAGTTAGATAGTTTTAAATCAGTATACTAATTAATATAGAGGGGTTCCCCCAAGCCTTAGGATTATAAGTGGTAAAACTGAAGTATGAATCCAGCTATAATTACACAATGTCTTCCCTTTATTATTTCACATGACCTTCCAGTGTATTTGAAATTAAAAAGACAGTAAGTTCTTTAAAGATAGAAACTCTGCCCAAGGCACCATTTTTTGTTTGCATGTGTGTATGTGTGTATGTATGTATGCTTATATATTTCCATTCATTCATTCCATAAACATGTGTTCAGTGTATACTACGAGCCATACAATATACTTGATTTTCGGGATACAAAGGTGAACAAAACGAACAGGAAGCCTGCCCTTGAGGAGTTTACAGTCTAGACAGGGTTGCAGAAGAGTAAGTAGACAATGGCAATATAATGTGATCAGGATTGCGGAGCATAGGTAGAGGGTACTCGGGGAACACGTAGAGGAGGCGCCCATCTTACATATGGTAGTTCTGAGAAGGCTTCTTGGAGAAAGTAATGTCTAAGCTAAAACTTATGTAGAAGACAGGTTATCTAGGTGAGGTAAGTCAAGTGTAGAGGTGAGGAGTGAGTTCTAGGAAGAGGAGATTGAATTTGTAAGGGCATGAAAATAAAGAGCAGCATTCTCCAGGAATCTGGGGGGGAAGAGATGATGAGAGAAAAAGCTAAAAAGGCAGGTTAGTCAAGTTGGGATTATGACAACAGATGCCACTTCCGTGAGTGTGTCTTTGGATATTCTGAGTCTGTTAAATTGTGTTTGGGTGCATATTGTCTATAGTGGTTGCATAGTGTCTAGAGTAGCCTTAACAAGTAAGGAGTTACTGTTATTAATAATAATATTTTTAGACAATAAGTCCAAAGAAACACTCCAAATTTTAGGTCGCTGGTCAAGGTCAGATGATTCTTCTAGCTATCTGCTTGGCAGTCCTTAGCATGTAGCTTCTGCTTTCATGGTTTCATAATGGCAACTTTATTTCTATGTATTGAGTCTACATTCCAGTTAGGGAGAAGTGGGAAAGACAAAGGTTAAAATGTGAATATTGTCAGTCTATATTTTTTTATTTTAATCAGGAGAAGACATAGTGTTTTGGAAGCCCCAATGAGCAGCCATCAACTTACATCTCATTGGCTAGATCTGTGTCACAGGATCATCCCTAGCTGCAGAATAGTCCAGAAATTTGAGATTTTTAATCAGGAAAAATCTGGATTGGTTGGCAAGATAGTGAATGAACAACTAGGGGTGTTCCCCATACTCACCATATGAACTCTTGAGTAAACGATTATTGAAAATTTCTTCAGAGGTCACTGTAAAAATGTTAGTTTTAGGAAAATATGGGAAATGTGATATCCAGAGAAAGGATGGAGTAGATCTTACTCATGGTTACTGTTGGGTATTTGGGGGCTCCCTTGGCACAGACTATGGGGATGAGGTGTCATAACAAACTAATCCCAAGATCACTTGTATTACTGGATGGTAAGAAATAATCACCCATAAAAAGCAATTCAACCCAAAAGATGGATTTTCTAGTTGACTCAAGTTTCAGATTCCTGGTAGAACATGTCTGGTCCATCATGTGCCACATTTTACAGGTAGCATAGGGAACCTGTAACAGTACTAGTGTGACGAGGAATAAGGATGGGGACAGATCATTCATTAATTCATTAAATATTTACTAAGTGGATGACGGGATCTTGGCTGGTAGGCAGGATCATGGCTGCGGGCAGGAATGGACTATTCTCTATGGTCATTCTTCCCTTTGGTTGTACTCCTAACCATTGCAGTGTTTTGTTTGTTTTACTTTAAAAGATAATGTTTGGTTCATTTTGTTAGTATCTGTGATCTCTACTGCAATTTTATTCAACTTTTTTATCCTACAAGTTCCCATCTCTGTTTCTTTCTTGAAAGGTCCTTTTTGCTTGGATTGTAAGGCACTTCTTCCTCAGCTCGTTCTTAAGTGTCAGTGCTCCTCAGAATTTTGTCTTTTACTCTCTTCTCTCTTTATATACTCTTCCTAGGTCACATTATGCATTCAAAGTGCTTCAGTTGCTTCTTCTATATGCCAGGAATTGTTAAACTTTATACTTTCAGATTTCTTTCTTATAAGCTTCAGATTAATAAATCTAATTGCCTGTAGGACACCTTGTTGGTTTAAAGCCTTGAAACCTTCCTGGGTGAAATCTGAAATGGACCCCAAATGCAGAGGGTAAGGAGAGACCCAAGAAAGAGGCAGACCACTCCAGTTTGGTAGGTGGAAGGTTTAATAAGCAAGGGAACTTATATAGGAGGTTTGTCTTGGGTGGCTGCAAGATGAGTAGATCTCTGCACCCACCCACCACAATCTTAAAAGTGTATATAGAGGCCTTAACTGGGTTCAGTCACTGTCCAGATGTTCTCAACAACATGGTGCTCTCTCAAGACTACATCCTTACAAACAGCTCCCACTGTGGTAATGGTGGGCAGAATGTACATTCCAAGGACAGGATAAGGGGAGAGGAGTCTCTGATTGTCCAGGTCCAGTTCTGGTGTCAGTGGGAAGTCACGTCCTCTTGATGACCTCCTCCAATACACGTCCTGTTTCAGAATCCTCAAAGTTAACATTTCTAAAGTTGAATTCAGAGATACTTGCCGATCTGTGGTCAAAGCATTCTCATTGTTGCAAAAGCCCCCTTCCCTTTATTGTAATAGTCATTTCCCCCACCTTGTAATAATCCTTTTGAGTAAAATCTCTCTTTACTAAATCCAGACTTGTTTCTCATTTGACAATTAATGGTGCTGTGCTTCGGATGGAGTGCTGACTGCCCCTCGGGCCCCACTGTCTTCGCCGAGGTATTCATAGTGGCTTCTCAGACCCTCTGTGTCCTTTTCTAGTTGGAAAAATCAGGATTCATGGTGATGAATCACAACTCCTAATCTAATCCAGTTGTCAGGACATTTGTCTGCTGTAGCATGGTAGCAAAGAGTTAGTTTTACGTATTTTTTCTGGCAAAGAGATTTTTCTTCACCCCTTTTAGGGGGTGTCTTCTATTTTCCCTTAGATTCTCTAAACTGGGATTGGATGTGGGAATTCCCTCAGTTCTCAGAACCATGGAGATTGTGTGTGTGTGTGTGTGTGTGTGTGTGTGTGTGTGTTTGGGGGGGGAGGTGTTCCCTCAAACTCTGGTCCTGGCTTAACTGTCTGTTAATCCCATGTGTAACTCTCATTCTATAAGGCTTATTCTTTCCTCTTATTCTCTGTTGACAACATGAGGCTCCATGCTTTCCATTCTGGCACGGAGTCAGTTTAATATCTTCAGAAGTAGCCACATTTCTCAAAAGGCAATTTAGAACTTCAATTGCCTTTGGGGGGAACTTGGCAACTCCTCAAACTGGCTTATCTAAGCCATCATCCCTGTTCCTCATTCCTCCTTTTTACCACCTTAAACTTTGAATATTCCTGATTTTCCCAGAAATTAATGAAACTGAACTTATTCTGAAAAAACTTTATTTCAACAGTAATTATTTTTTATATGTAGTGTGTCAACTTGAAGGTAGTTTCTAATGTCTTTTGATAACTTAAAACCCTGGATTTATGCTAAATTAATTATGCAAAATATTGTGGTTGTGTTTCTGTTAAGGAAAAAGAAGAGTAATTTTGTCCTAAAGTAAAATGATTGGTTGTTTCAGAATGAGAAATAAGAAAGTGTAGGACAAAGTCTGAATGAATATGGAAAGTTGTAGAAGGTTTATGGGAAAGGAATTTTATTTCTTGTGGTAAAAACCTGGCTAAGATTTATGGGCTTATTTATAAGATTTTAAAAAGAAACTTTAGTATCAGTTATTAAACTGATATAAAGCTAGATTTGGTTTTCTCTCTGTTAAAATGACAAAATTTTCTTAGATGATTGTTCTGCTCTTAATAAGAGGTTATAAATGTCTTTTCTTTACCTTCTAAGTATCTGCCCAGAAATATTGTGTCTTACTAAAATAATTTCCTGTGCTTTATGTTAACTTTAAATTTTAGTTCACTATTTTTCCCTGCTCTATTTTTCTCCAGTTACCTTATCACAGCCAACGGCATGACCATCAAACTAGTTACCCAAGTCAGAAATCCAGATGTAATGCCCTTTCTTTCCTCCCATCCCACCATCTGATATATCAAAAGATTCGATTGATTCTACCCTTAAATATATTTGGAGTCTGTCCCAAAATACACATTTTAGCATGGTCAGCAATTCTCTCCCTGCAGTGAAGCAACAGAAGATTCCAAATTATAATAAGATGCAACTGTTTTGACTTACCATAAGATATCACTCTCACAGCAATGAAAGACTATTCAGTGTGCAGTCTGTCTATGTTGGCAGAACAATACGGGTATCAGAAAGTGAGTTTTGAAGTTGAAGTTGGATTAAAGGAAGTTAGGGATAATTTGTTTAATGGCATTAGGCTAAGTAAGACACTTTCACGTAACCAGCTAATGATAGGGTGATCTTTCCCATGCAACTGAAAGATTTGCAGTCATTGACTATAATTTCACACATTCATCTCAACAAGGTTAGCTCACCTTTGAAATTTAACCTACTTGAAGTTCAGTGGCTGAGACTCTCTATTACCTAGAAAGTACTTGGGTAGTCATAGCTAATACTTGATTCTCTCGCTCAGATTTTTTTTTAATATAGTTGACCCATCTCTTCTGACCAACATGTAGCATTGCTGGCAAGGAGAATGTTTATAATGATTTCAATTGAGCATGAATTGCAAAACGAACAGTTCAATTCTTAAAGAAAAATCTGTTTTCCTCATTTCCAAGAGATTAGAATTTTATAGTTTTTTCATTTTTAAAAGTTATTTTAAAAAGGTCCTTTTTAATCCAGACATTATGTTATTAGATACTAACACCTAATAAACTGTGGTTACTTGTGACAGATTTGTGTTTTTTCATTTTTCCTATTTTTTAAATTAAAAATTCAAAAAGTTATATATTATGTAAGAACTAAAGTGAGACATTTTTATTTTCCAAAAATAAGTATTCAGCTAAATTAGGTGTCAGGTAATGACCCTTCTTGCTTTCCCATTCATCGAAGCAATTATTTCATGCCTTCCCTTTTCTTCTTAAATTTCTGATGCTGACAGCCCATCCTTTCCCTCAACAACAACAACAAAAAATGTACCTAGTAATTGGTATCATATTTCATTAAAAAAATTGAAACTATCTGATGGGAACTTAACCATCTTCCACTAGCAGATGCGTTGATGTTATATCTTGTGAAGAAGGGGCCTTCCTCTTATGAAAGGCCAGTTCTTCTCACATGCTCCTGTCCCCAAGCCTTCTCATGGTCTCACTGGCTTTGATTTATCATTATATTAGTTTGCAAGGGCTGCCATAACAAATACCACAGACTAGGTGGCTTAAAGAATAGAAATTTATTTTCTCACAGTTCTGGAGGCTAAATGTCTGAGATAGGATGTGAGCAGGGTTGACTTCATACCGAGACCTCTCTTTTTTTTTTTAGATGGTCATCTTCTCCCTTTGTCTTGCCCATCATGACATCCACATGGTCACACTGATGAGTTTTTTCCCCATGATCCCTGTAAGTGGTCTTCTCTTTCCCTCAGAAGTAAATGGAGAAGCATGTAGCCTGTGTTCTGCTTAACTGCATTTTGTCATAGAAGTGACACAATCCTGTGGAAACAATACCATGTGGAAGAAGGCAATGATGAGAGAATTTCTGAGAAACAGAACCAGAGTCCTGATAGAACCATACCTGAGGCTTTCTGTATTTCTGGACTTTTAATTCAAGAGGGTCAATAAATCCTTCATTGTTGGTTAGTTTGAGCTAAGTTTTCCCTTCTAACTGAAAGCATAACTGAATCAACAGACTGAATCAACACCATTCTTGCCTGGTCGTCTCATCCATCTCTCTCTTCATTTCTCATTCTTGGTCTCAGTCTTCTCCTCAAGTTGGTCATGAAATATGTTAGTGTCAGTTCTCAAGGACATGGTTCTGGGCCTTGTTTCCTTCTTTACAAACACTCATGCAGAAGAGTGCACACTGAGAAAGAGATTATGTGTGTAGTGGGCTCCAGTGGCAGTCTGGTGGGATGACAGGACAAAATAAAAAGAAGGGCTGTAAGGATCTCTCAGGGATAGGCTGTCTCTCAGGAATCAATAAAATTTTTGCTTGTGTGTGTTGAGGGCATAAAAAATGGAAAAATAGCTAAAGAACAAATGATTGAGTATAGTTAAAAGAATTTCCTTACTATAATTATATTGTTTATTGTATTGAATCAAAAGCAATTTCTATTCAAGTTCTGAATTCCAAATCTGGAGTTGAATCACCAAGGTGTTTTAGATTTTCACCTGTGCTTAATCTGTTTTCATGTGCACTTATGAGAAGTCTTAGAATTACTTAATTTAATTACTTATAATTAACAATTCTGAATAGAATTCTAATGTTCTAATATCAAAATTTTATCAAATTCAAATTTGGAAAGTTATTCAAGCATTGATTTTTTTCCCTTGGTAAGAAGGCAAATTTAAGACATAGAAATATTATTTTAGGCTTTGTTCAAGGTGATAACAAGGAAAAAGAACATTTCAAAATATCTCCATGGTAGCACTTGGTATGTTTTCAGTTGAAAATAAGAGAAAACCCAACAGATATTGATGAACAACAAAGGGGATTTATTAGCTCTCTTAACTGAAAAGAGTAGTAGTTCTTACTGTAGATGAAAGTTAACAATTCTTGCTTAATTAGTTTGATGGCCATGAAATACATTAAGTCAAATATATGCCAATTTGTTAACTCTAAAATATGAATCATATTAAAATATTTCTGAGGAAGGCCCCCAAAATCTGCAGCCACAATGGCTATTTACCTTAAGTTAGCACTGTCTGCTGTGTTCCATAGAGCACTAGTTTCTTGCAAGGTCTTGAGGAAAAGAAATCCACAGTCAAATGCATCTTGGGATTATGGAGTGGTTAGCCACCTGGGCTTCAGAGGCAGAAAGCTTGGTTTGGAACGCTGGTTCAGTCAGAGACATATTGCTCACCGTCTCTAAGCTTCATTTTCCTCCTACACAAGTAGAATGGATGTCGTGGAGATATAAGTATTACATGAGATAGTATACCACAGTATCTAGTACTTATGGAATGCAGACTCTGTACCAGGTGCTTCTCTGAGGACTTCATGCACATTCACTTGTTTAATTCTAGCAACAGCCCTAAGAGGTAGGTAATATTATTGCCTCCATTTTACAGATGAGGAAGTTGAGGAACATAAAGATTAAATAACTGCCTAAGATCACCTAGCCAGTAAGCAGCAGAGTCAGGATTCATTCCAGGGCAGTATGTATCTAAAACCCCTGCTTTTAACAAACATGCTATACTTCTCATTTGATGGTAAAGAAATGTATTTTATTATATGAAACCTAGAATTTTCCTCAACACATTTGGTCACTAAACAGTTTATTTGTAATGCTTGTTAACATACTTACTTTAGAAAATATTGCTGTTATAAATGCACTTGGAGAGGTGAATAAGCAAAGGAAAGTATCTCAGCAGTCAGGTCCCAGTGCTTTCAGGACAGAAAGCAGAGCCAGCCTCAGGGAAAGCTGTATCAAGGGTCTATAACCATCCAGGAGAGAACAGGAGTTTTATTAGCTCAATAGCTCTGACCACTAACCTCTTCAACACTCTTTGAAGTTGTATGTTTGTTACCTATTTTTCACTCAAAGTGAATCTCAATTTCAGAATTTCCAAAAGAGATCTGTTTGGGATGATTTGCCAGTTTCTAGTATCAAGACATAGTTTCTTGATAAGTAAACCATAGGAGGATGACCTTCTTAATGTCAACTCTGTTTTTCCTTTATTCGCTGTTTACCTTCAGCAGAATCCCTGGCCCAATCAGTTGTGGCCTGGGGGAGAAAATCACGTGACCCAAGGCTTGACACTTTTGTTTGGAAGGAGTGGCGTGTGGTTGTTTCCTTCAGAAGAAAACTCTAGGCATGGCAGACACTTACGATTCATGAAATATTTAGTACTAAGCCTAAGAATAACTTCTTGCTAGAACTAAAATTATCGTATGTATGTTTTGAAGTTTTAATCACTGATAACATTCGTTATATTAACATATATGAAAAATAAAATCAATATTACTTACTTTTAAATCATTACTTGGTGAGCATCTATAACTTGACAGACTAATTTTATGTCTACGGTAGAGACATAAAATCCCTACCTTTTTGCAACTTCCATTTCAGTAGATGGAATCAGACAATTAAAAAGAATAAATACAAAGTATATTATATGGTTAAATGCACAAGAAGAAAAATGAAGCTGGGTAAGGGAATTAGTGTGGGGGAAGTTATTGTTTTATAGGATGGTCATGGAAGGCCTTTCTGATAAAGTAATATTTTAGCAGAGACCCAAAAGAAGGGAGGAAACGATACACTTGGAGAATAGCATTCCCGGTGGAAGGAACAGTAAGTACAAAGACCCTGTGGCAGTTTAATTCTAGGGGAGGTCATGGAGGTAAGTAAGGGAAAGAGTGATAAACATGAGATTAGGGAAGTGGCCAGGGATCAGATCAGCTAAACCTCTGGCTTTTAATCTGGGGAGGATGGGAAAACATTGAGAAACTCATTTGAGCGAAAGAATCTCTCTTACATTTTTGAAGAATCACTCTGACTATTGTATGAAGAGCAGACTTTAGGAGGGCAAAGGTGGAAGCTGAAACACCAGGAAGAAGACTACTACAACAATCCAGGAAACAGATGATGGTGGCTCAGAACAACAAGGAAGTGGTGGACTGCTGGATAAATCCTGAAGATTGAACCAACTGGATTTCCCATCCAATTAGGTGTTAGGACTTGGGTCATGTGGTCCTGCTTCCCAGACCACAATCAATTGGGCCAGGAATTCATACCTAAGAAAAAGGTGGCTATAAAAAAACCAGGATTGCCATAAGAAAAGCCAGTCTCCTTTAATTTAGTTTCCAGGAGATGAGGGGCCAAGGATGACTCCAAGCTTTTTGGCATAAGCAATACAAGGAATGACATTTCTATTTACTGAGAAGAGAAAAATTGTGAAATGAGTAGGTCCGAGGAAGGGTGGAAATCATGAGTTCAAATTTGGATGTGTTAAATTTGAGAGGACTATTAGCTATCCCAGTGGGAATGTTGAGTAGGCAGTTAGATATTATGACTGGAGTTTCAGGGAAAGTCTAGTCAGGAAATAAAAAATGTGTCATGAGTATATAGATGGCATTTAAAGCTCTAAGATTTAATGAGTGCACCAAAGGTTGTAAAACAGAAGAAATCTGAAGATTGAGTCTGTGGTACTCCCATGTTTAGAGTTTGAGAAGATGAAGGGGACCAGCAAAAAGAGAAAGAGCAACCAGTGACTTAAGAAATAGTAGGGTTTTTTTTTTGTTTTTGTTTTGTTTTGTTTTGTTGTGGTATGTGGGCCTACTCACTGTTGTGGCCTCTCCCGTTGCGGAGCACAGGCTCCGGACGCGCAGGCTCAGCGGCCATGGCTCACAGGCCCAGCCACTCCGCGGCATGTGGCATCTTCCCGGACCGGGGCACGAACCCGCGTCCCCTGCATCGACAGGCAGACGCTCAACCACTGCGCCACCTGGGAAGCCCTAGAAATAGTAGTTTTTAAAAGGTTTACAATTTTTTCAAACATAGATATGCACTGTAAGGGTAACTAATCTCTATGCTGAAATTATGCAATATTCAATATTAGAATCAGTAGAATAACAAGTATTTTAGTTTCATAAAAGGAAAAATCTATTCTATATCTGTAACTTTGCTTCTGTAAAAGCAAAAAACAAGCTGATTGTTTTGGATAAGTTAATTAAATATGCTAAGTAGTTTTAAGGTAAATTTGAATAAGTCTTTCAAACTGACCTTAAAATAAAAGTCTCAAAGTCTAAAATGAAGTCTAAAATAAAATAAATGTAAAAGTCAGATAACCTAGTATTAAAATAAAGATTAACAGGGGCTTCCACATTTCCGTCTCTTGAGGGAAACTTGAGTTTCTCTAACTTTTCTGCTCAGTATATTCACTGATGAAACATATGTGACCAGTTCCAGGTTCTCAGGTTTTTCAATTCTGATTTTACCTAGAAGTATTATCAGAATGATAGTGGAAACAGCAAAGAAACCATAATTGCAATCTTGTACAAAACCAATTTGGTTTGGATTGTCACTTACAAATATGTCTTTTATTTAAAGATAAAACATTAGAAACATTTCATCCCAGAAAATGAAAGTAGAATGGGGGTGTTTTGATGTCAGAGCTAGAAACAGGTTTTTTGAGTGCTGGGCAGAATTCTCATCTTCTCTTAAGTTTTAGAGTTAATGTAATGTATACCCGGATGTGAATACACTGCCATCCACTCTATTCATGTTCTTTCAATGTGTCATTCTCTCTTTTTTTTTTTCAGTTTCAGAGTTAGTACACATAACCAAATATGTACATACCAGATTGGAATATTCTAAATGTCCCAAGATACTTATTGAACTGTATAAGCCTGTATTTGCCTTTGACAGAAATGTGTTTCATTTATTATCTATTGTGTGAATGCATTCTGTAATAGAGTAGACATAAAAATAAATAAATTGTGGAATGTCAAAGAAATCACTATTATTGAGAAAGACATATGGATTTACAGCATGATGTAAACATGTGATATTAGTAATAAAATTATAGCACTTGTAACTTCTATGGGTGCAGCAACTTTGCTGATATTCTCATCTCCCGCACTCTACCTGGCAATCAGCACATTTTTGTTGAATGCTTTAAGAAAGTATTGCCTGGTGGCAATGGAGAAAGTTCTAGTGGAGGTATCAGCTAGTTCTTAAACTTAAAGGACTTTTCTAAGTGGAGAGGTGGGGACTATGGCATCTGAGCAGAGATAACATATTCATAGAGAGGTTTGAAAGTGCAGAGCCCTCCTGAGAGCTGTGGGTCTGGCATAGGGTTCTTCTCCAAAGATATAAAGAGCTGCTAGGGAGAAATGGGGGGCTAGGATGAATGCCGGTGCTTTAGGGTATTGCACCACCCCGCCCCCTTTTCTAGCATGTCTATCCACTTTCCCTGACCTGAAGGCCAGATCCCAACCTACTCATCATAATGTGAATGTTAACAGCCCAGCTTACAAACACAGAGCTCCGAAGTAAACCTATTCACAAGACAGAATGTGTAGTAAAGAGTTCACTTAGAAGGCCTGGGACTGTTATCATTAGAAAGGCCTGTTTGCAGGGGTGGCCCTTGGCTGGCATCTGGGAAGTTGGCTCTCGGAGTGTTCTCAGTCAATAGTTACCTGATAAGGGTGGTTCATTGTGCCTAGACTTTATGAACAATATCGTTTATGCTAAATGTCTGATTTTTTTTCTGAGAGTTTGGAATTGTGGCACAAGCAAGGCAGAGTATGCTATGCTATGTGAATAAAAATCTTAGGTGCTAAGTTTCTATTGAGCTTCCCTGGGAGACTTTGAAAATGTTGTCCCGACTCATTTTTGGAAAAATTCAACGTGTCCTGTGAGTCTCCTCTTGGAAGTTTGTGCCTGGTTTCCTCTAGACTTCTCCCCGGTGCCTTTTCCCTTTTCTGATTTTGCTTTGTATCCTTTTACTGTAGTAAACTGTACCTGTGTGTATGGCTATATGCTGAATTCTGTGAATAACTCTATTGAATCACCAAACCTGAGTGTAGTTTTAGGGACCCTCAACACAGGGACCTAAGAGAAAAGAACAAGCCTACAAATATAATCCATATCAGCTATGCAGAAAAGCCAACTGAGTTTTGCCATATCTACAAATGCTAAATTACTATGTTATACACCTGAAACTAATACAATGTTATATGTCAATTATACCTCAAAAAAAAAAAAAAACAAGTCCTCCACTTTAAAAAATACATTCACTTGAAGTGAATGAAGTAACATTGATACAATAGCTTAAAAGAGAAGTAGAAGACATACTAACAAAGCAAATCACTCAAGAAAAATATCCAGATAATCCAGAGAAAAATAAGAATATAAAAGTAAAAACAAAACAACTATATTAATTAACTTGTGAAATAGTTGAGAAGATATTTTATCAAAAAAAATTCAAAATAGGCAAATCAGAGAAAAAGAAAAAAGCTCTTGGAAATTAAACATGTAATTGAATCATTTAAAATTGCTTTTAAGGCATTGTTCTTTAAAATAGAAAAAACAACAAAGAAAGTTCGAGGAAGTAATCAGATATAGATAATAAATGTGGGTGGTTCTAAATCCTGAAAGTTCCAGAATGAGAGAGAGAGGAAAAGTATAGAGGAATAAATTTTCAGAGAAAATGGAAGTAAAGTTCCCAGGGTTGAAAAGAGACATGGATCTTCAAATTAAAATATTCACTGTGAGCAGAATAAATGAAGAAAGATCCAGAGACACACATATCATCATGAAATTTAAAAATGCCAACGATGAAGAAATACTGTTAAAACCTGACATAGATAGGGAAAAAAAGTCAGCTATACAAGAATGTGATTTAGACTGGTATCTGATACATCATCAGCAAAATTAAATTCTAGAAGGCAAAAAAACAAATCTTCCAAACTTTTAATTAAAATTATTGTTAACCTTGAATTCTATACCCAAACTGTTAATAAAATAGGTGGACAAATTATGTGTCTCCTGAAATGCAAGATCAATTACCTACTTGGGGATTACTCTGAACAAAAGGAGGAAAAAAAATAAGAAAAGGAAAATATTTACCAACAAAAATGATGAAACTAACCCAAGAATCCAGTGAAAAGGATCCCAGGGATGGCAGTTTTACAAGAGTACCTACCCTAATTAGATTAAAAAATCATTGGATTCTAAGAAAAAAGTGTGATCAGGAAGAACAATGAAGTAGATGACAAGAAACATACAGCATAAGTAAAACTTTAGGTACAGGTGTTATAAGTAGTAAGGCATATGTTTCATCTCCAAAGTAAAATTGTATAAGGTATTTATGGTACAGATAAGAAGAAAAGTAAAATATGGTGAACTGTTTGAAGATTAACAATATATAAGGAAAGAAAATCCTTTTGGTCTGGAGTGTCTTCTTTTATTGGAATTTTGATGGTTTCAGCATGCTAGCTTGCCTTGAGGTGAATCACATTTACATGGCCCTCGTAAGTAAATATTATTTATTGTTCTTCAAATTTTGGAATCAATGTAGAAACAAAGCATGGGAGATTTCAAAATGATTATAAGATATAACCATAGTGGGATTGCATAGTGAATCTGTTCACTGATGAATTTCGGGCGTCACAATTCATTCTGGGCATATAGTAGCTACACAATAAGTATTTTTGCTTGAATGAATAAAACTAAATATAAACACAAAAGAAGTATACAAAAACCATAATTGCTTAGAAATTAGAAATACACTCTACAACATTTTGTTAAAAGAAATTCAAAAGAAAACAGCAAACTATCTACAAAACAATTGCTATGAATTGAATGTTTGTGTACTCACAAAATTCATATGTTGAAATTCTAACCCTCAATTTGATGGTAATAGGAGATGGGGCCTTTGGGAGGTGATTAGGTCGTGGAGGTGGAACCTTCGTAAATGCGATTTGTGCCTTCATAAGAGACATGAAAGAGCTTGCTTGCTCTCTGTCTGCTCTCCACCAGGTTAGAATACAATGAATAGGCAGCCCTCTGTAAATCAGGAAGAAGACTCTCACCAGATACGTTGATCTTCGACTTCCCAGCATCCAGAGCTGTGAGAATAAACGTTTGTGGTTTAAGCCTCCCATTCTATGGTATATTTGTCATAGCCTCCCAAACTGACTAAAACAACAATGAAAGATGACATCACACCAAAGTCTACAGACCCAGGGAAATCTGTATTCATGAGGAAATGTTTGGCTTTGTTTACCTTTATCACTAAAAAAGAGAGATGAACTACAGAACAAAACAAAATAATTGAACACAAATATTAAGAAATTAGGTACACAATAAAAAGATAATAATATTATGAAATTATATAATAAAATCTGAAGTAGATAAAAGCAAAACAATAGGATAAAGGCAAAGTAAATACAAAGGCTACTTTTGTAATAAAAGACCAAGGAAAATAGATGCACTCCTCATCGGAATGGTAAAAGAGAAGAGAGAACCAAATCTACAAGATTAAGAGTGAGAGTGATAGCCAGAAATACAAAGGAGATTAAAATAATTATAAAAGAATGTTGCATAAACTTATGGCCAGACATTTGAAAAAACTGCAGAAAATAGATAGTCCCTGGCAAAATATAAATGATCAATGTTTATAAGAGAATGCCAAAGAAAACCAAAAAGACTAAAAAAACTAGAGTAGTCAATACAATCTGAAAGTTGACTAAATAGCTACCAGTGAAAAAACCCACAGGAAAAACACACTCTTTAACTCTGCTTATCCCTGAAACCTCAAGAAAATTAGAATAAAAGAATTTTTTTGAAGGCATAAACCTGCAAGGAAAGAGAATGGACGAGCAGACAATCAAAAATTGAACGGGAAGCCAGATGGCACTGAAAAAATGGACCAGCAGCACCTGACTTAACATACCAAAGAAAGCAAGTCTTCAGGAGTTGGGGGGAAAGCGGGAAAAGTTACCTAATTTCCACTTCAAAAACATTCAGGAATTGGAGGCCTCAAGTACCAATGGCTACAAAGGTGTGGGCTGAGGAATAGTTAGATGTGCAGATGACTCTCCTTGCCGTGGAACCTGGGGACTACTCTCCTCTACCCAGAAGAAGACTGGAAATTAATCAGTTCTACCGCTGTTGCAGATGCAGGTAGAAACTACTCTCCTAAATACCAATGGACAGATAAATTATTACCCCACTTTGGGAAAGCAATCACATGATATATACTAAAATATAAAGAATATCTTAAAATATTTATTAAAATTTATAAACTGACTTCTATTCCTTAAAAGTAAGAGAACGAGTCTATAACAATTTTTAATTATACCAGAGTATACAGTGGCTAAAACTGGAAAGGTTTTGAATGCCTATCTATAGTTGATTGGGTGAATAAATTATGAAATATTCATGCTCTAGAATATTATGCAGGTAACACAAGTAATGAATTCCAACCATACATGTTCACTTGACTGAGTTTTCCAAAGTATTTCTATGTCTACAGGTAAAAATATGCCTATAGACAAAAATATAATTTACTTTATATAACAATGTTAATAAAAACCTATACTTATATATACTTTATATTTAATATTGTAAATGTTTAGAAAACAATCATCTGATCATGACATGTTTAAAACTCAATTTGGGGGCTTCCCTGGTGGTGCAGTGGTTAAGAATCGCCTGCCAATGCAGGGGACACGGGTTCGAGCCCTGGTCCGGGAAGGTCCCACATGCAGCAGAGCAACTAAGCCTGTGAGCCACAACTACTGAGCCTGCACTCTAGAGCCCACGAGCCACAACTACTGAAGCCCACGTGCCCAGAGCCCATACTCTGCAACAAGAGAAGCCACCGCAATGAGAAGCCCAAGCACCGCAATGAAAAGTAGCCCCTGCTCACCACAACTAGAGAAAGCCTGTGCGCAGCAACAAAGACCCAACGCGGCCAAAAATAAAATAAATTAAAAATAACAACAACAACAATGAAAGAGAGTACATACAAATATTTTTTTAAAAAAACAAAACTGGGGCTTCCCTGGTGGCGCGGTGGTTGAGAGTCCGCCTGCCGATGAAGGGGATGCGGGTTCAAGCCCTGGTCTGGGAGGATCCCACATGCCGCGGAGCGGCTGGGCCCGTGAGCCATGGTCACTGAGCCTGTGCCGTCCGGGGCCTGTGCTCTGCAGCGGGAGAGGCCACAGCAGTGAGAGGCCCGCGTACTGCAAAAAAAGCAAAAAACAAAAAACAAAAACAAAAAACTGAATTTGGGGAACTAAAGGGCCAGAGTGATCTGCAGAGAATTGATTGGGAGTTGGTGAAAACACAGCTTTGCAATTGCTGAATACAGACTGTAACTGTGTCAGATACAGAACTGGGGATGTCATTCTAGAAATTCTGTCCTGATAGAAGACTAAGGAAAGAAGAAGCAAGACTTAGCATGCAGAAAATGAAGCCAGAGAACTGGAGGCGGAGGCAGGGCCTCTCCTGTAGTCCTGGGAAAGTTGGCAAAATGAGACATCTAAGAACCCTGGGCAGAAGAATCCACGGCAGCCCAGCTGTCCTGTAGGAATTTGGGAAGGAACTGCCTGATTTAGCTGCTTGAGCTTTAGACTCTAGCTCAGGAACAGTGATGACAGTTTCCAAAACCTGCTGGTTTGTGGGGCTAACCCTACTAGGCTGAGCAGCTGCACTGCCACTGAGCTTAGAAGAAGAAAAGGTAGTTGATAGCACTAAATATGGTTTGGTCTAAAAGTCAGCATACTGGACAGATAAAATGAACACATTTTATTCTCATGCTCTGTAAGACCAATTTTTAAAGTTTTTCACATCAACATATGCCAAATATGACAATTTCCATTGTGACTATTAGAAAACTTTTATCAAAAACATTTCCAGGGGCTTCCCTGGTGGCGCAGTGGTTGAGAGTTCGCCTGCTGATGCAGGGGACACGGGTTCGTTCCCTGGTCCGGGAAGATCCCACATGCCGCGGAGCGGCTGGGCCCGTGAGCCATGGCCGCTGAGCCTGCGCGTCCGGAGCCTGTGCTCCGCAACGGGAGAGGCCACAACAGTGAGCCAGGTCATGGAAGCAACCTAAATGCCCATCGACGGATGAATGGATAAAGAATTGTGGTACATATATACAATGGAATATTACTCAGCCATAAAAAGAAATGAAATTGGGACATTTATAGAGACATGGATGGACCTAGAGTCTGTCATACAGAGTGAAGTAAGTCAGAAAGAGAAAAACAAATACTGTATGCTAACACATACATATAGAATCTAAAAAAAAAAAAGTTCTGAAGAACCTAGGGACAGGACAGGAATAAAGACACAGACGTAGAGAATGGACTTGAGGACACAGGGAAGGGGGAGTGTAAGCTGGGACGAATTGAGAGAGTGACATGGACTTATATATACTACCAAATGTAAAATAGATAGCTAGTGGGAAGCAGCCTCAAAGCACAGGGAGATCAGCTCAGTTCCTTGTGACCACCTAGAGGGGTGGGAGGGAGATGCAAGAGGGAGGAGATATGGGGATGTATGTATATGCATAGCTGATTCCCTTTGTTATAAAGCAGCAACTAACACACCATTGTAAAGCAATTATACTCCAATAAAGATGTTAAAAAAAAAAAGTGAATCTGGAGCTGAGAGATAATAGCTAAAAAACTTGCACACAGAGTTAGTTACTTTTTCCTCTTTCCATTCTAGTTCTGCAATACTTTTTTCTTACCTTGTTTACATTTGCTGCTTTGCCAGATTATATCTCTCTTTGGAGATGTCATTCACCCACTAGACCCAGTTAAGTATAGCTGAGACGAGTTCAGTGAACACTTATAGAGTGGCTGTTATTTCTAACCAGTTAGATGACGATAATATAAAGATGAAAATGATGCAATTTTGTTCTTACAATCTTGGCTTATAACCTGATATTTTCAATACAATGAAGCAAACACAATGATAACCTGGCTACTAAGAGACCCAGAAGAGGAGCAATTAGTCAAGCCTCTGGCAGGAAGGAATAATATAAAGACATGAGAAAAGGATGTTTGAATGGGACTTGAGCTTAACCTTGAAAGATGAGGAAAGGTGCAGAGGTGAACAGCCTGGGCAATGTATTTTTTTGTTTTTTTGTTTTTTTTTTTTAGAGCATAAAGCGTGACCTAAGGAATGAGAAGAGATGAGACTAGAGATATAGGCAAGGGATTGTGCCTTATTTCTACACATAACTCCAATCATTTGTGTAATGTCAGGCATACAATGAACACACAATAAATATTTGGTGAACAGTGGAATCAATGAGGTATAATTCAGAACATAGTATAATATATAGATGGTGATAAGCTGTGGGAGGTTACAGGATTATAGCTTATCATTAAACACCTAGGATGTCAGACAGCTAAACATGTAGTAGTGGAACCCCAAACATAAACTTTATGATCTCAAATAACAGGTGTTCTTCTCATAATGAAATTGTATGAGAGATGGCTATGACCAATTTCTAGACAGACAGTCAACTAACATTTCTGGATGGTGATTTGAAATTAAATTGAAGTGCCAGGATAGGAAGAATAAACATGAGAGCAAACTGTGAGAGAATGTAAGAAAATGTTCTTTTGGTATTGGCTCCAAGTTTCTTTGAGGTTGCAGGTAGAGGCAGGAGACAATGATTTTGGACTGACAGCCCACCACAGGGTGTTATACCTAAAGAGATGAGAAAACAGAGATGTTAAGTTGGCCTACTGCCTCATGAAACCCTGATAGAGAGACCTACCTGTATTGGCCATTTCATATGTAACTTCCATGAAAATAAGAATGAAAATAATTTTAGGAATGTGTCTTTGAAAAATTAAGTGTATTTTAATTCTCTGGCAAACCGTTTGTAATAGTTAAATAAATGAAGCAGACAAAGACTGAAAAAAAATGAGAAGGTAGTAAATGTCTCATACCTCATAAGTAGTCAGCTGATATTTTTATCATGAATGAATAAAAATGGATAACATTTTGAATTCAATTTGTTTTAGCAACTTTTACTTTTAGTTCCAAGGCATTTCCTTGTTAATTAAAATTTTGTCTCCTGATGAAACTGTTTAACCTGGTTAGCTGATCAAAGAGAATTAAATTTCTTCAGTGACTAAAGTCAGAATCTCCTGAAATACATAATTAGGATATATTCAGGCTAAGAATGAAATCAATATATGAAAGTGAGAAAATTTAATTGCTTGTTTTGAAGAGTCAAAAACATGCAAATGTGATAGTGTCTTACTATAATCCCATGAATATTTTTAAAGTAGTTGTAAGTCAAAGTGGATTGAATTATCAAAGGTAATGCATTTTCATAGAAGTTATGTATGGAGTCATTTTTATGAAGAATTTCTCTAATGCTTATTCTTTCTGCCTTTCCAGAAAAGGCAATAAGCTTAAGAAAGGAGAGAAATCTATAATTGTTATCAAGGAGAAAATGGTTATAACATCTAAAGTAAAATTGTGAGTTGATGGCTCTTTTAAAAAGTATATTAAATTAAAAAAATACTTTCTGACTTTATATTAATGATATTAACCCATTTTCTATCAGATGAGTTGCAAGTATTTTTCCCAGAATGCACTGACCTTTCACTTTAGTTTTTGGTATTCTCTGGTATGAGATTTTTATTGTTTATGAAGCAAATCTCTTTTATACCCACAATGAATGGGAATGCCTCTACTATTTCACTATAATAGTTGAGTCTTTCTATCCTAGTTTCTCCACTTACTATCTGTATAAAATAAAAGTTTCTTTAAAATCAGGATAGTAACTTACCTTCTAGTATTGTTGAAATAATTAATTTAAATAAATGCCCAATAAATGGCAGAAACTATTAAAATTATTCTTAAACATAGTTTTACCATTGGTGCAAGATTTTCCTTATGTTAAGACTATGTTTAGTACCTTTTTTTTAAAATTTATTTATTTTTGGCTGTGTTGGGTCTATTGCTGCACGCTGGCTTTCTCTAGTTGTGGTGAGCAGGGGCTACTCTTCATTGTGGTGCGCGGGCTTCTCATTGTGGTGGCTTCTCTCGTTGCGGAGCACGTGCTCTAGGCGCATGGGCTTCAATAGCTGTGGCACGTGGGCTCAGTAGTTGTGGCTCACAGGCTCTAGAGCACAGGCTCAGTAGTTGTGGCACACGGGCTTAGTTGCTCCGTGGCACGTGGGATCTTCCCAGACCAGGGCTTGAACCCATGTTCCCCTGCATTGGCAGGCAGATTCTTAACCACTGTGCCACCAGGGAAGCCCAATGTTTAGTACTTCTTAAAACATTTTAAAAATAAGAAATGGCTTTTGAATGGTATTGAATACCTGTTTAAGCAAAAGCTATTGATTATAGAAAATTATTTTAAAAATAAATTGCTGAATTTGTTTTAAAAACAATTTATTTAAGATGTCTGAATCTTTATGCAAATAAAATTGTCTACATAATTCTTTTCTGCATCCTTTATTGATTTCAGTTTAGAATTATCCTAGACACATCAAATTAATTGGACAGCTCTTTTTCATTTTTCTTGGCCTGGAATAAACTATGCCAGGATCAGAAATAGCTATTCTTTAAAGTATTGAAAGCCCACATCCACAAACCTTTGTGGCCCAGAATCTTTCGAGCAGTGATAATTATAATTATGTGATATTTTCCCCAAAATTATCTTATATAAATAATCTGTTTAACTAGTAGATATATTCCAGTGTCAATTATGGCACTTTTAATATTTCTACAAAAAACATCTATTCCATTGACATGTATTAGTTGAGATTTGTATATAGCATTCTTTTAAATTAAAACAACCAATTATTGTTAACTTACTTGATTTTTTCATATTATTTTTAATTTTTCTCACTTTTTGTAATTAGATTCATCTATTTAAGTCTTTTTCAATATACTTGTTTTCTAGAATTAGTAATTCCAATATTTTCCTGATTTCTAGTTCTAATGTGTATATTATAAATGATTTATTTTTTAAGTTATTTTCCCTAAAGTTTAAAACATTTTTAAATAATGTTTTCCTAAATATGTATTTATGAATTTTTTCTTTGTTAAATAAGAAAATAATTGAAGCCTATTTATCTCTGTATCCATATGATATTTTATATGGTTTCTGTCTTTGATCTATCTGCAATTCTTTTTGATATATGGTGTGAATTAGGATCTAACTTTTTTTTTCTAAGAGTACTTAGGGGTTGTAATGTTATTTATTTAATCAATCTTCCTTTCTTCACTGACTCAAAACACTACATTTATGACAAAATAATTACATTCATAGATAATGTAGTTCTTGTATCTGTCTATGAGCTTTTTATTTTACCCAACTGATATATCTGACACCTGTACCACACTTGTAATATTTGTGACCTAATCGTTAATATCAATACCTGAAATAAACATTGCTATCCTTATCCATTTCCCTTTTTCTTTATCTTAACTTCACAGTATCAGCCAATGAGTTAGTCTTTTCTACAGTTTTGAATAATCTTCTCGACTTTCATTATTCCACATTCTCTTGGTTTTACTTCTGTCCATCCATCTATTCCTTTTTAGTCACCTGCAAGTGTATCTCCCCCATATCTAACTTTAAATGCATTTTCTATAATAGACATACATGAAATAAGCTGAATTTATTGGTTTGTGTGTGTGTGTGTGTGTGATTATAACAGAGATAAAAAGTTGCTCAAAATTTTAATACCTCAGAAATACCTAATTCAGACTTCTACTTTTGGCTTTTAAAAGCCTACTTGTATCAGATTAATATTGTCACAGTGAATGAAAAAGCTTTATAGATAAAAAATTTAAACTGTTCATAAACATTAGAGAATGACCAAGGAGTTCAGAACCTGAGAGACCAGGATCCCTGAGAGAAGAAAAATGCATTGAGCTTGGTCTAACATTTGGTGTCACTATTCCCCTTGAAGTGTTCATTGTATGTAAATTGTAGCTAAGAGTCTGAGAAGTCAAGCAGAAAGCAGCAACTAAAAAGCTAAGAAGCCTAGAAGAATTTTCAACAAACACTCTCATGGTGTGAGGAAGACAAAATTCAGTTCAACACCTGCCAAGGGTGATGCCTGTGGAAGTTATAGTTGGTGTTCCTGAAGGGTCACATCCAAGGAATAAGGATAAAAGGAAATTGATTATCCCTCACAAAGGTTGAAACCCAATTTCTCAACAGTTCAGTCCACACTGGATTAAGGTGATCCAGCCCCATAGCAGGCTGACAGCCAGAAACAAATGTAAATCTTCTCTGAAGAAAGAAGATGTCATCCAGAACCTCATGTAAGCTTCAATGGGTGTGTACACATTGGCATTAAAAACAAAACAAAACAAAATTCCTGTAAGATAGGATACAGTATTAAATAATTGAAAGCAAAAGAAAATAGGCAGTATAAAAAGAACCACAGGTGGTACATAGTTTGAAGTAATTTGACTTAGACTTAAAATAACTTTGATTAATATATTTTTAAATAGATGACAAAATAGATACTTTTAGTAGAACTGAAATCCATAAAAAGAGCAAAATGGATACCCTAGAATGCACAAATAAAATAATTAAATTAAGAAATCAATAGATTGATTTAACAGTAGATTAAAGACCGGTGAAGATAACATTAGTGAACTGGGAGAAAGGTCAATAAAAAGTATCTGGACTGAAACATGGAGAGGACAAACAAGATGGTAAATTCAGAAAAGAGCCTAAAAGACATGGAAAAGATTAAAAAAAAAAAACTAAAATATTTGTACTTAAAATATCAGGATAGAGGAAAGAATGAGAAAGGAGCAATATTGAAAGAGATTATGGCTAAGAACTTTAGAAATTGAAAACTGGAGTCCTCACTGATAGATTCAAATTGCTACAAACCCCAGTATGTCAAATACAAAGGAAACTACACCAAGGCTCATAAGACAAAGAGTATATCACAAACTGTTTAAAGGAAACAGACACATTACTTTAAAATAGAAAAATAAGAGCTTCAGCTTCTTTTAAAAACAAACATTATAAGCCAAACCCAGAAGCAGAGTACTAGAGTGCTGAAATAAACCCACTGCTAACCAATGAAATTATTTTTCAAAAATGAAGGCGAAAATGTAAAATAGATAGCTAGTTGGAAGCAACCACATAGCACAGGGAGATCAGATCGGTGCTCTGTGACCACCTAGAGGGGTCGGATAAGGAGGGTGGAAGGGAGACGCAAGAGGGAGGAGATATGGGGATATATGTATACATATAGCTGATTCACTTTGTTATAAAGCAGAAACTAACACACCATTGTAAAGCAATTATACTCCAATAAAGTTGTTAAAAAATTTTTTTAATACATAAATAAATAAAAACCAGTAACAAAAGAAAAAAATGAATGTGAATTTAAGATTTTTTTTTTTTTTTTTTTTTTGCGGTACGTGGGCCTCTCACTGCTGTGGCCTCTCCCATTGCAGAGCACAGGCTCTGGACGCGCAGGCTCAGTGGCCATGGCTCATGGGCCCAGCTGCTCCGCAGCATGTGGGATCTTCCCGGACCGGGGCACGAACCCGTGTCCCCTGCATCAGCAGGTGGACTCTCAACCACTGTGCCTCCAGGGAAGCCCTAAGATATCTTTGAACAAACAAAAACTGAGAGAATTTGTTTCTCATAAACTGACTAAAAACTGATACTAAAGTGAGTTCTGTAAGTCAAGGAAAATGCTGAATAAAAGTGTCAAAAGAAATTTTGAATTACTACAAACCATGTCATCGTATGGGTGAACCATAATTTATTTAACCATTGTTATGGATTGAATGTTTGTGCCCCCTCCACCAATTCATAGATTGAAACCTTAATCCCCAGTGTGCTGGTGTTTGGAGGTAGAGCCTTTGGGAGGTAATTAAATTTGGGTGAGGTCATGAAGGTAGAGGTAGAGCCCCCATGATGGGACTGGTGCTCTTGTAAGGGGATGAAGAGACCTGAGCTCTGGAGCTCTCTTTGCCAAGCAAGGAAACCGGGAAGAGAGCCCCAGAACCCGACCATGCTGGCACCCTGATCTCAGACTTCCCAGCCTCCAGAACAGTGAGAAATAAATGTTTGTTGTTTAAGCCACCCAATCTATGGCATTCCAGTTATAGAAGCCTGAACTAAGAAATCATGAACGGTTTTGCTATTAAAAACAACGCTTCACGGGCTTCCCTGGTGGCGCAGTGGTTGAGAGTCCGCCTGCCGATGCAAGGGACACGGGTTCGCGCCCCGGTCCGGGAAGATCCCACATGCCGCGGAGCGGCTGGGCCCGTGAACCATGGCCGCTGAGCCTGTGCGTCCGGAGCCTGTGCTCTGCAATGGGAGAGGCCACACAGTGAGAGGCCCGCATAGAGCAAAAAAAAACAATGCTTCAATAAATAAACTTATACATATGTCATTTGGCAATTTTGCCAGTATACCTGCAGGTATCACTCAGTTGAACTACCTCATAAAGGAGTGTGTGCCTTTGTAATTTTGATAGACATTGCCAAATCAGTCTCTACAAAGTTTATGTAATTTATGCTCCCACTGGTAGTGTCTGAGGATGCCTTTTCTTCCATACCCTCTCTGAAAGTGAGTTTTCAAATATTTTTTCATTTCTTAAAATAATAGGCTAAGTGATATCCTCATTTTTATTTAGGATGTCTTTATAATCAAGATAAAGCAACTTTTAAAAAATATTTAAACACCAGATATTTTTCATTTGCTGAGAACTGTCATCTGCCTTTTTTAAAATTACCAGTGTTTTTCTTATTAATTTGAAACACCTCTACAAAGATGAAAGAAATTAGCCATTTGTCAAATATGTTGCACTGTTTCCAACTTATTGTCTTTTGACTCTATGCTTTTATGTGGATATTTTAATTTTCAAATAGTCAAATTTATTAATTTCTCTCATGGTTTTTGAGTTTTATGTCTTTAAAGCATTCCTAATTCTAAGATTATGGGGGAAAAATATTCCTATATTTAATTTTAGAAATTTTTTGGGTTTATGATTTATTAAATCAATGTTATTTCAAAACACTGATATTTCAAAGTTGGCTGACTACTCTCACTAATTTATTTTTTCCATATATACTTTAGAATTAGCTTACATAATTTTGAAATTTAAAAAAAATGCCATATTTACAATATTGACTTCTCTTATCCAAGAATATAACAAATCTTGGCATTTATTCAAATCCTTTTGATATCTCTTAGTAACATTAAAAATTTTTCATTATATAAATGTACTGCTTTTCTCATTGTTTTTTCCTTTAGTGTCTCATATAGAAGGTTTTTTTTTAAAATTTGACTTTTATTTCCATTGTATTTCATAACAGGCTGCTATTTATATATAGATATAATAAATTTCTATGTAAATCCAGCATACTTACTGGATTCTCTCTCTGTGTCTAGTAGTTGGACAAATTATTCCCTTGAATATTTTAGGTGCATAATAATAGTTATCTGCCTTAATGAAAATATTGCATTCTCCTTTTAATGTTTATACCTTATATTTCTTTTTCTTGCTATTTATCTTGGCTACATCTGCCAGACTAATTAATAATAGTAGCAATAATGAACATTTTTCTTCTTTCTGGTTTTAATGTGAATGTTTCTATTGTTGAAACATTCAGTCTGAGGTTAGCTTTTGGATTTATGCATATACACACACACATTCATGTTAATGCTTTATATTATGTATACAAATACTTATGTACACTTATTCACCATAATAAGGAGGTATCTCTCTGTTCCTATTTTTATGGGAATCTTTCAAATAAATGTTTTGAATTTTATCTAATACCTTTTAGTCTTATGAAGATAATCATTTCTCTCCCCCTTGGACATACCAAAAGGTAGATCATAATAATAGATTGCTTTATATTAAATCATCTACTCCTAGCAAGAACTTTTTATCACAGAAAATACATACTTTGAATGCTATTTAGAATTTTTTGCATTGATATACAACAGTACTTTTGGTCCTTAAATTTACTGTATTAAGCTGGGTTTGGACAGTAACAAAAGGAAGTGTTTTCCCTTCCTATTTGATGGAGCTCTAGCTCACAGGTAAATCTGGTGTAACAGTTTTTGTGTAAGGCAATTTGGTCCTGAACCTTTGTTTCTTTTAAGAAGACGAGGGTAGGCAGTGAGAGCCATCTTGCTACACATGATTTCACCTCCTCCTACCCATTCTGCTAGCCTGTTTCTGGTGAACATGGCACTTCCTTGCATTTTCTCAATTACCTGGGTCTCTCTCACCTCCCCCAATATCAATTATTTATTTTTATAGTGTGTCTGTTTTTTTCCTTTTTAAAGTACAGACCTAGTTCTATTAACCCATTCTCATTTCCTTGCATTATTTTCTCATTCAGTCATATTCCTTTTCATTTCTGCCATTATCTTCAACTGTCCCTTGCTTGTGGTACATTGTGGAGATGCCTATTTGAGTTTACAGAAGATATGAAGCATGTTTCTAAAATTTTCTTCTGTTTCCTATGTTAAGTCACTTTCAGAGTTGGAGTGTTTTCAGTGATTCTTCGTTTCTCTTGGCATCAAAATGCTTTTCAAGGACTCCATATTGTTATTGTTTTTCTGTTGTTTCCTCATTACTCATTTTCAAATAGAAGAGATCTATGCAGGTCTTTAATTTGCTGTCAGACAAGGTAGATGCAGTTTTCTTATAGTTCCTTACATTCTGCTTGTTCACTCTCACACTTCACCTTAGATTTAGTCCCAGAAATTAGGTGGATATTCATATGCAGTCCTTGGCTAAATTTCCAATGCCAAAAATGTAGGACAGGGACTATTTAAGCAGCAAACTGGGAGATCTGTAACACTCTCCTTGACTTTCCATAGGAATGTTCTTAATGATACACACACACACACACACACACACACACACAGAGAGAGAGAGAGAAAGAGAGAGAAACCCTGCCTGTGTGCTTGAAAAGAAAGAGTAAAAATAGGCCTTCCTGGGAAATTTTTTTACTAGCAGCATTTTCATTGGGGATTTTGTTTTTGTAAGAATAAACTAGTAGTATATATGCTCTATATTCTGAACTAGAAAAGTATTAGTGGCCAAAAGAAGATATAAAGACTTTGAATGACTTCTAGAGACAGCATTTAACATTTGGTTGCAGAGGTCATTCTGATCAGAACATCAGATGACACTTCATGCATAAATGTCAGTGTCCTTCCCTAGCCTTTACCCCTTTGCCACATCAACATCTAATATCTTCCCTTTAATCCCTTACTGCACTAGCATCCACTACATTTGTTCACATATTAGGAGAGTACGATTTCCAGGAAGCAAATGCTGAAAATAGTAGATGAGGGGTTGTACGTTACATTCTGCGTTGTGTTCTGGAACATGCAGTCATATTAGAATAGTGCTTTGATGGGGCAATAAGAGGAAGAGTCCTTGGGAATGGATGGTTGATGTAACACACACATGCACAAATATAAAACTTTAAAGGCATAAGTTGGCCTTCACTTATTAACATTTCCTCCTAAAATACATTTTTTTTCTTGAGACCATGCTGTACCAGCATTAGAACCACTCAAACTTTAGTAGAAAGAGCACATTATACTTCAGTAAATTATACTTCAGTGAAGGAAGTTCTTAGCCTAGCCTAAGAAATCTAAAAATAATAAACTTATCACATCTTCTAATTTTGTGTGAGAAGTACTTCATTTAATCTCCAACCTCACATTTTCTTCCTATTAAAAGGAGATGAAAATATTGAGCTAGATTATTGGCAAGTGATGAGCCAAAATTTTGAAATAATTGCATAGTTCCTTAAATATATAACATTATATAAATGCTATGAGAAGCTCAAAACAATAAATAATCCATAAAGAGTATTGACTTTATACTTTCATTATAAAGCTATGTTCCCTCAAGGCTTGAATATTCCATGAAGAATTCCATTAATCTTTTATATATGGCAGACACAATGAAAAACACTGATATGTTGCACATAAAGCACTTCTTAAAATAAGATTTTTTTTAATTACCTAAATTATATCTAAGCTTATCTTTTCTTATTCAAAAAGCGATGGTAAGTGCAAAAGATCAATTATTTTTTCTCATAGTATAATCTAGTTTTAGTTTAATGCATTTTAGTGACAGATGAACTCACCCTGATCTATTATATATCATACTTTTATATTGTCATCCAAAAGTAAAATAGGCAAGTATAAGCTTTTAGTAAGTGGGTTTTATAAAGCACACTGGTCATGTCAGCAATTTCAGTTACTCTCTTTTACCTCCTCTTCATCATTCCCAGTTCTTCACAATTTTCGATTATAACTTATGGATGCATTTACTCATTGGGATTCTTTTAGCCATGTGGAAAAATATTTCTGTGGTCTGGTTTATATGATGAATTTGAGGGTGGAGATTACTGTGTGGCTTTTAGGCAGTAAAACTGAAACAATTTTTTCTGCATCAGTTATTGATATATTTCTGTTTCTATATTATAAATATTATTATCCATTTATTTACTTATGTGAATATACATTGAGACAATGATGCCCTAGACAATCAGGAGTGGACAGCTGCCAATATGTTTAATTTAAATTATAAATGATGGCCTTAAAATAAAGAAAATGCAAACATCAAAAGAAACATTATTTTAATTCTACAGAGATGTATTTATCTTCTATAGAAAAAGTAAATACTACGTACTGAGGGAGTTTTAGCATTCCATGTTAAAAGAGAATTCTACATCATACCACACAAAAGCAAATTTTTCTTAGCTGAAAAATTAAAAACTGAAAGATGAAATTTTAAAAACATTTTAGAATAAAATATAGAAGATTTTTTGTAACGTTTTGGAGAAGTGTTAAAATAAATGTCATATAGTCAAAGAACAGTTCTAAAGCTAGATTATATTTAATTCTCATCTATTGCTATAAACTTGGGTAATTAAGTTTTTTTTTTTTTTTTTGCTTCAACTTCCTAATCTGTAAAATAGAGGCAACAATCTTATCTACCTCAAAGTGTTGTTATGAGGGTAAAATTTGCTTAACTCATGTAAAGCAATTAGAACAATACCTGCAACATAGCAGGACTGTGGGTCAATTGGCACCCAGATTGAGGACAGCAGTTGGTCACAGTGATGTTCTTATTATGGTCAAGGATGGAAGTACTCCACAGCATACACAGACACAAGGGTTATGCCTCTTAAGCCCTAGATATATCACCTATTCCATTTGCCGAAACAAATCACATGGCCAAGCACAACTTCAACTTGTTGGGGAAATATACACTTGCCATGTAATGAATGGGGTAAAGAATGAATATTTTGGAAATATTATCAAATATACTATACTCATTAAAGTCACCACTTGCAAGATTGTTTCTCTGAGGTTTGGTCATATAGAACTGTGATGTGGCATGGCTGTTTGAGTAAAAAATGAAGATTTTTACACATAGGCTTGTTTTGGAAGAGTTTAAAAGACAGAAGCATGCAATCACCTGCATTTGAGGAAATGGAGCATAAGGGATTTTAAGGAGTGTAACTTTGATCTATGTGTACCCTTCACAGTTTTCAAGAAAGGCAAATAAGGTAAAGAGTTATTTTGAAAGTATTTTTTGCTTGCTGTTTCTTTGATTATGCCATCAATCTGGGCCAGGAGTATGTGAACAGTAGCGTACTACACACAAAGTGCGACCAAGTCACCACAATCCCAATAAGCTTTTAAAAAGAATTTACAAAGTAACAGTTTAAATACCTCACCCATTTTGCCATGCAGATTCATCGTGCATTCATAAAGTTGAGCATCTCTGTTTTCTCCCCATAAGACTGGGCTGGAATTCTGAGAATTATCTTTTCCATGATCCCTTGCCAGAGGCATCCATTTAAAATTCTGTCATGCAGAAGTTTTTTTCTGTCAATGGTAGGCAAATGCAGGAGCTTTAACCAAAGTGCAAATCTCCCACCTCTGCCTGTGGCAGCTGTGATTACCAGGGACATAGGTTACCATGGGTCCTGGCCTTGGTGACAGTAGCAGCTTCCTAGTTTTCTGAAGCCTAGTGATGAACCTCAGAGCCAGAGTAGCCTTTCCTGACTTTTTCCTCCAGCTATTTCAGTGAGTATGTAAGCACTTAATTTCCTGTAATAAATCTCTTCCTGTTAGAAATACTTACAGTGATTTCTGTTTTCCTTCTCTGAACACGAACTGATAGAGCCTTTTTCATGTTGATTGGCCATTTATATTTCCTTGTTCACCAAATGCCTGTTCATAATCATTGCCCATTTTTTATCCTATTGTGCTGTAAAATTAATTTTAGAAATAGTAATGTTTCATCCCTTTTGTGATACTCCTTTTTCCTGGCTTTTTTTAAAACTTTGGTAACGATTTCTTGTCACACTGAAATTTTCATTTTTATGTATTCAAATCAGGTATTGTTTTTCTCTATGGCTCCTGATTTCCTCTAAATGCTTAGAAAGATCTTCCTCACTCCACGTTATAACTATACTTACCTATATTATTTTTCATACTTAGTTACTTTATTTTTTGTTTTTTATCTTTACTAAATTTGGAATTTATTTTTATGTGTATAATAAAATAGGGTTATACATTTATTTTCTTCTAATTTGAGAGCCAGTTGTCCTACAAAAATAATTTTAAAATACTTTCTTTGCCCTTTCTCATATAAATTTTTAAAATTTGTACTTGAATTTTTTAAACATGTAAACATTATCAGGACTTCTCTTTCACTGATATTTCTGTGTACTATTTGTTCACTACTATATTTTTTTGATCATCATTGCTTTTTAATAAGATTTATTCTCTGATAAGGCAATTTCCTTGAAAATTCTCACATTTATGCTTTCCTATGAACTTTAGAATATTTTTTTCCAGTTTGTCAAGCATTACAACTAATGTACTTTAATTTCATTAAATATACATATATAGATAAATACACATAAGTTTGGAAAGGATTGATATTTTAAGGCTCTTAGATCAAATACTGGAACATAGAATGTTTCTGCATTTATTCAGATTATATTGTATATCTTTCAATAAAATTTTAGTTTTCTTCAATAACTTGTATTTTTATTGCTAAAATACCTGTGTATGGTACACCATATTCCATTCAATTAGATCTTACTAATCACTAAAATATTGAAATGACTTATTTACTTATCCATATATTTCATTCTCTTCTCATATAATAATTAAGGAATCCAATGATTCATTACTTGAGAAGTTGCCATATACTTGTCTGTGAATATATCCATTTTTTTCAGAAGCCATAAGCCAATTTATCAAGCATCTGAACCAAGAGATTCTTATGTGCCTGCAACTTTTTTTTTTAATCTTTTTTATTTTTGGCTGTGTTGGGTGTTCATTGCTGCGCACAGGCCTTCTCTCATTGAGGCAAGCGGGGGCTACTCCTCGTTGCGGTGCGTAAGCTTCTCATTGTGGTGTTTTCTCGTTGCAAAGCACAGGCTATAGGCGAGCTGGCTTTAGTAGTTGTGGCTCGCGGGCTCAAGAGCGCAGGCTCAGTAGTTGTAGTGCACAGGCTTAGTTGCTCTGTGGCATGTGGGATCTTCCCAGACCAGATATCGAACCCGTGTCCCCTGCATTGGCAGGTGGATTCTTAACCACTGTGCCACCAGGGAAGTCCCATGCCTGAAACTTTTATAAACATTTTATCCAGTATATTAAGATGCAAAATAGTTGTCATGTTAAGTGTTATACAATGTAGAAATTTGAATACTGAATTATAAAGATCATATTTATATGTGCTCATAAGCAGTGATCACCTGTTATGAATATTAGCATATAAAATGATTTGTATACTATAAATCATCTATATGTGATTTTTTCCCACAAGATTACTAGATGCTAGTGCAATTATTGCTTAGCATCATCAAAACCTCTGCTGAAGATTGGCAAAACAGACCTAAATTTGAAAAAAGTTATTTCAAAATAGAAGACAGCTTACTAAAGGCATTAAGAGACCTTAGTTTGTTCTCTTCTACCTGGATGTCTCCAGTTATAGGCAGAGAGAGACCATCTTTTTTCATCTATAGGGAAAGAGAATAGTTTTCCCAGAAGTGAAGTATTCTACTATGAAAATCAGCTTCAGGACAAACAACAGCATATGAGAGCAATACATCTTCTTTGTGTGTTGGAGTTTATAACATGTAGAAGGAAATGTTGAGCAACAACACAAAGGCTGGAAGGGAAAAATGAAGTGATATTATTGTAAGGAATATATGCTCAAGGTAAAATGGAATGTTACTTAGAAGCAGATCAGTTAAAGATGTACTCCATAAATGCTGACACAACCACTAAACTAACAAAACACAATGTTATAACTAATAAGTAACAAAGAAGATGAAATAATAAAAAATACTCAATCCAAAAGAAGGAAAAAGGAGAGCCACCCAGTCTATGGTGTTTTGTTATGGCAGCCTGAGCAGACTAAGATAGGTATCTTCAAAAAACCTACAGATAACATCATACTTAATGGTTAGAGTGAGTTATTTTCCCCTTAGACATGTAATGAAGCAAGAATTTCTGCTCTCGTCATCCCTGCTAAGCATTGTTCTGGAGGTTCTAGCCTATGAAATAGGCAATAAAAGAAATAAAAGGCATCCAGATTGTAACAAAAGAAGTAAATCAGTCTTTATCCACAGACAACATGATTGCGTATGCAGAAGATTCTATGGAATCTACAAAAAAATTAACTAGAACTAATACATCAGTTTAGCAAGATTGCAGGATACCAGGTCAATATATAAAAATTAGTTGTACCATAGTAATTTTCAATTTCCCTCATATCTTCTACATTTATTAATTAGAATTTCTCTGAAAAGAACAGTTGTCTCTTCTCACTCATTTATTCAGTCAATAGTTTATTTATTTTAGTATGAACTTGTGAATATTTATTTTATAATTTGGGTTGTAATCCAATACTATGTTATTTTTTGTTGTTGTTCCTCAAATTGTTCCAGCTTTGGACACTGAGGGGCTCTTCTTTGTTGGTGTGTCTCCATTCCTCCCTCCCTCCCTCCTCCATCCTTTCTTTTCCTTTCTCTGTCTTTCTTTTTCCTCCTCCCTCCCTCCCTTCTTTCCTTCTTTCTTTCCTTGCTTCTGTTTTTACTTATTTTTTTTCATTTTTGGAGTTCTTTCCTTTTTGACACCACACAATGCTCCAGGCTCACCTTTTTTTTTCCCAGCTCAAGGCCAATATTCAACCACTTCACAAGAATCCCTAATACTTTTTATTAAAAAATGGTACTTGGAAATCAAAATCTTAAAATTAATATGCTCCTTTCTCCAAAGACTCTAATGCAACATTACCTTAGAGTAATATATTTAGTATACATAAGGAACATTAAGGGGTTCCTTATAGCCTGCCACCTTGATTATTTGTTACTTCTTGTAACAGTGAGAAACCTGGCTGTCATTATCTACAATATATTTACTTATTTCTTCAGCCTTGTTATACATGTAGCATAGTTTCAGATTTACTAACCCATATGCTGTGAGAAACAATTTTACCAATTAGAGGGTTTGTGTAGTTCTTTTTGTCTTTAGCATTACAATATCTACTTAAAATACTGTTTTACAGCATTACAAAGGTCAGTTCCTTTCTTTCACATCCTCTTCAGTGTGGTTGTGTCATACATTTGTAATACAGTTAGATTCATGTATAGCCAACTGTATTCCTTTTGGGATCCTTTTCAACATCATGGTTGATTATTTTTTCAATCGCATACAGTAAACATCACTCTTTTTTGGTGTACAGTTCTATGGGTTTTGACAAATGTATAATCATGTATTTACCGTACGGAATATTTCTATCACCATCAAAATTTTCTCGTGTACTCCTTTATAATCAACTCTTCCCTCTATCTTGCATCTGTTTTCTGTCTTTATAGTTTTGTTTTTCACAGAATGTCATATATACACGTAGACTATTTAGCTGGCTTCTTTCATTTAGCAAAATGCACTTAAGATTTATCCATGTTGTTACTTGAAGCAGTAGTTCATTAATTTTGGTTGCTAAGTAATATTCTATCATATGGGTATAACTGTTGAACCACTCACCCATTAAAGGGCAATTGCATGTTTTCAGGTTTTGGGGATTATGAATAAAGTTGCTATAAACATTCTCATACAGATTTTGTGTGAACAAAATATTTTAACTCACTTGGGTAAATATCTAGCAACAGGATTGGTGGGTTTGTATGGTAAGTATATGTTTAACTTTATAAGAAACTGCCAAATCATTTTTAATTTTGATTAAATCCAAAATATTAGTTTTGTGGATTGTGTTTCTAGTGTCAGATCTAAGAACTGTTTACAAAACCCAAGATCAGGTAGACTTTTTCTAGAAATTTTAGAGTTTTACATTTCACAGTTACATCTATAATTCCATTTTAGTTAATTTTTGTGTTAGATGTGACAATTAGATCAGGTTCATTTTTTTTGCATATGGTCATCTGATTGCTCCAGAACCTTTCGTTGAAAAGACTTTGCTTTCTCCTTTGAATTGCCTTTGTACCTATGTCAAAAGTCAGTTGACTGTATTGTGTGGGTCTATTTCTAGGCTTTCGATTCTGTTCCATTGATCTGTGTGTCTATTCTTTCACCAGTACCATGTTCTTTTCTTTATTACTGTAGATTACATGTAGTCTTGAAATCGGGTAGTGTGAGTCTTCTATTTTGATCTTTTTCAGAATTGTTTTGACTATTCTGTTCCTTTGTCTTTCTGTTTAAATTTTATATGCAACTTGTAAATATTAAAAAAACCCACACACCTGTGGTTTTGATTAGAATTACATTGAATCTATATATTAAATTGAGAAGGATTTACATAAGAGCAATACTGTATCCTCAATCCATAATCAGTGTGCCTCTCCATTTATTTAGGTCTTCTTCGATTTCTTTCATCAATGATTTTTTACTTTTCAGCGTATAGATTTAGTATGAATTTTGTTAGCTTTGTTCCAGTGATTTCATATTATAGAGTGCTACTATAAATGGTATTTTTAAAATTGTAAATTCCAATTTTGCTGGTAATTAAGAATATGATTGACTTTTGTATGTTTTTCTTGTATCCCAAGACCATTCTTAAAAATGCTCATTAGTTCCAGAAGATGTTATGTAGACTCTTTTGGGTTTTCTACATATATAATCATATATTTAAACATGGTAATTGTTTGGGTAGCTAAAAATTAAGAAACAGTACTATGTCTTCCAAATAATTTAGATTTTGGAGAGAGATTACCCTATTAAAAAAAAGTAAAATATATACAAAATTCTAACCATGATAAAACTGTAGCCTAACTGATGTTTTTAAACATATCTAAAGAAAATGTTAATAGATATGGCATTTAAAACAAATAAGCCAAGAGAGCAGACAGAGTTTTGACATTTATAGGTTAGCAATTAAACAATCAGCACATTTCAGGGAAGATGGACACTGAATCTTAGGACAATGAATAAGGTTTCTGGTGTAAACAGGAATGATTCATCCTATCTGAACTTGGCCTGGATGAAATTAACCTCTATTTGTCTGATTTCATTTCCTCCAAGCATCCTATTGATTATCATTTGGTTTCAGGTTCTGAAGTCAGAGTGCTTTGGTTCTATTCAGCCCCAGTATTCAATAGTTAGGTGCAGGCTTTTTAATATCTTTGAGCTCCATTTTCCTCATTTGTAAAATGAAGCTAAGAATAGTACTTACTTCCTAGGATTGATGCGAGAATTAAATAAGATAATACAGTTCAGTATGCTAATGTGGGCATCTCATAAGTAAAACGGACATGGCAGATATCTGAGTTTTCATTGTTCTTACTGGCATCCCAAACTGGCATCTCTCTCAAGAAGATGGCCAGATGAGAGACCCCAGCAGCCAGAGGCAATGGAGTGTACCAAAGGCTATGGGAACATAGGGGGCTAGAGATGAATGCATCTTTTACATGAGGGAATTGAGCAGTGGCAATTAGCCTCTTCTCATGGGGCTTCCCAGATGACTCAGGGAGAAGCAAGTGGGCACCCACTTGTGCCCAGGGCATCATCAAATAAGAGTGGACTATAATAGCTTAGTAAGACTTACCCTTTCTGTAATATATGGCTACCCAGGAAGATTTTTGCTAGAAAGACTTATGCCTCTTGTCTTTTCCCGACCCTGGAGATGCTGGAAGGAGGAGAGGTACTGTGGGGCAAGAGAACTGAAAATGTCCTCCACCTGGCACTTCCTTTTCACTTGATACCTTGCAGGTACTGGCAGTGAGAAGATGAACACCGAATTATCTAGGAGATACAGTCAACTGGATTTTTAATATCTGAAAATGAATACATAGCTATATATCCTGCCCAATATGTCTTAAGAGACCACAAAGGAAAAGTAAACAGAGCAGGTTTTGAAGAAAAAATAAAACATTTTCATATTTGTATTCTACAGAAAACAGACTGTGCAATTAACAGGTTTTTGTAGCTGGGAACAATTTTTTCCTAATTGGGAACTCTTTTTTTTTTTTAATTTACTTTTTCATGTCAAGAAAAATGTTTTATTTTTCCTTTCATCATTTTAATGAAATATTGAAAGAATATATGTAGGATATGAAGCATAATAATAAAAGTAACAACAGAAACCAAGCTGCATCTTAAGAACTAGAGGTGACAAATATTTCCTATTAAGTGCTCTCCCTATCGTGTATACCTGTTTCCACTCTAGAAGTAGCAGATACTCTCCGTGCCCCACCTTCATACTCTTGGCACTCACCATTCTTGTAAATGCAGATGTATTCTTACTGCCAGTGTCTGCAACTCTTGCCTAGGGGATTTCTCTGGAGTGGATAAGGTAGGCTAGAAGTTCCAGAGAACTTGCTTTTTGTTCTTTTTTAGTATATTTTAACACATGCACACACACACACACACACACACCTCTAAGCAATATATTGTTCAGTCTTGTGTTATCATAAATGTGATATCACACATTATATAGTTTTCTGAGACTTGCTTTTCTCATTCAACATCATGTTTCCAAAATTCATCTGTTTTGTGTATACCTGTAGTTCATTCATTTTATGACTATGTATACTGTCTTGTGACTACAACTTGAATCAACATAATTTTTAAAATTCATTCTCCCATTGATGGATGTTTGGGTTGCTTCCATATTCTTTCTATAATGAATAGTGCAAGACTCTCAGGGAACCTGTGCAAAAATTATTGTATCATAGTTTATGAGAATGTTCATTCCAAATTGCATTCCAAAGTGGTTGTAGCAACTTACATTCCCTCTGGCATAAGAATTCCCATTGAACCAAATTCTCTGCAACATTTGATCTTGACATTTCTTCACTGATTTGTAGTGCTGCCTTCATTGTATGTGAAGTTATCATCATGTATGTATCCATCTGGACTCATTGGAGTAGTCATTAGCTCATTTATCTGTTATTGTGCCAATAGCATGTTACATTTGTACTATATTTTGTAGACTATCCTAATATATCTGGTAGAACAAGTTCCCCTCTTTTGTTTGTAAAGGTTGACTTTACTATTTGTGGATCATTTCTTTTTTTCAAAATCATTCCTCAAAAAAATATAAAACTTTTTGTTTGTGGTTTCCTTGAATATTTATGTTAATTTAGAGAGTAGTGACTTTTTATAGTATTGAGACATATCATTCAAGAGCATGGAATGCCTCTTTCTTTATTCAGATCATTTTCTATGTTACTTTGAGTTCTAAGTCTTTTCCATAGAGATCTTCTGTATTCTTCTAAAGGAATTCCTAGGCACTTTACTGTCTTTGTTACTATTGTGAAAGTTATCCTCTTAAAGTTAATTTCTATTTGGCTATTGTAGTAGAGAACCAAATCTCTCATAAATAGATATTCACATCACCTGCAAATTATGGCAGTGTTATGTGTTACCTTCTAATGCTCATCTTCTTTATTTCTTTTTATTTCTTTGTAGTCTTTACCAGAACTTCCAATATTATATTAAACATGAGCAGTGTTAGTAGATCTTCTTGTCTAGTTCCTATCTTAAAGGGAATGCATTAAAAGTTTTTTTTCATTTCTTACAAGGTTTACTGTAGATTTTGGTATATACCTTTGACCAAGTTAAAGATAGTTCTCTTTTATTCCTAATTTGCTAATGTCTCTTGTGAAAAATACAGCTTGCCTTTTATCAAATGCCTTTCTAGCTCAATTGTGAAAATTACATATTTTTTCTCTTTATACTATTAATGTCACAAATTATAATCAATAGATGAAATTCAATTTATTTTATAATTATAAGACTATTCACTGGATATGACGAGAGAGAAATATGATGTCTAGAGCTGCTATAGCTTGGGCAAAGACCTTGTCTGAGAATGAAGCCAACACACAGCAAAAAGCAGAACAAAACTAAGAGATGAAGAAAACTGGGTCCTGGCAATATGCATTGTGGCATCAAGCGACATGTGAACTCAGTGGTCTCCTAAACATTCGTTTGGAAAGCCAATAAATTCTCTAAAACCACTTTGAGGTTGCTTTTTTCTGCTATGTACTTGATTTGAACACATTACTCACATAATTCAAGGTCTGATTTTTTAAGTAACTAACATTTATAGAATTGCCGATTCTATCTTTATGATTTGAATGACTCCTTTTTTGTAACATCAATTTGCAAAAATTTATGAATCTGTTCCTTAACACTAATCTACTTCTTTGCCTATTTTGTCTATTTCTAAACCAATAGTATTCTCATTTTTTAACATTAATATTGCTTTTTAATTATATTTATTTTTGAACGGTTCAAAGTCAGAAAGTTTAGAACAGTGTACATTAAAAACTCTCCTCCCGACTCCTGACTCTCAATCAGTGTTTCCCATTCAGATCGCCCAGTTTGATAGATTTCCTGTATATCGTCCCTGAGAACTTTAAGCATACACAAGCAAATATATTATAAGCCAAAAAAGTAGTGTACTATAAAAATTGATCTGTACCTTTAAAATAGTGAATCTTACAAATTATTCCACTTCAGGAAATAATGCACATTTTCATTATTTTTATAACTGGGTAGTATTCTGTTGAATGAATATAGCCTCATTTGTTTTACCAATCTTCTATTGACATTTCTTTTTTTTTTTTTTTTTTAGTATTACAAATAGTTAAGGATTGAAAACCTTGTGCACATATCATGTTGAATATGGGGGTATGTAACTCTAGTATACATTCTTTGTTGTGAAAGTACTGAGTCAGAAGGTGTATATATATATATACAAATTTTTAATTTTTGGAAAAATATTGTGAATTGCCTTGGCTTAAAAATTATGCATTTCAGGTGGTAATGTGTTTGAAAATATCTATTTTTCCACAGCCTATTATCAAAATATTTTATACTGGCAAATGAAAAGTGGTATCTGCTATTTTAAAATCAACCTTATTGAGATATAATTTACACATGACAAAACACACCCATTTTAAATGTACACTTCAATATGCTTTGACAAATTTATACACCTGTATAACTACCTCCACAATTAAGAGAAAAATTTTTATCACCCTAAATGTTCCTTTGAGCCCCACCCAAGTGATTCCCATACCCATTCTTAGTACCTGGAGGTCATTGGTCAGTTTTGTGTTGCTATATATTATATATGCTGTTTATCAAGTTTCACATGAGTGGAATTATACAGTATGTACTCCTTTGTGACCAGATTCAGTCATGTTTTTGTGTGTATCAGTAGTCTATTATTTTTTTTATTGCTGAGTAATATTCCATTGTAAAAATACAATTCATTTATCAATGCACCTATTAATGAATATGAGTTATTTTTAGTTTTGGACATTTGAATAAAGTTACTATCAACATTGATGTACAAATTTTTATGTGTACATATGTTTTCCATTATTTGGGGTAGATACTTAAAAGTGGAATCTCTGGGTCAAACTTTGTAAGAGATTGCTAACTGGAACAAACTGGTTGTAAAATTTTGCATTCCTATCACTAATACAGAGAATTCTGTTTGCTCTGCATTCTTTCTAACACTTGCTATCATCAGTCATTTACATTTTTGCCATTTTAGTGAGTCTATAATGCTATCTTATTACAGTTTTAATTTGCATTTCTCTGATGATGAAGGATGTTGAGCATCTTTACATATACTCATTAACCACCCTTACATCTTCTTTTCTGAATGTCTATTCAATCTTTTGCTCACTTAAACAAATTTAGTTGTTTGTTTGTTACAGAGTTGTAGGAGTTTATAACTATACCTATATCTTTATCTATTATCTAGCTATCATTTATCATCATCTATTATCAATCATCTATATAGTTTGGATACAAGCCTTTTGTCAGATAAATGTACAACTTTTTGCCGGTTTGTGGCTCACCTTTTCATTTTTTAAACGATGTCTTTTGAAGAGCAGAAGTTTTTCATTTTGATTAATACAAATTTATCACTGTGTAAAACTGTGTTTATTTGTTTTAGCTGAGAAATCTCTGCATGTCCCCAAATAATGAAGATTTTACCCTATGTTTCCTCCTAGGTTCTTTATACTACTGGCTTTTATGTTCATGTCTATGAATCTTTTTGAATTATTTTTTTGCATGTGGAGGGAGGTAAGGTTCATCTAAATCAAGTTTATTTTCTTACATGTGGATGTGTAATTTTTCCAGGCCCATTTATTGAAAACATTCTCTATTACCCATAAATTACCTTTTAATCTTTAAAAAAAATAATTGACCATACATTTGTAGACATATTTATGAACTCTCAATTCAGTTCCATTTGATTATATACCTGTCTTTACAACAGTATCATGCTGTCTTGATTGTGTAGTTGTACAGTGAATCTTGAAATTAGGTGGTGTGACTCCTCCAAATATTTTCTGCTTTTTCAAAATTGTTTTACCTATATAGGTTCTTTTGATTCCAATACAGATTTTAAATTCATCTTGTCAATTTCTATTAAAAAGCTTGCTGGGATTTTTTATCAAGATTGTGTTAAATCTCTTGGTCAGTTTGGGGAGACTTAAAGTACTAAAAAGCTGAGTCATCCAGTCTATGAATAGGATATAACTCTTCACTTATTTCATCCTCTTCTTTGCCATGTTTTACAGTTGTTATTGTGTATATCTTGTATATATTGGTCCCCAGAAGATATTTATGTTTTTTGATGATGTTGTAAATGGTATTCTTTAAATTTCAATTTCCATTTTTTTTATTAGTAATACAGAAATGCAATGCATTTTGTGTCTTAAGCCTAGTATCCTGTGACCTTATAAGGATAAAGAGATTTCTACACCTTCCTTTCCAATTTGTATGCATCTTTTTGTATTCTTACAGATTACACTAAATAAGACTTCTTTGTTCCTAACATTAAGAGGAAAACATCCAGTGTTTCACTATTAATTATGAGGTTAGAGAAAGATTTTACACAAAACCGCATATCCAATTGAAGATGCTCCCTCTTTTTTTTTTTTTTTTACAGCCGGTTTTTATTAGTTATCTGTTTTATACATATTAATGTATATATGTCAACCCCCATCTCCCAGCTCATTCCACCACCACCACCACCACCCCGCTCTCCCCCCTTGGTGTCCATACGTTTGTTCTCTACATGTGTGTCTCTATTTCTGGATTGCAAACGGTTCTTCTGTACCATTTTACTAGATTCCACATTATGTGTTAATATACGATATTTGTTTTTCTCTTTCTGACATACTTCACTCTGTATGACAGACTCTGTGTCCATCCATGTCTCTACAAATGACCCAATTTCATTTCTTTTTATGGCTGAGTAATATTCCATTGTATATATGTACCACGACTTCTTTATCCATTCATCTGTCGATGGGCATTTAGGTTGCTTCCATGACCTGGCTATTGTAAATAGTGCTGCAATGAACATTGGGGTGCATGTATCTTTCTGAATATGGTTTTTTCTGAGTATATGCCCAGTAGTGGGATTGCTGGGTCACACGGTAATTCTATTTTTAGTTTTTTGGGTTTTCTTAAATAAATTTATTGATTTTATTTATTTTCATTTTTGGCTGTGTTGTGTCTTTGTTGCTGCGTGTAGGCTTTCTCTAGTTGTGGCGAGTAGGGGCGACTCTTCGCTGCAGTGCACTGGCTTCTCATTGCAGTGGCTTCTCTTGTTGCAAACCACAGACACTAGGTGCGCAGGCTTCAGTAGTTGTGGTATGCCAGCACAGTAGTTGTGGCTCATGGGCCCTAGAGCGCAGGCTCAGTAGTTGTGGCGCAAGGGCTTAGTTGGTCTGTGGCATGTGGGATCTTTCTGGACCAGGACTCGAACCCATGTCCCCTGCACTGGCAGGCAGATTCTTAACCACTGCGCCACTAGGGAAGCCCTATTTTTAGTTTTTTAAGGAAGCTCCATACTGTTCTCCATAATGGCTGTATCAATTTACATTCCCACCAACTGCAACAGGGTTCCGTTTTCTCCACACCCTCTCCAGCATTTATTGTTTCTAGATTTTTTGATGAAGGCCATTATGACTGGTGTGAGGTCATACCTCATTGTAGTTGTGATTTGCATTTCTCTAATGATTAGTGATGTTAAGCATTCTTTCATGTGTTTGTTGGCAATCTGTATATCTTCTTTGGAGAAATGTCTATTTAGGTCTTCTGTCCATTTTTGGATTGGGTTGTTTGTTTTTTTCATATTGAGCTGCATGAGCTGCTTGTAAATTTTGGAGATTAATCCTTTGTCAGTTGCTTCATTTGCAAACATTTACTCCCATTCTGAGGGTTGTCTTTTCGTCTTGTTTATGGTTTCCTTTGCTGTACAAAAGCTTTTAAGTTTCATTAGGTCCCATTTGTTTATTTTTGTTTTTATTTCCATTTCTCTAGGAGGTGGGTCAAAAAGGATCTTGCTGTGATTTATGTCATAAAGTGTTCTGCCTATGTTTTCCCCTCAGAGTTTTATAGTGTCTAGCCTTACATTTAGGTCTTTAATCCATTTTGAATTTATTTTTGTATACAGTCTTAGGGAGTGTTCTAATTTCATTCTTTTACATGTAGCTGTCCAGTTTTCCCAGCACAAATTATTGAAGAACCTGTCTTTTCTCCATGATATATTCTTGCTCCCTTTATCAAAGATAATGTGACCATATGTGCATAGGTTTATCTCTGGGCTTTCTATCCTGTTCCATTGCTCTATATTTCTGTTTTTGTGCCAGTACCATATTGTCTTACTGTAGCTTTGTAGTATAGTCTGAAGTCAGGGAGTATGATTCCTCCAGCACTGTTTTTCTTTCTCAAGATTGCATTGGCTATTCGGGGTCTTTGTATTTCCATACATATTGTGAAACTTTTTGTTCTAGTTCTCTGAAAAACACCATCAGTAGTTTGATACGAATTGCATTGAATCTGTAGATTGCTTTGGGTAGTATAGTCATTTTTACAATGTTGATTCTTCCAATCCAGGAACATGGTATATCTCTCCATCTGTCTGTATCATCTTTAATTTCTTTCATCAGTGTCTTATACTTTTCTACATATAGGTTTTTTGTCTCCTTAGGTAGATTTATTCCTAGGTATTTTATTCTTTTTGCTGCAGTGGTAAATGGGAGTGTTTCCTTAATTTCTATTTCAGATTTTTCATCATTAGTGTATAGGAATGCAAGAGATTTCTGTGCATTAATTTTGTGTCCTGCTACTCTATCAAATTTATTGATTAACTCTAGTTTTTTGATAGCATCTTTAGGATTCTCTGATTTTTTCTTCTCTGATTGGTGTGACTAAAACTTCCAAAACTATGTTGAACAATAGTGGTGAGAGTGGGCAACCTTGTCTTGTTCCTGATCTTAGTGGAAATGGTTTCAGTTTTTCACCATTGAGAATGATGTTTGCTGTGGGTTTGTCATATATGGCCTTTATTATGTTGAGGTAAGTTCCCTCTATGCCTACTTTCTGGAGGGTTTTTATTATAAATGGGTGTTGAATTTTGTCCAAAGCTGTCTCTTCATCTATTGAGATGATCCTATGGTTTTTCTCCTTTAATTGGTTAATATGGTGTATCACACTGATTGATTTGCCTATATTGAAGAATCCTTGCATTCCTGGGATAAACCCCACTTGATCATGGTGTATGATCCTTTTAATGTGCTGTTGGATTCTGTTTGCTAGTATTTTATTGAGAATTTTTGCATCTATGCTCATCAGTGATATTAGCCTGTAGTTTTCTTTTTTTGTAACATCTTTGTCTGGTTTTGGTATCAGGGTAATGGTGTTCTTGTAGAATGATTTTGGGAGTGTTCCTCCCTCTGCTATATTTTGGAAGAGTTTGAGAAGGATAGGTGTTATCTCTTCTCTAATTGTCTGATAGAATTCACCTGTGAAGCCATCTGGTCCTGGGCTTTTATTTGTTGGAAGATTTTTAATCACATTCTTAATTTCAGTGCTTGTCATTGTTCTCTTTATATTTTCCATTTCTTCCTGGTTCAGTCTCAGAAGGTTGTGCTTTTCTAAGAACTTGTCCATTTCTTCCAGGCTGTCCATTTTATGGGCATATAGTTGCTTGTAGTCATCTCTCACGATCCTTTGTATTTCTGCAGTGCCAGTTGTTACATCTCCTTTTTCATTCCTAATTCTATTGATTTGAGTCTTTTCCCTTTTTTCCTTGATAAGTCTGACTAACGGTTTATCAATTTTGTTTATCTTCTCAAAGAATCAGTTTTTAGTTTTATTGATTTTGCTATCATTTCCTTTATTTCTTTTTCATTTATTTCTGATCCAATCTTTATGATTTCTTTCCTTCTGCTAACATTGGGCTTTTTTTTTGTTCTTCTTTCTCTAATTGTTTTAGGTATAAGCTTAGCTTATTTATTTGAGATGTTTCTTTTTTGTTGAGGTGGGATTGTATTGCTCTAAACTTCCCTGTTAGGACTGCTTTTGCTGCATCCCATAGGTTTTGGGTCATCGTGTTTTCATTGTCATTTGTTTCTAGGTATTTTTTGCTTTCCTCTTTGGCTTATACAGTGATCTCCTGGTTATTAAGTAGTGTATTGTTTAGCCTCCATGTGTTTGTATCTTTTACAGATTTTTTCCTGTAATTGATATCTCGTCTCATAGCGTTGTGGTCAGAAAAGATACTTGATGCAATTTCAATTTTCTTAAATTTACCAAGGCTTGATATGTGACCCAAGATATGATCTATCCTGGAGAATATTCCATGAGCACTTAAAAAGAAAGTATATTCTTTTGTTTTTGGATGGAATGTCCTATAAATATCAGTTAAGTCCATCTTGTTTAATGTATCATTTAAAGCTTGTGTTTCCTTCTTTATTTTCATTTTGGATGATCTGTCCATTGGTGAAAGTGGAATGTTAAAGTCCCCTACTATGATTGTGTTACTGTCAATTTCCCCTTTTATGGCTGTTAGAATTAGCCTTATGTATTGAGGTGCTCCTATGTTGGGTGCATAAATATTTACAATTGTTATATCTTCTTCTTGGATTGATGCCTTGATCATTATGTAGTGTGCTTCTTTGTCTCTTGTAACAGTCTTTGTTTTAAAGTCTATTTTGTCTGATATGAGAATTGCTACTCCAGCTTTCTTTTGATTTCCATTTACATGGAATATCTTTTTCCATCCCCTCATTTTCAGTCTGTATGTGTCCCTAGGTCTGAAGTGGGTCTCTTATAGACAGCATATATATTTGGTTTTGGTTTTGTATCCATTCAGCAAGCCTGTGTCTTTTGGTTCGAGCATTTAATTGATTCACGTTTAAGGTAATTATTGATATGTATGTTCCTATTACCATTTTCTTAATTGTTTTGGGTTTGTTTTTGTAGGTCCTTTTCTTCTCTTGTGTTTCCCACTTAGAGAACTTCCTTTAGCATTTGTTGTAAAGCTGGTTTGGTGGTGCTGAATTCTCTTAGCTTTTGCTTGTCTGTAAAGCTATTGATTTCTCCATAAAATCTGAATGAGATGCTTGCCGGGTAGAGTAATCTTGGTTGTAGGTCTTCCCTTTCACCACTTTAAGTATCACAAGCCACTCCCTTCTGGCTTGTAGAGTTTCTGCTGACAAATCAGCTATTAACCTTTTGGGAATTCCCTTTTATGTTATTTGTCATTTTTCCCTTGTTGCTTTTAATAATTTTTCTTTGTCCTTAATTTTTGTCCATTTGATTACTATGTGTCATGGCATGTTTCTCCTTGGGTTTATCCCACCTGGGACTCTCTGTGCTTCCTGGACTTGGGTGGCTGTTTCCTTTCCCATGTTAGGGAAGTTTTTGACTATAATCTCTTCAAATATTTTCTCGGGTCCTTTCTCTCTCTCTTCTCCTCCTGGGACTCCTATAATACGAACATTGGTGCATTTATTGTTGTCCCAGAGGTCTCTAAGGCTGTCTTCATTTCTTTTCATTCTTTTTTCTTTATTCTGTTCTGCAGCAGTGAATTCCACCATTCTGTCTTCCAGGTCACTTATCCGTTCTTCTGCTATTGATTCCTTCTAGTGTATTTTTCATTTCAGTTATTGTTTTGTTCATCTCTGTTTGTTTGTTCTTTAATTCTTCTAGGTCTTTGTTAAACATTTCTTGCATCTTCTAGGTCTTTGCCTCCATTCTTTTTCCGAGGTCCTGGATCATCTTCACTATCGTTTTTCTGAATTCTTTTTCTGGAAGGCTGCCTATCTCCACTTCATTTAATGGTTTTTCTGGGGTTTTATCTTGTTCCTTCATCTGGTACATAGTCCTCTGCCTTTTCATTTAGTCTATCTTTCTGTGAATGTGGTTTTCGTTCCACAGGCTGCAGGATAGTTTTCTTGCTTCTGCTGTCTGCCCTCTGGTGGATGAGGCTATCTAAGAGGCTTGTGCAAGCTTCCTGATGAGAGGGACTGGTGGTGGGTAGAGCTGGGTGTTGGTCTGGTTGGCAGAGCTCAGTGGTACTTTAATCCACTTGTCTGCGATGGGTGGGGCTTAGTTCCCTTCTTGTTGGTTGTTTGGCCTTAGGTGACCCAGCACTGGCACCTACAGGCTCTTTGGTGGGGCTAATGGCAGACTCCTGGAGGGCTCATGCCAAGCAGTACTTCCCAAAACTTCTGCTGCTGGTGTCCTTGTCCCCTCAGTGAGGCACAGCCACCGCCCACCTCTGCAGGAGACCCTCCAACACTAGCAGGTAAGTCTGGTTCAGCCTCCTATGGAGTCACTGCTTCTTCCCCTGGTCCTGATGGGCACACTACTTTGTGTGTGCCCTCCAAGAGTGGAGTCTCTGTTTCCCCCCATCCTGTCGAAGTCCTGCAATCAAATCCCTCTAGCCTTCAAAATATGATTCTCTGGAAATTCCTCCTCCCATTGCCGGACCCCCAGGTTGGGAAGCCTGACGTGGGGCTCAGAACTTTCACTCCAGTGGGTGGGCTTCTGTGGTATATTTGTTCTCCGATTTGTGAGTCATCCACCCAGGGGTTATGGGATTTGATTTTTATTGTGATTGCACTCCTCCTGCCATCTCAGTGCAGCTTCTCCTTTGTCTTTGGATGTGGGATATCTTTTTTGGTGAATTGCAATGTCTTCTTGTCGATAACTGTTCAGCAGTTAGTTGTGATTCTGGTACCCTCACAAGAGGGAGTGAGCACACGTCCTTCTACTCTGCCATCGTGAACTAATCTTGAAGATGCTCCCTCTTGAGATGCTCCCTGTTGTTCCTTTTTATTTTTTTCAAGAGCTCATCATCAATGGAAGTCAAAATTTTTAAATGATTTTCTACATCTATTGAAATAGTTCTATGTGTTTTCTCCTTATTCTGTTAAAATGGTGGATTATGATTGATGTTTAAATGCTAAACTAACCTTGGGATAAACACCACTTCTGGGATAAATTCCACTTGGTCAAGATTTCTCATACTTATAAATATTGTTGAATGTTATTGCTAATTTTTCTTTAAGCTTTTTTCTTATTGTTTTTCATATGATATATTGGTCTGCTAGTCTTTTTCTCTTTCTCTCTGCCTTGTTTTGTTTAGTTTTGGTATCAGTGCAATGCATCCTCTATTTTCTCAAAGAGTTACTATTAATATTTTTATTTCTTAAAGATTTGATATTATTCACCAGTGAAGCCATCTGGCTGAAAGTTTTTTATAGGAAGCTTTTATATCACAACTCTATTTCTTTAACAGAGATGGACCTATTCAGATTTTCAATTTCTTTTTGAAACAGTTTTGGTAATTTTATCTTCAAAAGAAATTTTTTATTCATCTAAGTTCTTGAATTTATTGGTATAAAGTTTTTCATAATTTTTCCTTATTGTCCTTCTGATTTCTGTATGATCTGTAGTGATAACTCCTCTTATGTTCCTCAACTGGTAATTTGTGTTCGCTTTCTCTTTTTTTTCCTTCATCAGTCTAATAAGGTCTTACCAATTTTAGTTATAATTTCAAAGAACTGACATGTGGTTTTGCTATTTTTTTAAATTCTTTATCTCTTCTCTATTTTGTTTTCAGATTTCTTTTTTTAGATTCTTAAGGTAGAAGCTTAGAGAATTCATTTTGGATCTTTCTTTTTTATAATGTCAACATTTATAATTATACATTGCTCTCTAATCACTTTCTTAACTGCATCTCACAGATATTCATGTTGTATTTTCATTTTCATTTAGTTAATTTATTTCACGATGTATTCTAATTTCCTTTTTGATTTCTTCTTTGAGCAACAAATTATTTAGAAATGTATTGTTTAATCTCCAAATATTTTAGGTTTTCTAGAAAGCTTTCTGTTACTGATTTTTAATTTGAATTCATTGTGGTAAAAGAATACTCTATGATTTCATTCTTTTTAAAATTGCTGTGACTTGTCTTATGAATGAGCATGAATATTGCTTATCTTGATTAATATTCCATGTACACATGAAAATAATTTATATCCAATGTTTTGGGATGGATATTTATATACATAATTATATTTATGAATTTATATATTTATATGTTATAATACTGTGTAATAATATAATTTTACATTTTTATAGTCCAGAAAGTTGATGGTGTTATTAAAATATTCTATAACTTTGTTACTTTACCTCTTCAATGCCACATACAAGAAAACAAAAAAGAGGAATACAGATTGGAAAGGAATGTGGAGAAATGTATCCAGTCACTAATGACATGAGAATGTACATAAAACTGACTGTTCTTTTCTAATGGAAAGTTAAACTTATTGTTTATTTTAAATAGTTCCTATTTTAAAAGAATAGTTAAACCTGTAAGCTCTGATCTTGAAAGAGAGAGAGAGAGAGAGAGAGAGAACATCTAAATAAATACAAAGCTTACCTTTTCATTTCTTTGAAAAGAAAAAAGTTTTTTTTCATTTGTTTCTTGACTCCTATTCTTCTAGGAGGGAATGAAATTTCTCTACTACATTCACGTAACTTTATTCAGAGATATTTTATCTGTACAGAATCAAGGGTGGCCATCAGACAGAACCAAAAGGCCAACCTTGATATTTTCCCATCCCACTTGCATGAGACAAGTCACTTGAATATTTCTTGAAGTATTTAGAAATGATTGTATTTTCTGCATATCTAAAGATCTACCATCTTTGTCCATTATTTTCTAATGAAAAATTAAACTTACCATTTCTATTTAATAATTTCTACTTAATATACAGAAAGGCTTATTTCTCCTGGGAAACTTTCTATTGCTATAGATATTCAATGTATCCTTACAGTTTTTTTATCTTCACCATTGGTTGTAAAGAGTTGAAAATAGTATAATCATTCTTTGTGTGTAGATAGACTTATGCTACACAAAAGTTATAATGATGATGATGATTGCTATGAGAAATGAGCTTAAACAACTAAAACATTAACAGTGGAATTATCTAATAAACTTAAAGCAACTTGAGACATATTGTCAAAAACTGAGATTATATCAACATGTAAGCTCAGTTTGTGTTTAAATATCTTATTTATTTTTGTCATATTTTATCAGTCTAAGCAAATGCTTTTAAGGTACTTGAATGTAATTGAATTTTCTCTACTATAGCACTTCAATTATTTAATAATTTATACCACTCTTGAAGGTTTCTATTTAGTAATGTTTCTTTCTTTATATTTCATCTAAGATGTGAGATATATTCTGGGGGCTAACAGAATCATATTTCTAAAGGGTTGCATTTATCTTGTATTCTTACTATTCACTTTTAATTGTAAGCATAATCAATAGTCTAGCTTTTGAGATACGTTATATCTTAAAACATCATACACTATGACCTAGCATGTACTCTCCTGCATTTTGCAGCAAAAGATTGTCCAGAAGGAGCTAGTCTAAATTTTTACATTTTATTTTGAACTTATTTTAAAACACTGTTGTTTAAAATAGTGCTTATTAAAACAAAAACCTTATTTTATTTCAGCCCGCTCTTCATTTTACTGTAAGAAGCCTTCATAGCTTAGTAATTGAGTAATTGAGACTTAGTAAAAAGTAATTGAGCTCTTCATTTTACTGTAAGAAGCCTTCATAACTTAGTAATTGAGAGGGTTCTGAGTCAGACTACCTGGCTTTATCACTTCTAATTCTGGGACCTTGGTCAAATTACTTGAGCTCTTTGTACCTCTAGTTTCTTATATATATGTAAAGGAAATAGTGATACGGTTTATTTCATAAGACTATGCTTTATGAGATAATATATGTTAGGGATTATAAAACTGGCACATAGATAGCACCTAATTAACATTAGGAACTTCTTATTACTCTGAACTCACACAGAATGTTTAGTTATACATAGTTGTCATTTTGACAAGAAAAACTTTTAGGAAGATAATTCTTTCATTCACTCAGTAAAGATATGTTGAGAATTTACAATCTGTCAGGCAATGTACTAAGTGTTGAAGGAAGGATAAAAACTGTTTCTGACGTAAAGGAGGTAACCGGTTGTAGGGAGACAAGTGAGGAGACAGCAAAACAAAATGATGGCTGCTATGATATAATAGAAGAGGGATCAGCAAACTTTTTCTGAAAAGGGTCAGATAGTTAATTATTTTTGGCTCTGTGGGTCATGCAGTTTCTGTTGCAAGTACTCAGTTCTGCTGTTGTACTGCCAGCTGAAAATTGGCGTTTGCCATCTGCCTCTACAAGGGTTAAATCACAAGCTGCTGCGACTGCTGACCTTCAACACCCCCTGAAAGGAGTTCGGGGTAGAGATCAGGAATGAGGCACTCTGTGCTCTGGGAAAAACTGGCAGAACAGGCCTTCAGGTAGACAGATATTTTCAGGAGAACATTTTATAAGCCCAACTCTTGGATCTCCTCATATCTAGAAAAGCACTAAAATCATAAATGGTGACATCTGCTCTTTGGGACTAGCAGTAGCCTTCACAAGACTATCAGCAAGCTTGTGTAAAAATATGTGCTTGATTGCATGTACTCCCCCTTCACCAAAATCACATATATACTGACCTGCCCCCTTACGTCTTCAGAGCAGTTTCTCAGAGCTATCTGAAATGCTGCCTCCCAGGCTATAGTCTTCCTTTGGCCCCCAAATGAGGCAAACTTAACTCACAACTCTCATGTTGTGCATTTTTTTCAATCGACAGTACTAAAGCACTTGTTTCAGACTATACAGAAATAGGTAGGAGGCCAGATTTGTCTCTAGGCCATAGTTTTTTTGTCTGTAGTTTGTTGACTCCTGAGATAGAAGGATCAGGGTTCCTGGGAGGAGTGGTCTTCTTGGATGGAAGTATGACAAACAGGTTTAAATATAGAGTACAGATAATTCAGGTGAAAATGAGTGAAGGAATAATATGCAAAGCATAAAATAGCATGTGCAAATAATAGCCTCCAAAACTGAGTACTTACTTTGTACTCTGCACTTTACATAAATTATTTAATTTATTCATCTCAATATCCATATGAAGTAGTCATTATTATGTCTATTTTGCAGAGAAGAAAATTGAGACTTAAAAAATTAGGCATCTTGCTATGGTCACACAGATTATAAGTACCAAAGGGGTGTTTTGAAACCAGATCTAAGTGATTCCATGCATGCATGAGCTCTTAAACCTTATATTATACGATGCCAACAGATGTTCAACTATTTAGAAAACAGCAAATACCATGGCCAAGGCATTGAATGATTTGAGTTGATGGAAGAAATGGGGCAAGATCAATGCTGTATTAGTGACTTTGGAATTTATCCTGAGGGTGAAGGAAGAATAATTACAGGATTTTAAGCAACAGACATGTGTTTTAGAAAAATGATTCTAGCCACATGGTGGAGGAAAACTCATTGATAATCAAGGCCCGCAATCAATATTTGTTAAATTTTTAAAAACAATGAGTGTATTAAAGGGGTTGAAACAGGATACATGAAATGTATTTGGAAACTAGAGCAGTGATCTAGGGAAGAGGTTATGAGGGTCTACATGCGGACAGTGGTTGAGGGAATGGGAGAAGAGATAATAGACATACAGTGGTTCTCAAATTTAATTCCCTAGCATAATTACTGTGGTGCTTTAAAAAATTCCACATGCTAAATATCATTCCTGGAGATTCTGATTCAGTAGGCCTGGGTGGGAACTAAGCATCTACACTTTGTAAAGATTTCATGCATGAATCCGTCAGCCGCATAAAGAATCCCTGGGAAATAGAATGAGTACCATGTAAATTATGGCACATTTACTAAGATTAGGAATGAATGAAGGGGAAGAAGATACATTTCAAACTGAAGAAGGTGCAGTTGAGTCATTTTAGGTGCATTCAAATGGAGACATCTGACAAGCACTGGATAGAGTTTCCAGAGCTCAGGAGCAGGGCTAGACAGCCAATAGAAACACGGAAGTCAGTAATCATTCATAGAAAGAAGATTAAACATATGTTCTATAAGTTATGTTACAGCTGAATTCAAGATCAGAATGCCTCAGAGGGTAATCAGGCATTGGAACAGAGGCCTATTGGCTTCCTAGTACCTTTAAAACACACCTCTTTTCAACCGTGGGTTTGTCCTTTATTAGGGTCAGCAAGGTTCTACATGCCAGCATGGTGCCATAATATTTCCAGAAATTAGGCATTTTCTAGTGCTCTCCTCAAACGCGGAGTATAAAGTTGTTTTTAATGGGGCTGAGCTGGTCAGGAGGAGACAATCCTCAACAGCACTAACACTCAGTGTACACCAGCTAATCGGAACTGTCCCCCAGGGGAGGCAGTTGCCACAATTAGCAGAACTTCTTGCAAAGCCGAAGAAGTAAGTGAGTACAAAAGAGAATGGGCTGTACACTTAGTCAACACCTACAGCAATTTCTAATGTTTCATTTAACAGAAATAGTCCGTGCCATCAGTATAAAGGACAATGCCTATCTTTTGTTTGTTGGAAAGAAAGCATATATCCAACTCTCATAAGGATAACTAAAACCATTTTTATTTTTTTTAAAAAGGGAAGCTAGAGCAGAGACAGGTCTGAAACTTTCACAGTTTAGACAGCATCTTGAAATTCTTGATACCGAGTCAAATTAACAAGAAGCTTTGATAACTACTCTGAAGAAGCATTATAGAAGTGCATTTTTGTACATTTGAGCTTGAGGACAATTATCTAGTAAATCAATGACTGATGGTAGGTAAATGAATGCACAAAGAGCCTTAGTTATTTATTTATAATTTCTGCTCCTTAGATTCCCAAAAGAACTTGAGGTGGCTTACAATAAAAATGTTTATATGTATATTTTATTTTACTTTTTAAAAAATTTTATTGGAGTGGTTGGGAGTCCGCCTGCCGGTGCAGAGGACACGGGTTCGTGCCCCGGTCTGGGAGGATCCCACATGCCGCGTAACAGCTGGGCCCGTGAGCCATGGCCTCTGAGCCTGCGCGTCCGGAGCCTGTGCTCCGTAGCGGGAGAGGCCACAGCAGTGAGAGGCCCGCGTAACGCAAAAAAAAAAAAAAAAAAAATTTATTGGAGACCAGTTGATTTAAAATGTGTTAGTTTCTGCTGTACAGAAAAATGAATCAATTATATATATATATATATGTATATCCACTGTTTTTTTAGATTCTTTTCCCACATAGGTCATTATAGAGTATTGAGAAGAGTTCCCTGTGGTATACAGGGAACTGTATATTAGTTATCTGTATATTAGTTATTAGTTATCTATTTTATATATAGTAGTGTGTATATGTCATTCCCAATCTCCCAATTGATCCTCCCCTTTTCCCCTCTGGTAACCACAAGTTTGTTTTCTACATCTGTGACTCTATTTCTGTTTTGTAAATAAGTTCATTTGTACCCTTTTTTAAAATTCCACGTATAATTGATATCATATGATGTTTGTCTTTCTCTGTCTGACTTACTTCACTCAGTATGACAATCTCTAGGTCCAAAAATTTTTATTTTTATTAAGGCAAAACATTTTAAAGTCAGTATTAAAAGGGCCATAATGAGACACAGTGACCTTCTCTCTGCTTTATCTCTCAGTCCTTCTCCCCCCGAACAATTATTTTTCAACTTTTTCATGTTTTTTCCTGATATTTGAACATAATATATATGTTGCTATTACTTGACTTAATCTTTTTAATATAGTAACTTCATTTTATATTAGGTCTCCTAACCCCCCTCAATTCTCCCTTTTCCATCCTTCTAATAATAGTTCTATCACAATGTTTGATTGAATCAATAGGCAGTGTCTACCTCATGTCACTATGGATATTATTCATTGTGGAGCCAAGTAGCATATCATGACTGTTTACCTTCTGGCACAATCTTCTCTATCCTCCATATCCCCAGAATTAATAATTTGCTTGCTTTTTCATTTACTGAACTTTATGTATGTATTGCTAATTCTTCGCAGTAGCACCAACAAGTTCATATGGTTTTCCAAATACTTACACAACTAACCTGTATTTATTATTTTTTCTTTCTTCCTGGAGAATGTCCTCCAGACCCTTCCACTTATCCTCTCTTTTCTGGACAGGTTTCTTCTAATGCATAGGTGTCCTTTTGGGAACTTCTCTTTCTACTTTTCTACATTGGATTCCTGTTTCTTGAATCCAATGGTTTCTTCTTTCTTGGTTTAGTGCCTTGGTTTTCTAGATGACATCCTTCACTAGCCTACAAAGAAGTGGTGCATGAAAAAGAATATTTTTTAAGTCTCACTTTTTGAAGGTGTCTTTTGCCATTCCATGGAATTTTAAAATTTGGGTTATCTTATTTTTAAGTTCCACCTACTCTTTTTTGTCCCTTTATCACAGCATCTCTTTTGTGTTAGAAATGAAATAAATCTTTTTTGGTGGTATTAATTATAACGATTTCTTAAAGTTTTCTTATTTTTCCCTGCTAACATTCAGTATAGTGTTCTATGTATGTCAATTAGGACGAGCTGTTTGATAGTGTTGTTCAATTCTTCCATATCCTTACTGATTTCCAGTACATATATTCTATCAGTTACTAAGAGAGATGTGTGAAGTCTCCAGCTGTAATTGTGGATTTGTTGATTTCTACTGTCAGTTCTATCAGTTTTGCTTCATGTATTTTAAAGTTCTATTGTTAGATGTATATACATTTAGTATTATTATACCTTCTTAATAAATAAACCCTTTTAATATTAGTGATGATAATCATTAACATTATGTAATGTCTCTCTCTTTTTTTGGGGGGTAGTAATCCTTATTTTGAAGTCTACTTTGTCTGGCATTAATATAACTGATCAAATTTTTTTTAATTATTTTATTTTATTTTATTTTATTTTTTGGCTGCTCCGTGCAGCATGTGGGATCTTAGTTCCCTGACCAGGGATTGAACCCATGCCCCCTGCATTGGAAGCAGGGAGTCTTAACCACTGGACTGCCAGGGAAGTTCCCAATTTTTCTTTTGATTAAATTTTACATGGTATGTCTCCTTTTTCCACTTTTATTCTTACCAATCTATGTTTTTATATTTAAAGTTGGGTTCTTATAGTTAGCTCAGCAGTTAGATATTGATTTTCTTTTTAATCCAATCTTACCATCTCTGCCTTTTAATTGGAATGCTTAAAAACAATACTTTTTATTTTACCTGTGTTATAAATTCAAAAACATTGTTACTGGTATTTTTTTTTTCTTTAGATAATTTTGGGATAGAACATTTAAAAATATTCTTTTATAGCTATCTTAATTTCTATTATTTCCAGGGCTCTTCATTTTTTTATATATATTTCTAATTTTCTCTCTGAAGGTCTTCATTTAACATTTCTTAAAGTGTGTGACTACTGGTAATGAATTCTATTATCTCTTGTTTATATAAAGAGTTCTTTACTTTTACTGGGTATACAATTCTGGGTTGACAGATTTTTTTCTTCATTTCTTTCTTTCTTTTAGTAGTTTAAAGATGATATTGTCTTGTGACTTGTATAGTTTCTAATAAGGTCTGTTGTAATTCTAACTTTTGCTCCTCTATACATAATTTGTCTTTTTATTCCGTGTCAGCCTTCAAATTTTCTCATTATCTTTGTTTGTTTTTTAACAATTTGTGTATTGTGTTTGTGATTTTAAAATATTATTTTTACTGCTTGTGTTTCTCTGAGATTCTTGGATATATGTTTTGTCATGTTTTATTACTTCTGGAAAATTCTTTGCTTTTAACTCTTTACATATTTCTTCATAAAATAATTTCTTATTTTTCCTCTTCTTCTGGGGTTCAAGTTACATGTATATTGGACGATTTGATATCATCCCACAGTTCTTGAATACTTTTTTCTGTTTGTTTTTCATACATGTTCTTTTTCTTTTCAGGTTGATTAATTTCTACTAACTTTTCCTAAAGTTTTCTGCTCCCCAGTTTATTTGTACTTTCTTTTTTTAAAAAAAAATCAGATCTTCTCTGTTCTTCATTTTAATCAAGGTATTTCTGAGTTATTTTGTTCCATGATTATTTTTACTTAACAAAATAGAAATGCTTTCTTTTGTTTCTATTTTGTTATTTTGAGATTTTGCATTAACTATCTTATCATTTCTATTGTTTTTAGTTTTACTCTTTTTTCACCCTAGTTTGCTGAATGGAATGCTCAGCTCTTTTAAGAAAAAATGGTTTTTTGTAATGTTTTCATTTCATACTATTTCTTCTAAGTGATGCTTAGCTGCATCCCATGTTTTGATATATAATGCTTTCATTATTGTTCAATTTTAAATATTTTCTAATTTTCATTATAATTTCTTTTATAAACTCCTTTCCATTACTGAACTCTGGAAAAATCAAATAAATAAATAAATTTTAAAAACTTCCTTTCCATTATGATTTCTTTATTTTAAAGCTATCATATTATAATTGTAACTTTCAAATGGGTTTTTGTCATCATTTTTTTATGTTATTGAGACTTAGAGGAAAAAAGAGGTCCTTATTAGCAATTGGCATGAGATTTATATAGCACAATTCTGAAAATTATAACCAGTTTTATATATAGTTAACCCTTGAACAACTTGGATTTGAACTACACAGGTCCACATATATACAAATTTTTTTCAATAAATGTGACAGTAATACATGATCTGTGGTTCATTGAATCTTCAAATGCTGAACCACAGATATGGAGGGCCAACTGTGGGACTCGAGCATCAGCAAAATTTTGATATCCATGGCCGGTCCTGGAACCCATCCCTCATGGATACTGAGGGACGACTATATTCCATTTGTAGCAAATCTTGGCCTTGTACTTCTGGTCTTCTACTATAGGTACACCAAATATTAATACTCAGGTTAATGGGAAGGTGTATAAAAATTTATATAGGAGAAACCAGGAAATACAAAGATGGAATAAAATATAAGATTAAGAAAATACTTGGTCTGTTGTTTCAGCTGTGGTCCTGAAGCTGAACTTCACAGCAGTCAAAACACAAATAGTGAACACTAATTTAAATTTCCCACAAAGAAAATGTGAACTTATTCTTTAGAAAACAGTTTTCCCTAGTATTCAGGACACATTTGTCTCAAAAAAGTTTTTCATAAGAGGGACACTTCATTGTGTAAGTGAGCTGCTCAACAACTTCTCAATAATAAACATAGTAATGGTATCACAGCAGTGCCCATGTCCATGCCTCTATGTAGTTCATGACTCTAGAAGGCATCATTTGCAATGTCTTCTGTGCCAGTGGCTCTCACTGACATTACACAGGATTTACACTGCCCATCTATACACAGAGTTCCTGCAATATATAAACTGCGGCTATAACACTGAGTGCAGCTTAGTGAAAAGCATTCTCTAAGAGAGAAATTTGCTGTGATTCCTTTGAATAATTTCACCCTGAGCAATGGTCCCAAAACTAAGGGCTATGGAAAAACCCTAACCATTATTCATGACAACGTAATATCTCCCTCTTCTAAATGGCTCCACAGTTTTAGTAGCTGTGTGGTCTTAGTCAAGTTAGTTAACCTTTCTAAACTTCAGTTTGCTCATATGTAATATAAGGATAATAGTAAAACCTGCTTCATAGGGTAGTTTTAAGATCTAAGTGAGAGCATCTATATAAAACACTGAGCAAAATATAAAACTATAATTATTTTAAAGTTGAAAATGTTCTTAGACTTCAATACAATAGGGTTTCCATATGGTAATGGAAATACAAATATTTAATTGTCCATATATTCTCCTATATTGATTTTACTTTTAATAAAGGGTGAACTATTAAAAACAAATCAGTTATTAACTCTTATAAAGAAAGCATACAAGATTACTCACACATGCTCATATTTAGCTTAAGGAAAGCCATCTGTGGTATTCCTCCCTGCAGATGAAGTCATAAGGCCCAGTTTCAAGTGATGTCATTGCTACTTAGTAAATGTGCATTCTTAGGTACATAACTTACTGTCTCTTGTTTCATTTCTTCATCTGTAGAACTGAGGGATTGGAGTGGATGATTTCTGAGGTCCCACTGTGCATTCACCCTATATGATTCTTTGGCTCTTGTTGGTACTACTTTTTGAATAGCTCCAAACAACAGGATCAACAAATTTGAAATCCATCATGGTCCAAAAGTCTGAGATTAGTGGGAAATGTGGTAGTAAAGTTCCAGTGCAACAACAAATCAATATCTAACTGCCATTTTGCTGTCTTCAGAATGCAGCCCTTTATATCAACAGAATGATACAGAGCTCTGTTTCTTGAAAAGCAATCCAAGAAAGAGTGATTTAGAGAGAAAAGCTCAAGGAAAGATAAGCAAAGTCAAGGAGAAATACAAAGGTGACTCATGAAATTGACCCACATCAAGAATCAAATTGATGTTAGGATTCAAGCTAATATTTACTAGCTGCCTAGAAAAAAAAAATCCCCTGCAAGACAAAAAACAAAATGTTTGAAAGGATACAAATTTGTGAGATGTCTATAAGCATTTGGAAAGGGATATGGAAAAAGAAAAAGAAGAAAATTGAAAGCCCTGAATGTCTTAGGTTATTTTAGAGTAGAAATTAAATGCACAGATTTGAAGGAGGCTTTTTGCATGTAACTGCAACAGCTACACCTACCCAGTGCTCTCCTTTGTTCCCCTTAGCCAGTCTAATTGTTTCATATAATAAAAACATCAGGGTTACTTTCAGTTTTTTTTTTTTTAACTTGCAAGCAAAAGATATCATTAATGTTGCTAATCATCCCTTTCATATTTCACGAACAAATAAATTGTGCAGGTGTCCAATCAGAATAAAATAATCCCTCACCCTAGAGTAAATTCCATGTAATTCCCTCACACTATCTTGCCTCTGTGACTCAACTTTCTAAGCAGAGTTCACATTTGTGTTCTGCTTGGTTTTTATACCTACAACTCATAACAGTGAGATGGGAGAGTGTGAAAGGTTCCCTTCTATTTTATTGTGAGGGATAGATCTGTTGATATACAGTGACCTGAAGGAAAAAAAATGAACACATTTAACTGATTCCAAATATGTTATTTTCATTGATGATTCTCTGGTTATAAAGTCGGGATATTTTGATTGAGCCTTAGAAGAATTGGACTTTTCTTCCTGTAGTTTACCACAGAATTATCCCAGCTGGGGGTCCAAAATAAAATTTATTGTTTATACTTGGCTCAGCCTTCTGTAGATTTCAAATAGAAACATTAAAGCCCTGTGGGGAATGGTGAACTGTCATTGATTTTGAACTGAATTATCAAATATTCACTGGGATGATAGATAAACCTGTGGCAGTTTATATTACCCTTAAAAATGGCAAGACTTTAAAATTTCTCCAAACCCCCTCGAAAAACTAAAAAACATAAATATCAGTGCCAATCAGTGTTAAGAGCTCATTCAACTTTTATTAAGAAAACTAAGTTCATTTATTTTCTCACTTCGTCTTTGGTATATAAAGAAGAAACACATTAGTAAACAATATGCATCCTCCTTTTTGACTTAGGCAATCCTACCATAGATATGATTGTGCAGCTTGTTTCTATAGTTACCATTTTTATGATATTTTGATTCCGTTATTCCTTTGTCAGTTAATACTTAGACAGTTTTTTGCATCTTCTTAAGTTTGAAAGTCTGACAAACCTTAAGCTTAAAACGTTTGCTAGGTGAAATGCTCCCAAGTGCTTTTTTCTTTTTTTTTTTTTAAGGTTCTAAAAACATTTTCTGTGACCCCTTAGAGCTAGAAGTATTGATTTTTTTAATGGGTACACTTTTCTCAAATGGAGTCCATCGCTTAAATCCAACATCCACTCCTTGTTGAAGGAGCAGTTTCTTGTTTCCAAGTAATTACTGTTCTCTATTTTTGCCACTGATAATGCTATGTTTCAGGATCTATATATTCTTTCTCTCAAGGAAATTTAAAGTTGGTCTTCCATGCCAGAAAACAAGGAGGAAAGTGAATATTAATAATTGATAAGTTGTTATAAAAATTATGTCACAGAATTTTAGAATATAGAATTTTAAAACAGAATTTTGAGCTTTATTCTACATAATAAACATCTTTTATATCTTTTGAGATCAGGTGGGTATATCTTCCCAGATTGGAGTAGGTAGGTCCACTATTTTTTTTTTCACTTTGTACAAATTTTCTCAAGAAGTTAGGGATTGAAATCTGTCAGAGATTAAGATTTTTTTATTCTACCTTTATAAAAAATATGAAAAGCATCCTGAGAGCAAAGAAGTCATGGTATCCACTCGCCCAGAAGTTCCAGTCACTTACATTGTTGATCACATAACCACTAGGCCCTCTGCCAATAACCTAAGATATATGGTGGTAGATGATGATAAGGAAGGCATTCTTTTATGGATTTGCAGTTACTCTCTTGCCTTAGGCAAGGCGGAGTTGAGACTTGTCTGGTCTCTCTCGGTTCTTTCTAGCTGCCTGGACAAGGTGTAGCTCATCCATCCATTTTGACACCAGCCTCCTAAGATGGCCTTGCTCACAGACTTGGGCTACTAGCCAATATTCATTAATTAAACAAAAGTTATCTGACAGTTTGTTAATTCAAGGACAGTTTGCTCTCTGTACAGCTTAGGAAGATAGTCCAACCAGAGAAAGGTGAGAGTTCATGGTATGGTGAAAAAGCACAAATAGCTCAATGGGTCTAAAACATAGCATTCAAGAGGCTCATTAGGAGAGATGAGGCTGGAGAAGTTTGAAGGAAGAGGAAGGCAAATTGTTGGGTGCCTTATATGCTGTGGTATAGAGTTTGTACTGAATTCTGAAAGCAGGAGAGCCATTGAGTGACAGTGAGTAGGAGAGTAACATATTAATTAATTGTTTCTGTTTGTTTTGTTATTTTGCAAAAATTCACTCTGGAAGCTCTTTGAAGAAAAGCTTAGAGAAGGAGAAACTGGAGTCCATCTGACCAGCCAGGAAACTCTTTATCAACTTATTTAAGAAATCTAAATGCATAACAAAAGCAGCAACTATGGATTGGGGTACAAGGACAGATTGGAAAGATGTTGAGAGAATAGAATAGGTAACATTTATTGTTTAATTAGATATGGGGATATAGATATACGTAGCAACAAATTCACTGCTGCAGAAACTCATAATCATTTCCAGTCCTGCAAGCAGAGAAATTCACATCCAGGAAGTAGTACCATTCCCTGAAAGAAAAAACGGGGGATGGGGGGGAACAGATTTTAGAGGGAAATAATGCTGAATTCAGTTGAATCAGTATTAATTCATACCCGCTTTAATTAAATGGATATTTTACTTCTTCCAAATACTCTCTTTACTATCCAACACCTATGGTCTTCTTGACTCCTGTCTCAGTGGGCCAGGAAGCAACGATTTTGGGGGCATCTGCAATATATTTTTGCCAAAGAAGTTTCCCTTGCATAAACTGCTTTCCTCTCTGCCTTAACAACCCTACTTCTCCTTTAAGGCCTAGCTCATTCTCTAACTCTTATATAGTGTAAGTAATCTATACTACATTTTAACAGTTGTGTCCGCTGGGCCCTATAGGCCTTAAATATTTGAAATCTTCTTTCCTCTCCATTTGCTCTCTCTACCTTTTGCTCCATTTGCTCTCTCACCATTCTGTAGACCAGCTTTTCTAAAGTATGAGATATGTCCCAATGGTAGTACTTGAAATGATTTTGGAAGATACGCTAAGATGGTCTTAAACACGATAGAATCACATACTGAGAAAACATTCCTCTTTCAATTCTCTCTCATATATTCAGGTTAATTCAAGAGGGAAGGTTCAATTTTGACTGTAATGAAATATCAATCTCCTAGAGCCTTTTAAGAGTCAATGTTATGTAGCTAAAATTAGATAATTTCTTTGTTTTGTTTTTATTGCATTCCCTTCTGTTTTCAAAAAGTGATAGTGTTGTGTGTTTTTAAAAAATTATTTAGGGCAGTGAAATAGAACTTTCTTTTTAAATACATTTATTTCAGTTAAGAAGTGAATTGAGTAAATTAATGACAGTATTAAAGAATTAATATAGATGGTGTGCCAATACCGGAAAAATTATGAGAGTATTATATTTGTATCACGGATATAGCAAAAATCAGAAATCTCAGATGCAGATCACTAAGTCTGGGAAACATAACTATGAGTCCCACCAAGCCAAACTACTTGGCTTTCTGCAAATATACTTTCCTATATCAGACTTTTATGCATTTGCTGTGTAGGTACCTTAGCTTGGATATTTCCCCCAGCCTTTTCCACTTAACTTAGTTTCTACATCTCCTCCAATGTGAAACCTTTGCTTATCTTCTCCTGTTTACTCAGTATAAACTGTCACATTAAACTGTACTACAAGTATTTGTACAAATATCAAACTCCCCAATTGATTGCAAACTCTTCGTAGGCAGAGATAAGGTGTTATTCATCTTTAAATCTCTAGTTTCTAGCAAAAGGACAAATACAAAATAAGCAAATGTTTGATGAATGAATTAATTAAAATTTTGCTTATCTCTTGCAGATTAATAATGTTGTTACTTACATTGTTAGTTTTTTAAACAATGAGTGAAACTAGTAATAATGATTCTAGTCTGTATGCATGTGGCATGTGTAAGTGTGTTTTAGCAGAACAATGTGAATGTACTTAATGCACCAAACTAGACACTTAAAAATGGTGCAATGGTAAATTTTACATTATGTAAACTTGTCCAAAATTTTAAAAAAACACTTTACAGAAGATAAACAAAAATTTAAGATTTTAATGTTATTATATTGGGTCACAATTGTCCCTGTGTACACATTCCCTTTAAAGATGGACTAACTACAGATCAGTTTAGGAATTCACCAGGCGTTCATTACACCAGGCGTCAGGTCAAACCTAAAAATGCACTGCACTTTTTTATAGGGCTACAAATAAAATCAAATAATGCAAGTTTAAATTAATCACACGCAGTAGAGCCATTTTGTAAGTAGTATAAATATTTCTTTAGGCTTCAGTGGTACTGAGTTAAGTGTCACTGATTTATGACTTGTTGTATGCCCATATTAAAATTAGTCGTTTTATCAATATTCAATATTCAGATGAAGTATGCATTGTCATTGATAGATTTTTTCCAACATAGTCTCTTTTGATAATAGAAATCTGTGGAAACTAGACTTAATTGTTTAGGATGTTCTTTTCTGATGAGGATTTGAGTTGGAATGTAGCAGCGGTGCCTGAGAAGGCCTGAATTTGAGCCCCCGAAGGCAATTGGGACCTAGTAACCAACTGAGAACTCTCTCCCGTATTGATGCTTTTCTCAGCACATTTGCTTCATTTTTCTGTCTTATTAAATTGGTTTCCACAAGGTAGGTCAAAGTCGGCTGCCCATAGCTCCTATTCCATTTCCAACCACACTGAGGGAATAACTCAATAACCTGGTCTTGGTCCTGACCTGGTCTAATCAAATATGCCCAGAGCAGTAAGGTCTTGATTTACAGAGATGACTATGGGTACCAGATCCTGGGAATGGGAGAAATGGCAGTAAGGGAGATTATGTGAGCTGAGCAGACATCCCAAAAGGTGTCTACTCCCTGTGTTCAGGCTCCGTCAAGGGCTGACCACCCTGACTGTCCCCAGTGTGCTTGAGTTCTCCAACCACTGTGCCTTCTCTATATTATTTCAGTAATTTGAAAGAAAGTATGAAACAGCAATGGGTCCAACACCCTTCCAAAAAACCTGAACAACTGGATAAATGTTCCTACCTGAAAAGTAATGCTTCCCACTCCATGAGCCAGATATTGTCTATCATATCTTTATTTCCTTCATGTGTTCGTATCACAATGATCCTGTCTATTTATGTTTGCTCATTTACTGTCATCTCCACCTCCCACTCCAAGAATGTGAGCTTCGTGGAAAACCTTATCTGCTTTCTTCTCTGTTATATCCCTATTACCTAGAAGAGTTCATGGCATATAATTACTGTTTAGCAAGTCGTTGGTAAATCAATAATTTAAAAATATCTCACATTCAGAATGCACTTTAAGAAATATGTGAATGTGGACTTCCCTGGTGGCTCAGTGGTTAAGAATCTGCCTGCCAATGCAGGGGACACAGGTTCGAGCCCTGGTCCGGGAAGATCCCACATGCCATGGAGCAACTAAGCCCGTGAGCTACAATTACTGAGCCCGCATGCTGCAACTCCTGAGCCCACATGCTGCAACTACTGAAGCCCGCGTGCCCAGAGCCCGTGCTCCACAACAAGAAGCTACTGCAATGAGAAGCCCATGAACCGCAACGAAGAGGAGTCCCCGCTCTCTGCAACTAGAGAAAGCCCGCACGCAGCAACGAAGACCCAACACAGCCAAAAATAAATAAAAATTTTTTAAAAAAAGATGACTTGCACAAAGAACCCCTGAGATGATGGAGGCTTGGAGTTACCTGCTGCAACAGATATGTGAGTGGGGTACCTCACTAAAAATAGAGAGATGTTTAAGAATCTGGTGCCCTCTTCTCCTCCAGCAGCCAGTCAAATTCCAAATCTCACAGATGTGGTCTGGAGGTATGTCCTTAATATAATTTAAACAGAAGATGCTTGGATCTAAGCATACCAGAGGGATGGGACAGTATACCGGAACTGAGTAAAAAAAAAACCTCTTCTTTGGAGAAACTAAAAGGTCTAAGAGAAAGGATCACCCAAGTCTGTCAAATTATGATAGTGGGATTGCAACTAAAATTTGCTGCTTTTAAGAACTACACTTGAATATATGAATGAGGAGACATTTGAGGAAAACCTCCAAACCTTCAAATGAATGAGGGAGCCTAAGAAACAAACAAACACATACAAATAAAAGGAATTATGAGAAAATAGAGATGAGACAGGAAAAGCTAAAAATTTTAAAGAAACATTACAGTACACCATGATATTGGATAGATAAGAGAAATTATTGCTTCCATCAAAGAACATGATGCCATGAAAAAAATAATCTGAAAACATGAGAGAGATAGTCAAACCAAAATTTTAAAAGGAGGGTGGAAGATAAAGCTAAATGAATTTCTCAGAAAGTAAAAGAAAATGACAAAGAAATGAAACAAGGAAGAAAAAAAATAGCCTGTTAAACCCTTGACCAAGAAGGGTTCCTGAAATGTAGAGAAGAGAAAATGGGGAGTGGCAGTGGGAACTATCAAAATAATGGAGGGAATTATCAAGAGTTGAAGATCAAATGTCATCAGATTGAAAGATATCATTGAATGTTACCCTCACCCTCCAAAAAAGGTGCAGCATCCTAAAAGTTCAGCTCACCAACGTTAAAAAGGAGATCCCAGGGCTTCCCTGGTGGCGCAGTGGTTGAGAGTCTGCCTGCCGATGCAGGGGACACGGGTTCGTGCCCCAGTCTGGGAAGATCCCACATGCCGCGGAGCGGCTGGGCCCGTGAGCCATGGCTGCGGAGCCTGCGCTTCCGGAGCCTGCACGTCCGGAGCCTGTGCTCCGCGGCGGGAGAGGCCACAACAGTGAGAGGCCCGCGTACCGCAAAAAAAAAAAAAAAGGAGATCCCAATAGCTTCCAGAGTGAACATACACAAGGAATAGAAATACAAAGGGCATTGGATTTCTTACTGAAAGTGATGTTTTCAAAACTGAGAGACAGTTATTTCAACTTAGGATCTGTAGCAGGTAAAACAATCAATTGCGTGAGAGCAGAATAAAGGTATTTTCAGACATACAAAGACTTAAAATTTTTCTTACATGGGGAGAAGAGACAACTCTTTTGCATAGAAGAATTCCAAATAGCTTATTAGCTACTCCCCCCCCCCCAAGAAAGTAGAGCTTTACTCTCTACTCCTTAAGTGACATGTGGCACTTAATGACTTGCTTCTAATGAGTACTATATGGAAAAGAGGAAAACATAACTTTACAAGAGAGAAACCTGGTAAACACTACCTTAACCAGATGATCGAGTTTAATATCATCAGTGATAAGTCACGTTGATAATGTGCACCTTTGATATGATGTAATGAAATGGCACTTTTTCCCCAAAACACATTACCCAGTTTAATCACGAGAAAAAAAAAATCAGACAAATCCAAATTGGGGAACATTCTCCAAAATTCCTGACTGGTGCTCCTCAAAACTGTCAAGATCATCAAAGCAAGGAAAGACTCTGAAATATTATAGCCAAGAGGAGCATAAGGAGACACGCCTGCTAAATGTAATATGGTATCTTGGAAGGGATTCTGGAATAGAAAGGGAACATTAGGGGAAAAAAAACTAATAAAATCCAAATAAAGAGTGGATTTAGTTAATAATATCGATATTCACTCATTAGTTGTGACAAATGTACCATAGTCATGTACTCTGTTAATAACAGGGGAAACTGGATGTGGGGCATAGGGGAACTCTCTGTACTGTCCTTCCAACTTTTCTCAAAATCTAAAACTATTTTAAAATAAAAAGTCTATTTTTATAAAATTAACATCCACAAAGTGTTTCATAGGATGCTTCTGGAAATTTTGAAAGTAGAGTAAGTAAAGGAAGACATGAGATCTAGAAAATAGATGATTTGCCACAGGAATGTGCCGTGAGTATGAAGAATACTGTTTCATTTTGATTGAGGTCTTTTGAAGCCTGAAACAAGAAGGTGTTCTGGAAAATGATGCAATCTCAAAATTAACAATATGACAGAGCACTAGAAAACAAGTCAAACCTATGACAGCTTTGATAGAAAATTATGATCAGGAATATTGTCTTCTACATAAAAAAGGAAAATGAGGTACTATATGAAAATTAGGAAAATCTAAAGAAAGAGTGTGCAACAAAAGAAATGTAATTATAGCTCCCTATGTGGATCTGAGGTAGACAACACTCTTTCCATAATATCACAGAATGCATAATAAACTAACTCTCTTAGAGAATGAGGAATTGAATGCTGATGTAAGGGAGTTAACTTCTTATCTACTGTAACAATCGATAGTAATGCTTAAAATTGATAAAAACCAACACAGTAGTATATTTTTCTAAATGGGCATAAATACCAGGAGAAATAGCTAAACCAGTTGAAAGTGATTTACTCTGTGTAGCAGAACTGAATAGTAAGGAGATGCAAGGCAGGGTTCTACTTTGTTTTTCATACGCATATTATAATTTTTTTTTGTAGTTTAGTCAAATATGGAATTTATTGCATAAAAATTTTGTTGTAAAAGTTTTTAAATTTTTTTTATTGAAGTATAGTTGATTTACAATGCTATGTTAGTTTCAGTTGTATAGCAACATGATTCTTTTTCTTTTGGATTTTTTTCCATTATAGGTTATTACAAGATATATATACATATATATTTTTTTCATCACTGGGTCTTCAGTACCTGCTGAGTGAGTGACTGCCCCCTAGTAAACAACCTCTAAACATTTGTAGACAATTTAAAAAAAAATGAAAGTTTCATGCTGTGTATTTGCAGTTGATAATATGAAATCACTTGGTAGCAATATTTTGGCATCTTCTCTCAAATCTTCTGCTTTCTCAGTTGTTAAGATGAAGATACTACTAATTACCTAATAGCATTTTGGTAAAGATGTATAAGGGCAGCATGCACAGTGTGTCTAGCACACTGACTGGCTCATAGTTAGAACTCAATAAATATGAGGTTTTGCCCCTCCCCCAAAGCTTTTTTTCCCTTCACTATTGGCACACCTAATTATCCTATTTCAAGCTTATTCCATACATTTCATTAAAAACAATTATTGTTAAACCTTTTCAGTGAGCTAGAGAAGGCCTTACTGTAGATTAATCACTCTTCCGTCAGATACTTCTTTGTTTCCCTTATAATTTCCACCTTTAACAAATGTTTTATTTATAGGTATATATTAACTAACATGTGATAAAAGTAAAAATTTATATATAGCAGTCTCTAGCTTAATATTATTAATCCATTCAGATATTCTGTGCAAAATATAAATAAATCTAGCCAGGAGGCATTCCCATCACTTTAAAAGGAAAAACTGTAAAGTGTTGCTGGTCAACTCCAAACTCCTAATCAAAGCTAGAACGGAAGCAAAAGAAAAAGCCTACATATAATAACAAACTATTACATTGGGAACATGGAAAACATCATTTTGAAACCATCAAATAATTAACATATTTGTAAAAAACAAAACAAAAGCCCCACATCTCTATGTATGTAGTACCATGGCCTCCCTTAATACCAGCAGCATTTGAGATGCATAATCACTTTATTGATGTTCCGCTGACACTTTTCAAATAATCTATATTTACTACTAATTATAATTAGATTACATTTCTAGACTTTTTCCATTAAACTTTTTTTTTTAATGTTGTATTGAGCTCTGGGGATATTGATATAAAATTTCCATATAAACATTAGATGAAAAATGTAGTGAAGGATATTTACATTCTGGGAAGTTTGGGTATTGAAATCAAGAAGTATTTTTACTGGCAAAACATTGATGTGGAGACATTCTGCCATTGTACAAGCACACAGGCTCTAATACAGTTCCATTTTAAAAGGAAAAGTTTGAATGGTTATAGTATTGATGTTTTTAAAAATAAAAATTGAAATAGATACTTTTATTATCTTACACTAACTGAAATCACTAGAATCACAGCTTCAGATATATTTATCTAAGGCAACACCTTTATTGTAAATAGGATAAAATTTAGGTCCACAGAAGTGAATTGATATTCAAAAGACACATTAAGTTAGTGGAAGAGCTGGTTATTGCAGTGGAACTCCTTGTTCTGTGCTCTTTGATGTAAAGCACTATTGAATTATGTTTAAATTTTAAGGGAAGGCTTTAATCAGAACCAGAACCTATATATTAAGGTAATTTCTGTGATAATTTTCTCCTGTCATTCAAGAATTGCCAAAATAACAAGGGACATTCATTTTTAGAACATTATTTCACGTTTGAAGAGTAATATAATTAAGGCAAGTATCTAAACTAAAAGAAAAAATTCAAGTGGTTCTTATAAAGATAAGTGGCAATTCAAGTTACAAATTTATAAAAATAGTTTTTAACTTTACAAATAAATTAGGTTTTCAACTTTCAGCCTGAGTACATTTAAAAGTTCAAGTATTTATTTATGATCTTTGGCCTGTACAAAACTCAGGCAATATACTATTTTCTCCTAGCATAGGTAACTTATGCTTGATTTTAACTTCCTTATCAATATCAAAATTCATCCTAAATTTTTAAACCTCATCAAAGGCACTTTATCAATTGGATTTCTGTCAATTTTAAAACTGTATTCATGACCCTTCCCTAGTGGCACAGTGTAAGAATCTGCCTGCCAATGCAGGGGATATGGGTTTGAGCCCTGGTCCGGGAAAATCCCACATGCTGCGGAGCAACTATGCCTGAGAGCCACAACTACTGAAGCCTGCACTCTAGAGACCGTGCTCCGCAGCAAGAGAAGACACCGCAATGAGAAGCCCGCGCACCGCAACGAAGAGTAGCCCCGCTCACCGCAACTAGAGAAAGCCCACGCGCAGCAATGAAGACCCAACGCAGCCAAAAATAAATAAATTTATTTTAAAAAACTGTTTTCATTCAATATTAAGGATTCTTTAAATTATAAATGTCAGTTTGATTAATTCTTGAAAAATAACTTACTGTTGCATAAAAAACAATGAATCTTTGAATAGTATATGTGATAAGGCATGATTGCCACTGCAACACATTTTCAACATATCCAATATATCTTTGTGTTTAAAATCATACATCTATGGGATTTGGGGTCAGAAATGGTCATTTTTAATTCTGCTGTCCATCTCTCATATTTTACAGATGAAGAGGTAGCGTTAGAAACATGTGCTTTATCCAAGGTTACAGCATAATGGTACCATTTTAAAGAGTTGCTACATTGAAAGTTCATGAAAATCCTAAAATTGATTTAAGGCTATTCTGTTATTTCTTTCTTCTTTCTCCATGAGAAAAACAGCAAAGTCACTTAGAACATCAGATGACTTCTTTTTTCTAAGTATTTCTTAATGTTTTAAATATGCTTGAATTTGCTCTTAATGAGACCATTTGATTCCAGAAATGTCAAAAGTGGCAATCAATAATAATAATAAATATTTATCGAACACTTACTATTGAGTGCTTTGGTCCTGGGGACAGTGAATTTTATTTTGATCTTAGCACTTTACTCAAAAACAAGAACAAAGTCAGATTGCTAAATCTTAGGAGGGGAGAGTTGTCAGGGGGAGGCTTTTGCTATAAAAATCATAAACCAACCAACCACTTTCTGGAACTTCTACCTATATGTATGCTGTTCATTCCTTCATTCATTTTAAGTTCCCAGTGCAATTTTTAGTTTTAAATACAAGTAGTCAGGGGAAAGATAGCACAATATAAAAACAAACTCTGATCCAATCATCCTGCTGAACCAGTGAGCTTTGGCCAGAAACAGGTGGGCTACCAAGACTGAGAATAGTGATGGGAATATTGCTAGACATCTCAGAGGACCCAGAGACCAAAGTTAGAGGAAATCTAGAAGCACCTGAAATGGTAGTAAAGGACAAAACAAGAGTTTTTATCAGTGACAAGTGGATGGACATTGAGAATTAGAATTTTGCATTGTTCAGGAATTGAGGCAGACAAGACAAAGACTGAAAGAACCAACACTGACCAGAGGTCAAAGCTGGCAGGCAGGGATATCCATAAGAAGAATGAGGGGCTTTGAGATAAAGTTGAGAAAAAAATGCAGATGAGGCCATTTTCTGCACCAAACAGGAAGTTCATATAAACTGCTTACTAGCAAAACATTTAAATAAATATTAGTCAGTAAATCAGTCAGTCCCAGGCTTTGGACAGGCTAGAACCCAATGGTGAGAGTAAGTAGAAGAGATAACCTGGATGAAAAAGGGCAGATGAGAGATCTCATCTGAAGCAAGTAGTCCTTGCTTCATGTAGGATGGCTTTCCTCATACTTATGGTGTATTGGTCTATTATCATCAGTATTTGTGCAGTAGTCTCTAAATTCTCCTACCAGAGGACAATTTTCTCAGTTTATATGGTCGTTATGGCCTTGATATTATTTCTATTTGTAGGCACACAGATAAAAAGCTGGTGTTGCATACTTCAAAGAGGTCTACACTTTAATAGTTAGATGTTCAGCAAAATATGTTAGGATTTGTCAGAGTGCCAAGATAACTTCCTATTAAATATTATAACATAACAAACACTTGGTTTGATATTTGTCATTTGCTGTCTTAATTTTTGCACCTTTGAAAAGATTTTGTTAACACATGAAAAATCAACTCTACTATTTTCCTACCAAGTCTACTATCACCTTACCATGGTGATCAGAAAAAAATGATAATAATTTATATTCCTTAAAAAATTAAACCCATGAGCTTTATTCAAGTTTAATGAAGTAGTAAAGTTAGATGTATGATTAATTCAGACTCTTAGGAATAAATCCTTTTATCCTCTCATGCTAGCATTTTTGTTTTGAGTGTATATAAATGCACTGTGTTCATAAAGTCAAATGTATATTTTCAGTCTGGGAACATTGACCTATTCACCCAATCCTTCAGTAGAAAATTGATTTTTCTCAATGCAATATTTTATTGCTACCGCTATAGGACCATGGTTTTGACATTTTTTAACTTGGCAGTAAATGTGATATCATAATTTCTAGTTAATGCCTTATGGCATCCATAAATTAATAGGTGAATTGGAAGCAGGTATTGTCAAAGAGTGGATTTTTATAATCCATGTAAAGGGTTAGATTTTTAATCCGCATTGCTTTGAATTATGAAAGGTTACCTTTTTTTTTCCTGGAAAAGTTCTGTGAAGAACATTTTTATTTTTTTCCCCAAGGAGGTTACTGTTTAATGAGTACCATTTAATAGTAGAACAAATGATTCAAATTTTCCTGATAGAGAAGAGTGAAATGATAAACTCTGGATAACTGTGTAATGTTAGCATTTATGTCACAAGAGGAGTTTCCCTGAGGTAGAATGCAATTTAACACAAGTGAGCCTGTGCCTGTGGAGACTGCAGGACTGGGAGGTGATCCAATATTGATGAAGTTAATCAATACCCAACCTTAGCAAACAGTTAAATATATTCACAGGAATTCAAAATAGTGGTCTGAAGTCAGAGTAAAAAAAGTTTTTACCAAGGTCACTAAACAGAGTAATTAGAAGCAAGCCTATATTTTAAGTCCTCATGGCATTGTGTCAGGCAAAATTTTTACCTTTGCTTCCTGCAGATGATTAATTCAGATCACCCATAAACCACATAGCCTTAGCATAAACAATGTGACTTTGGTAAGAGGAGACCGAGAAAGGGTAGAAGAGGGGAAGGTGGAAAGGTAACAGCATTTCTAACTGTGCACTAAGGCACGTGGTAGACACTCCACAGATACTTCTGTATGAGTGAATAAATACATGAAGTAAAGAATAAGTAGTGGGGGGCTTCCCTGGTGGCGCAGTGGTTGAGAGTCCGCCTGCCGATGCAGGGGACACGGTTTCGTGTCCCGGTCCGGGAGGATCCCACATGCAGCGGAGCGGCTGGGCCCGTGAGCCATGGCCGCTGAGCCTGCGCGTCCGGAGCCTGTGCTCCGCAACGGGAGATGCCACAACAGTGAGAGGCACGCGTACCGAAAAAAAAGAGTAAGTCGTGGAAGAAAAAAGGAAAAGGGAAGGGGTGTGGATAGGGAGCAGCCATAAGGACTGATGGAAAATGTGTTTAGAGAAGCAATAAGAAGGGAACTTTGACCGCCATTCTGGCCACAGTGACTCTACTGGCAATAAGTGGAGTACTTTAAAGCAGGCATGAAGGGGCCTTTACAGGACTGGGGGAACCCTGAAAAATGAAAGGGTTTTTAAAGCCTCACACAGGAGTAACCACTTGTGAACAGCCTCTCCTTATTCTCAGAAGATTTTGGCAGCGTCAAAGGGCCTCCAATTCCTCTAGAGAAAGAAGGCACATAATTATGATATGCACAGCCTTTGAAGTCAAACAGATTTGGATTCAAAATTGGGCTGTTACTTCATAGCTGTATGATTTATCTCCAGCAAATGACTTAACCATTCAGAACTCAACGGAAACATAGTAGGTATTCAATAAATTGTGTACTTAAAATAAGCACTGTTTACTTATAAATATTCATTGAAAATAGTACTTCTACATCTAATGGTAGAACTGTCACTTACATATTCTGATTTGTTTTTATTCTAATTCAGGTGGTTCTGGACTGTTTTCTACATCGATGAAAAATTTTCCAACTACTGCTGACCACATATGCAATTAACAATATCATTCTTTGCTGGTCTTGTAATCAGGTAAGACTATAAATATGCAGGATTGATATGTAATGTTAATTATGATTATCTGATGACATTAAAAAATTAGTGTAAAAGAAAATCTATTCCTATTGCTTATAATAAGAACATTTTGATCATAGAAATGTGGATTATTTCACAGAGGAGTTATCTACCCAAATTAAAACACTGCTGATCACGCAGCTAAACATCCAGCCCCACCAAAGACATTGAACATTTTTATTTTAACATTTATAAAAACCATTCTTATTAAAGGCTTTATTAAATCTTTTCTAAGTTGAAGTTTCATTTCTCAGTTTTAAAAATGGAAATCTTTTCATGAGAGAGACTCTTCTATGATTACCTAGCAACTTTACTGCTTGAGTTATTTACAAATTACTGAGATTTCAAAATGTCTACATAAATAGATGGAAATAAATACCCTATTTTGGATTTTAAAAGCTTAATATTATAGTGATATGAACCCCAGCCAAATTAATTTTAATTATTATGTAATTCTGTTCAATTCTCAATATTATGAGAACTTGGTAAAATGATCTGAAAGAGTAAACATGCTTGGCTAAACAGCCAAGATATTCTGAAAATGAATATTAATGAAGAAGGCTGTGCCCTACCAGATATTAAAAACATATCTTAATGTTATATTTATTAAAACAGCATGGGACTGCTACATAAATAGATAGATCCATGAAAAAAAAGGAAAATACAGAATCATACTCAAATATACAGCTTGCACACACATACAGCATTAACCCTGTACCAGGTATGTTTTTAAACCTATGACAACATTAATTCCTTTCCTTCTCACAACTACCCTGTGGGGTAGGCACTGTTATTAGCTCCTTTTTACAGATAAAGCTTGGTAGAGCATAAATAACTTGCCTGAAGCCACCCAACTCATTTGTGAAAGCTCAATTTGCATCTAGGCAGTCTGGATCCCAGAGTCCACATTCTTAGACACTGCTTTAACCCACTTTTATTGTAAGCTAAAGAAGTGGTCCTTAAAGTGTGTGTTGGAGACCCCTCAGGTCCATGAGACTCTTCCAAAGTCCATAAGATCAAAGGTATTTTTAAAATGTACTAAAAATAGTATTTGCCCTTTTCACTGTCATTCTCTTACAACATACAATAGAGTTTTCCAGAGGCTGTGTAGCATGTGCTATTGCAACAGATTCAATACAGACCCAGATAAGAGAATCCTGCTGTCTTCTCTGAAGTTAGACATTAAAGATATTTGCAAAAATACAAGACAAAGCCACTCAGTTCACTAAAATGCTTTTCTTTTGGAAATATTATTTTTTATGAAATGTTATTTATATTAACATATAAAAGGGGTCTATTATTATTTTTCAATAAATAAATATTACACAAATTTCTGAATTTTCATTTTCAAAATAGTAAATATTGAGAGGTATAACCTGTTTTTGTTGTTTAAATTCCATAAGCAGGTCTATGAGGTCCTCAATAATACTTAAGAGCATAAAGCGGTTCTGAAATCAAAATGTTTGAGAATTACTGTGCTAAATTAAGCATTTCAAATCATATGGCAGAGAAAATTTTATTGAACAGTGTACTAGACACATGGTTCAACCATTTTGGAAAAATAAAAATTATAGTCTTCCAAAGACTCTACAAATTTGTGATAGAAGTAGAAATAGATAACAATCTCTGAAGCAATCTGGCAATACAGAACAAAAGCCTTAAAAATATGACTCTAATTCATCAGTCTCAAAGTTAGCAATATATCTTAAAGAAATAATGACTAATATGTTAAAATAACTTAATTAAAATAATGCTAATTATTGCTTTCTAAAAATGCTGAAATCTTAATTGTATAAAAATAGGAGCTTGATTAAATTATTATGAAATGAGTAAAGAACTACTAAGCAGCCATTAGAATGAAATAATCGAGGACTATTTCTTGATGTAGAAATACTTCCCTACATACTGTTACCCCCCAAAATTTATATGCGTGCATACCTGTGTATAATATACATATATAAAATACATATATTTTTATGATCATGTTCTTGTAAACATTTTTATATAAATCTCTACCCATGCATATAGCATAGCAGAATGAATATATATCAACATTTAAGCAAAGCTATTCTTTAGTTTTTCATCTGTATTTTTTATTTCTATATTATGAACATATATTAATTTCATGAATTTAAAATTTTACTTATGACAATACAATTATTCAACAGTGAGGAAATGGTAAAATTGTGACACTGCATGATATATTACACCGCAACCAAAATGTTCAGGAAAAGGCATGAAACTAAATGTACTGAGGGAATTCCCTGGCGGTCCAGTGGTTAGGACTCCACGCTTCCACTGCAGGGGTCACGGGTCGATCCCTCATCGGGGAGCTAAAATCCTGCAAGCCATACACCCAAAAAAATTAAATAAATAAAAAATAAATGCATTGAGTGATATGTGATTGAATCTTGCAACAACAGAAAGAAAAATAACAGAAATAGCTATCAAGGACATAGTTTGCACAGTGGGGAAAATGTGTATATAAATCGGATATCCAGGTTTGATATCATTCTTTCATACATATTACATTTCTCAGGTGCAAAATGGTTTGTAGTTATGTAGGAGAATGCTCTTGTTCTTAGCAGATATGTGCTAAAGTATTTAAGGGCAAAATGTCATGAAGTCTCTAACTTGCTTTCAAATGACTCAATAAAAAGTGTATATTGATGCAAAAAAAATAAAAGAAAGAGCAAATGTGGCAGAAGGTGACAATAAGTGAACATAGGTGAAGGGTACAAGGGTGTTGACTGTACTATTATTGCTTTAAATAATAGGTTTGAAATCTTTTCAAAATAAACTGTTGGTGGGGGGAAGGAGGTGGATAGCAATACTAAAGGCTGCAATGAGGAGTTGCAATTAAAGAGGAAGAGATGCAGCAGATAATTAGCCGTTAAAGGAGGTCTGGGCAGAGACATCTTTTGAACATTCATTGAGCACCCACTGCATGCTCAATAAATACATAAGTGCTGTAGAAAAATAGTCATGAGAAAGTTTTAGTGACAAGAGGAAATGTTTAGGCAGGACATAAAACAATTACAGTATCAACACAGCTTTAGAAAAATATATGTACAGAAAAAGACTATTAGGAAATATACGAAGTTGTTAAGAGTGTTTTTCTTAAGGAGTTAAATGCATGGGTGATTTTCATTTATTTCTCTATACAGTTCTTTATATTCCAAAGTTTTGACAATGACTAAATATTACTTTTCCAACGAGAAAAACATAGCTCTGAAATCAAATGCACCATGCCATGTGGAATCTTTGTACTTCTGATTTATACCTATTATGTTTTATTGAAACAGGATGATAAACCATTTTGCACTCTCTAGCTTGTGGGAGCCTAACAGCCACAGCCAAAATGACATATTTCCAAGAACATATCCTAACATTTTGTGAAAGTTTATGCATGGTAAAAAAACAGCAAGTACTGTGAGTAGGGCTGTATAAAGAGATGTCCAGCACTAGGATATTAGGATAAACTCTGAAAATTTTACTCTGAAAATTAAATTAGGGGCTTCCCTGGTGGCGCAGTAGTTAAGAATCTGCATTCCAATGCAAGGGACACGGGTTTGAGCCCTGGCCCAGGAAGATCCCACATGCCATGGTGTAACTAAGCCCGTGCACCACAACTACTGAGCCTGCGCTCTAGAGCCCGTGAGCCACAACTACTGAGCCCACATGCCACAACTACTGAAGCTCGCGTGCCTAGAGCCCGTGCTCCCAACAAGAGAAGCCACCATAATGAGAAGTCCACGCACCGTTGCGAAGAGTAGCCCCCGCTCGCCGTAACCACAAAAGCCCGCGCACAGCAGCAAAGACCCAATGCAGCCAAAACTATAAAGAAATAATAAAAGAAATACATTTATTTAAAAAAATTACATCAATTAGATAAATACCTATTGGAAATAAGCAACTCTCATCACTTCACCTTAGCTAACTGAAGCCATTAATGGATCCAAAGAAAGAATATCACTATGTGACAGGGGCCACTTTACAAAGGCAGTTGTGAGGGGTAGATTAGCAGATTTTCCTTCATAATTCAGTAAAGGCTCTCTGGGCATCAAGTTTTGCCTCATAACTAGAGCAATGAGTCTGGAATCAATCAGAATCATCATGTTTATTTTGATATCCTTGTTGATAGGATAACTTTAGCTTTGCCTATGTTGTCAGAGACAAAGGATGAATTACAGTTCATAAATAAAAGATGGCCAGTATTGAAATGAGAGCATAGTTTTCAGGTACTTATTTCAAAAATTCTACTTATTTTATGGGCCAGAGTTTCTGATTTAAGGTGAAATTTCTTGTTTAAATAAAAACAAGTGAAATTCCATTATAACATCAGATTTTAAAGTTGGTATTTACATGTATCTTAGTCTGTTGGGCTGCTATACAAAATGCCACAGACCTGGTAGTTTATAAACAACAGAAATTTATTTCTCACAGCTCTGGATGTCAGAAGTCCAAAATCAAGGCATCAACATGGTCGCATTCTTTGGTGAGAGTCCTCTTCCTAGTTTATAACCAGCACCTTCTCAGTGTGTCCTCACGTGGTGGAAGAGGCTAGGGATCTCTCTGGAACCTCTTTTATAAGATATCCCCCAAAGTCCCCATTTCCTAGTACCATCATCTTTGGGGGTTTAGGATTTCAACATATTAATTTGAGGGGCATACAAATATTCAGACCATAGTAACATAATAAAGGAAATTGAACTACATTTCTTTTTGTAAATGGACTGCCACCGTTATCCACAAACAATCCCATCAATTAGCAAATCTAAAATATAGCTCAGTGCTGGGTAATAATATATTTTTGAGTGACCTGATGATATTTCTCTAAATTGCAAGTTAATTATTTTTAAAACTTATTGTCCATATCTTTGTTTCAATATGGCAGGTTATCTCAAATCAAGAGAAGTATATTTTAGTATGCCAAATTGTGTTAAAATTTATCAATATTATCCAAAGTTATACTGCAGGAATCAAACTGCCAAAGACACCAGGCTAAATGCAAGAAAAGCAAATCTTAAAATTGAAACAGTAAATTCACATTTTATTTTTTGGTTAGTAATTATCACTCAAACAAAGCCCACATCTAGTGTCATTACGTCCCTCTGCAATATTCCTATGAAGCTAGTGAATGTTGATTAATTACATTTGGGCATTTTTGTTTCATTTTGGCCAATTGGCCTCATATTTATGTATCCTAGTGGGTTGATATTCTGGATAAACATGGAGTACAACCAAAGGGCCTTCAGATATATTTTATTATAATGTATTTCTTGGTAAGAAATGAATGAGAATCCATTATCTAAAAAGTCAACATATTACCTACAGAATTTATATGATTTATAAACTGCCTTCTCTAAACATCAAATTTTAAATTTGACCCAGAATTCCAACTCTTGTAATTTATTCTGGAAATAATCAGGAAAATGTATAAAATGTATACAAAGAATATTATTCCAGCATAGTTGGTAATATTTTTTTTAATGGCAACAATGTTGACAATCAATTTTGACACTCCATAAACAAGGAAAAAGTTTGTTTACATTTATATTTGTTGACATAAATAGAGGTCCATTAGAAGTTTTATGGTACAGGTAGAACTTTATTATAGTATGATCCTATCTGAGATGTTTATGTGTCCATAATATTTGATAAATTGAAAATAATCTTGTAAGACATACCCCAAGCTGTTAGTTGCAGTCATAGAAATTGTAGGGAGATTTTAATTTATATTTCGTATCTCTCTTTCATACCATTTGCATTTTAAACAAAAACCAAATCATTTTATAATTATAAAAAACTAAAATTCCAACAACACAACCTGCCCCAGGCAATATTGATTGATATGTGACAAATGTATATTAGTGACCTAAGCAGTCCCCTACTCCATCTTCAATCCCATCTTCATTTAGTTTTTTCCTACTCACCTTCTTTGGACTCAACCTAAATATCACTTCCCTAGGAAAACCATCCCTAACACTTGTAAGCAGATTAGGCTTTCCTATTATAAACATGTTGCACTTATGTTTTGTAATAAAATTTACAATTGCAGTTTCTTGTTCCTATACATTTTATTTGCAGGATTATACAATTCATTATGCATGGACTGTGGCTGTGTTGATCACTGCTATATTCCTAACACTTAGCCTTCTGCCAGGCTCATGGGAGGGCTCAGGTACCTCTTTGTTATATGTATCAATGAATGAATTTTAAAATGTGATGCATCATCTGAGAAAGGATAATTCTAAGTTTGTTTACATAAAATATTATAAAAAATGTACATTTAGTTCATATTCAATAATTTGATGACTAAAAGAACATGTTACACAGAATTGTCCTAAAATATTGAGAATATATAAAGTCTCTAAACATAGCACTGAATTTTGTTTGACTGAATGAGATTATAAGACAATTGAACCAACAGTTACTATTAATCCTATTTGTAGGTTGGAAAGCTGAGGGTTATGTACCTTGCCCTAGAAATCTTTTTATGCTGTGGCTCTTTATATGAAATACAGAGACTTGGATCATTTGGTTATTAGATGGTATGGGAATTAGAATTGAAATGATCTGTGTTTTATATTCTAACTTTTTCAGTTAGTAGCTGTACGTCTTAAAGAGGCAGTTAACATCTTTGGGGTTAATTTCAGTTACAACCTAGTCACAATTCAATACTTAGAATGTGTTGCACTATGTAATGTTCAAAACTCTTTGCTTAACCTACTGTATAGCACAGGGAAGTCTACTCAGTGCTCTGTGGTGACCTAAATGAGAAGGAAATCCAAAAAAGAGGGGATATATATATATATATGCGTATAGCTGATTCACTTTGCTGTACAGTATAAACTAAAACAATATTGTAAAGCAGCTATACTCCAATAAAAAAAAAAAACTCTGATTAATTTACAATTAAATCTCCTCTTTCCTATTTTGTGCAGTTGCTTGGAAGTGGTGGGGATAGGAGGCATGGTGCTTCTGCTATCTATTCTCTCTTTGCTCACTTCCTCATTACCTGCTACTTTGATTGAAGCTGGGAGAGGGAGAACAGGTACAGAGGATAGGTGAATTCCTATCTGGCTGGTTGGGTTCATGCTCTGGTCTTGGCAGAGTTGGTGTACTTGAGTAGATGTTTAGAAGATTAAAGTTGACAGTGTTTTAGAGCATTTTTAGAGGCTATTCAAAGATATTTTGCCTGCATTCCATTCTGGAATACACTTTACCCAAGAAGATGCATATCCTTTCCTTGTAGTTGCTGGTTCTCCTTTCCTATCCACTAATAATGATACAGCTCCACTTAGCACCTCATTCTGCAGAGAACATAAACCAAGATGATAGCCTGTGGTGCTCTCCTATGTACCCATGTCTGGATCACAGAATTCCTTCCTTCCAAAAACTCTATGAGGTTAGGATGATTTCAGTGCATCAGTAGCACTCTCCTACTACCAAAGCAGTTATTCATCATATCTCTAACCCTTTCACAGGATTAACAGCAGATTAGAAACTGTGGAGTGAAAGATTAGTGAACTTGTAGACATAGCACTAGAAAATATCCAAAATAAAACACAGAGAGAAAAAAGACTGAAAAAATTAACAGAACATGAGTGAGATGCGGGACAACTTCAAGCAGGCTATGTCCATGTAATTGAAGCTGCTGATGGAGCAAAGAAAGGAAAGAAGATAGAAAAATATTTTTTTTAACTTACGACTGAAAAGTTCCAAATTGATGAAAACTATAAGGCCAGGGTTTCAAGAACCTCAAAGATACCAACCACAAGAAACATGAAGGAAACTACTGCAAGGTACCTCATGATAAAATTACTTTCAGCCAGTTAAAAAGCACAAGACAGGGCTTCCCTGGTGGCGCAGTGGTTGACAGTCTGCCTGCCAATGCAGGGGACACGGGTTCGTGCCCCGGTCCGGGAAGATCCCACATGCCGCGGGGCGGCTAGGCCCGTGAGCCATGGCCGCTGAGCCTGCGCGTCCGGAGCCTGTGCTCCGCAACGGGAGAGGCCACAACAGTGAGAGGCCCGTGTACCACAAAAAAAAAAAAAAAAAAAAGCACAAGACAACTAAAGAACAAAAGATATGATAAATATAAATCAGTAGTTCTAAACTGGGGACTACTTCAATCTCTCCAGGGGATATTGAACAATGTCCAGATACATTTTTCGTTGTCAAAACTGAGGGAGTGAGTGAGTAGAGGCCAGAGATGCTGAATGACCACAGACTTTGTGTCAGAAATGATGCAAGACAGAGGATATAGAGCAACTTTAAAGAACTGATAGGAAAACACTGTCAACCTAGAATTCTACACTCTGCAAAAAAAGTTGTTTTCACAACGATGGTGAAATACAGACCTTATCAGACATAAAATGTTGAGGGCTTCCCTGGTGGCGCAGTGGTTGGGAGTCCGCCTGCCGATGCAGGGGATGCGGGTTTGTGCCCCAGTCTAGGAGGATCCCACATGCCGCGGAGTGGCTGGGCCAGTGAGCCATGGCCGCTGGGCCTGCGCGTCCGGAACCTGTGCTCCGCAACGGGAGAGGCCACAACAGTGAGAGGCCCGCGTACCGCAAAGAAAAAAAAAATGTTGAGAGAATTCATTACCATGAATTATAATTAAAGAAATGTTAAATTAAAGGAAGTCTTTCAGGAAGAAGAGAAATAAGACCAGAGAGAAACAGGGATCTACAAAAAGAAATAAAAAGCACTGGAAATGGAAAGTGTACAGATAAATATAAAATACGTATTTTATTACTTTTAAAGATATCTTTAAAAGGGGTCTGCTTAAAGCAAAAATTACAACAATGTATTATGTGGTTTATAATGTATATTTAAGTAGAACACACAAAGAGAATAGCACAAAGTCTGAGATGGGAGGAGAAACTGCTATCATAATATTCTTATGTGTGAAATGATAGAATATTACTTGAAGGAAGACTGCAATAAGTTAAACATGTATACTTTATACCTTTAACAACTACTGGAAGAAGTAATTAGGGCTTAATAACAAACAAATGAGATAAGATAAATCAGGAAAAATACATAACTCTCCAAAGAAGGCAGAAAAGGAGACAAAAAGGAATAAAGAACAGATTAATCAACCAGAAAACAAGTAGCAAGATAGTAGACTCAAACTCAACCATATCCAAAAGCACATTAATGGATAAGGTGAAGACATTCCAATTAGAATGCAGAGACTGATGGATTAGATTTTTTTAAAGTGAAATCTAATTATATGTAGCAAAACAGAAACCTACTTTAAGTACAAATACAGAAGTACTTTGAAAGTAAAAGGATGGAGACAGCTAACATTAATCAAAAGAAATCTGGAGTGGCTATATAAATATCAGAAAAAGTTGATTTCAGGGAAAAGAATATTACCTGATAAAGATGGTCATTTCATAATGATAAATGGGTCAATTTATCAACAGGACATAAAAATCTTAAATGCTTTATTTAAAAATCTGTGAAGGAAAATACACAAAGCAAAACACATTAAAAAATACAAGAAGAAATAGGAAATTTTACAGTTGCTATTGTGCAAATACTGTCAAAATATAGTATTGTAAAAGTACAAATACTGAAAATTTCAATAATTGATAGAATAAGTAGACATGAAATCAATTAGATATAGACATTTATTGTACAATCTATCTTACAACAGCAGAATACACATTCTTTTTAAGACCACAAGCACCAGTTATTAAGATTGGCATATTTAAGGGTAATAATTTGAATAGACACTTCACACAAAACAACTAAACACATGAAAAAATACTTGATATTATTAGCCATGAGGGAGACGAAATCTAAAGCACAAAGTGATATTACTATATACCCATTACAAAGGTTAACATTTGAAAGACTGACCATATGGAGTGTTGGTAGGAGGTGCCAAAAATGTATGTTATGGAAAGCTTTTAGAATTTTTTGAGCAGGAGAGAAATATATGGTTTATGTTTTACATGATCAATATAGTATAGCTATTGTATCATTATGATAATAACTGATACAGATTATTCAAAAATCCCTTTGAGTTCAACAACTTATCTAACTAATTAAGTTGAGTACAGAATGTTCATGATTTGATATGTTCAGATAGTTGACATGGGTGAAAAATGAAAATCCAGACATAATTCATTGTTCTGAATCTGCGTACTGACTATGCTATGCAAAGGATTAATAATCTCTAAAAGTGAAAATTGGTCTTACAACTCTGCAAAGCACAGTCTTGTTTCTGGATAATTACAGAATAATATAAAATATCTATTTTATGTATCCCTTAGAGCAGTAGTCCCCAAACTTTTTGGCACCAGGGACTCGTTTCGTGGAAGACAATTTTTCCACAAAAAATTGGGGATGGTTCAGGACGTAATGCGAGTGATGGGGAGCGATGGGGAGCCGCAGAGGAAGCTTCGCTCTCCCGCTCCCCTCCTACTGTGCGGCCCCATTCCTAAGGCCGGGGACTGGTACCAGAGGTTGGGGACACCTGCCTTAGAGAACTCTTTAGACTAATTCAAAGTCTTACAAGCAGTAATAATAGCTTACTGCCTTCCATTTTGCATAATAACAAGATACTGATTAGTTGGAGAAATTATTTCAGTATATTTAATTTTTCTTTACATTTCACCTACCAGCTTACTAATGAAAACTTGATATTATTGTCCACCTCATTAAAGAGCTTAAAAGAAGTCACAGAGGATTTAAAGTAAATGAGACAGTGGGTGTTAACAGAAAATTAGATATATTTTGATGCCTTATTTTTCCATTTCCTTTTTTTTTTTTTTTGGCTCTTGGAGGATTATGGGTGGTCAGGCTCTATTTCCTGCTTAGAGATGCTAATATTCTGTTTTGCTAATGAAATAATGGAAAAAAAAGAAAAAAAAATTATTCACATAGTGCAAAATGCCATCCATGCCATTTTCATTCAAGGTATATTCACTAAGCACCTTCTATGTGGCAAACATATTAGGGATTCAGTAGTTAATAGCACAGGAAAATTCTCTGCTTTTGAGAAATGTACATTCTAGTGAAAGATACAGACAAAAAGGAAATAAACAAATGTATATCTCAGGGGAGAATATAGTTAATGAGCACATGAAAGGGAATGGAGGAAAAGGAGTGCTTCTAGGGTCCTCAGAGAAGATCTCTCCCAAGTAGTGCATTTGAGCTAAGATCTAAAGGCAGTGAGGGAGGGCACTTAGGCAGATTTTCTTAAACAGTAACATTCCAGACTGAAGAAACTGCAAGTGCGAAGACCATGGGAATTATGCTTAGCCTGCTTGAAGAACAGAAAGGAAATCCGTATGACTGGTGTGTGACTGATGCAGAGAAATGTGGAGGAGAGTAGTCAGAGAAATTGTCAGGGTGGGAGTGGATCACAGAGCACCATGAAAGTTTTGGGGACTTTACTGTGAGTGCATTTGGATGCCATTGTAAAGCTCATCAGAAGGGGTGCATGAGCTGACTTACATCTTGAAAGGATTACTCTGTCAGATGACCTGAGTTACTATAGGGAGACAAAGATAAAAGCAGGAAGACTTCCTGGGGAACTTTTCAGTAACCTAAAAGAAAGAAGATGTAGGGAAAGAAGTGAGTTGCCTATAACTGATTTCCTGACAGACTACATGCGGATGTGAGAGAAAGTCAAGGATGGGTCCGAGTTTTGGACTTCAAGCATCTACAGGGAGGGAACAGAAATTAACTGCGGAAAAAAAAAGCAGGTTTGGAAGTAGACCATTTGAAGTTCATTTGGAGTATGTTACATTTAATATCTTAAAGATATCTGTTTAATTGACTTCTGCACCCTTTGGATCAACACAGCCCAGCATATCTATTTTCTGATGGTAGAACACCAAGAAATGACCTGAACTATTCCTGTAGTCTTGGAGTCAGGTCACCATTACCATTGACACCATTGCAGACCACAGCATCTTAGCAGCAGGCAATTCAGGGCCTGTCAATTTATCGAATGACATGTCCTATCAGTGTCATTTACTGCTCATACCTCAAGTATTTTGCCTCCTTCCCTGGGACTTCTCCATAGACAATATGGTGTAGGATGTTGAAGATCTCATGTATTTCCCACACGTGATATCTGTAAGCAGGGAGTGGGGAGTGATGGCTCTTGATTTGAATCCTTGACCAATAAAAGGCAGGAACTGGTGAATATATTCTTCCCTCTTTCTCCATGAAATATAGGTATGTCCCAAAGGATGGAATAATTAGTCAGACTTGGAAGTAGTAAGCTCCATGATGGATCCTTATTTTGACGCTCCCTAATTTCTTGCTTATCCCTAAGATAGTATTCCATAATAAAATAATGGAACACAAGCTCCTTGCCTCAAGCTAAGACAACACCCATGTGGAAAATCTAGTCAGCAACTGGATAAAGACTTCAGTTTAGAAAAGATGTCTAGAAATAGAAAATATGGAGTTGTTGGCATATTAATGGAATTTAAAGCTCTGAGACTGGATGAGAACCCCTAGAGAAGGGATGTAGATAAAGAATTTGCATGAAGACTGAGAGTTGGGACACCTCATTATTCAAAGTTTAGAAGATGAGGAAATACAGCAAAGGAGACAAAGAGGAAGTAGTCGATACGATAAGAGGAAAACCAGGAGAATGTGTGGTATCCTGACATCCAAGAGAAGAAAGTATTTGAAGGAGAGCAGTCAAATGCTGCTGAGAGGTTAAGACGAAGACTGAGTTTGGATCATTTTCTTTGTCAACATGGTGGTCACTGTGTTCTTGAAAAGAGTTTATATCCTGGGGTACTGAGGCAAAATTCAAACTGGAATGGGTTCAGGAGAGAATGAGGAGATTGGAAGTAGGTTCACAACTCTCCCAAAGCATTTTCCTCTCTAATTTTTCTGCATTCATTTCTTTCGTGACTACAACCAGTCTAAATGCATTAAATACCATCTACATACTGAAAATGCCCAAATGCATATATTCAACCCAGACCTCTCACCTTATCTATAAAACTGTATGTCCAAATACTTTCTTGACATCTCAACTTGGATTTCTAATAGATAATGTAAATTTAGCATATAAAACAGACTTCTGAACTCCTCACCTTCTCCCCCAAAACCTTATTCTCCTTTAGTCTTCCACATCTCAATGAATGGACATTTCATCCCTTCAGATTTCATGTCCAAAAATCTTAGAGCCGGGCTTCCCTGGTGGTGCAGTGGTTCAGAGTCTGCCTGCCGATGCAGGGGACACGGGCTCGTGCCCCGGTCCGGGAAGATCCCACATGCCGCGGAGCGGCTGGGCCCGTGAGCCATGGCCGCTGAGCGTGCGCGTCCAGAGCCTGTGCTCCGCAATGGGAGAGGCCACAACAGTGAGAGGCCCGCGTACCGCAAAAAAAAAAAAAAAAAAATCTTAGAGCCATCCATGACTCCTCTCTACACATATAACATTCAATTTGTCAGTAAACTCTGTAGATTCTATTTTTAAAATATATCTAAAACCCTACAGTTTTCACTTCTTCCTTTGTTACTATCCTGGTCCAAGCCATCATCATCTTTTACCTAGATTATTGCAAGAGTCTTCTCTCTGGCCTCCCTGCTTCATTCCTTTCCTCCATCACTTTTCTCTATTTATACTCAATAGGGCAGCTAGGCATAATATTTTGGAAAGCAACCATACTCAAGTTTCTCCTCTTCCCAGAACCTGCTAATGATTTCCCCTGTCAGAGTACAAAGTCAATGTCTGTTCGATGGCCTACAAGGGCCACATGCCTTCAGGCCCTTCTTCCTTCTCTAATTTTATCTCTTGCTGCTTTCTTCCTCAGTGTACATTAGTATCCTGGCTGTTTCTCCAACAGTCTGGGCACATTCTGGTCTCAGGGCTTTGCCTTGGCGTTTCCCTCTGTCTGGAATGTTCTTCCGTCAGCTAACCAAAAGAATCATTTCCTTACTTCTATCAAGTCTTTGCCCAAATGTGAAGTATTTGTAATACTTGATACTGCAACCCCAGCCCTGGCTCTCTCCCGTCCTCTCATCTTGATTTGTTTTCTTTCTATAGTACTTAATTGCTTTATAATTTATTTATTATGCTAATCCACTATCTTCTTCAAGTAGAATGTAAGTTCTTCTGACAGAGATTTTTATTTGATTTATTCATTCTTAATGCCTAGAATACTGACTGTGTATAGTAGGTACTCAAAACATATTTATTGAATGAATAAAAAATGATTACATCTGCATATTATATGTATTTCTCAGGCAGCAAATATTGGTAAAATTTTAAAACAAGTTTGATATCATCCACATTGGAATCAAACTGCCTTGATTCACTAGCTTGCTTTAAAACTCATGTATCTCTGCATTGATGACATAACATTTTTTATGTAAATGTTCAAAGGTCTTACAAGTTCTGTTCCAGTATGTTAGAATGCTCTTATTGATGTGGAGAGCCAAGGATAAGGCAACACCAAGAACAAGATGAAAAGGGAGGTTTAAGATAGGGATATTTTGGAATATTTGCTGACAGAGCACAGAATATAGGTTTGTGGATATGAATTTCTTATTCAGAGCCAGGTTGAGCAATGTGACCCTTTGCCAAAGCTTCTTACATTTTCCTTAGATTACTGATGTGAAGCTTCTGTTTTATTGAAGCTTATGGGGATAAGAATGTTGGGCCCAGATTAACATCTCCTTTTTTCTTGAAATCCAATGAAAGCATTTTATCACTTATGAAGAACATCATACATTTGCATTCAGCTGAAAAATAGAAAGCCAAAAAAATAAGCTCTTTACTACGGGCATTCTGAACTAGGTTTCAACCTGTCATTGACAAAGAACACTTTCTTCCATTTTTTTTAACAAAATATGTTATTTCCAAAGACATGGTTTATTTCTCTGTAGAGATGTCCTGAAACTTAGCAGAGAAAAACAGATTGTTAGCACATGACTTAAAAGTAAAACAACAAAAAATTCTCTAACACAATGTCAAAAGAAAACCTAAGAAAATGTGCTGTCCTGGATTTTTACCTTTGATTATAGAGTGACAAATGATTACTGTAAAACCTAAGAAATCTTTCTTTAAAAAAAGAAAAATTGTTTGCAGATTTGGAGAAAATTTTAAAACGTTATATAAAAAACAATATAAAAGTGTAGGTGGATGGTTGGCAAAAACAACCTAGAATTTGAGATCAATGACCTTTATTGTTATTCTAGAATAAACATTAGAAGGGAAATAACCATTCATTAGACTCAACAATAGGTAGAAACCACAGTTGGCATGAAAGTTGTATTTCCCTTATGTCTTTAAGTAGTGCTTTAGATTTTCTTAACAAGACAGACTGATTTACATTGCCTTATAGTTCTTTTTCTTTCTTGGCTTTCAACAGAGTGTACTGTTGGGGCCATTTTTCCTTAAATCTTAATTTGTTTTCTGATCTATGAGTTCGTTTTTCTAGTTGAAGGAATGGAACAATGCCCACAACACAGTGAAAAATGAAGCTTTCAATCATGAATCCCAGTTATTGAGGAAAACAAATGGCAATATGTTTAATAGAATGCCATATCCAAATATGTTGAATGGCTAAATTTCTTAACATTTTAGTCACTAGTATTATTTTCCTATTTTTTCCTTGTGATTCTTTTTTTTAATTTCTTTTTTCAGTCCTTTTTCTTTGTAATTTTATCAAATATTTTTCTTGTCACCTGGGGAATATGAATTTGACATATAACAAACAAATACCCTTAACACTTATAAAATTGAACTCTATCACAGGAGCATGATTAGTTTAATGTAAAATATAATTATTTAAATATATAAAGCTTTTATCATTTCAAATGACTACATTATTACATAGTACTTTTATGAATGATTCTATATCAAATATATTAAAAGTATTTCACATGTTTATTTAATACTAAGAATTATTTTTAGACCTTGGCTATAGCACATAAAAAGTTATTTCTATATTATGTAGATATTTGCTCAAATAATTTCTATAGTGAATCCAGTTCTGGGGAGGATGAAGTAAGCATACTCTACCCTCTCTCTCCAACTGAATACAAATATTAAACTCTGAACAGAAGATAGAGAGGTATAGATAGATAGATAGATAGATAGATAGATAGATAGATAGATAGACAGATAGCTATCTGACACTTAAAATAAATGGTAGCAGAAAGATTTGGGAAGGATTCCAGAATTTGATGTACCACCAAACCAGAGGTAAATATCCCTTTTCCCCCCATCTGTTATCACCTGCCATGGACTCAAAGGCAACTTGAAACCTAGCAGTGCCACCCAGCAGGGATAGAGAAAGCCTCATTTTCTGTACCAAGAGGTTGTAAAGAAGACTCCTAAGGTCCAGAAAGAATAGGATTAAATCCTCTGTTTTCTTTTCTTTCCTCTCCTGTCCCAGCCTCCAGGCAAGACCTCAGTGGCACAGAGACTGAGCAGGCACCTAAAATACTGAAGGAAGAGACGTTCCTTTATTACCAAAGGAGCTGTGATTCAAAGAACTAGAGATGAAGATACTTTGCTTTTTATTCCTTCTTTGTCCTCTTCCTACTAAGCCTCAGCTACAGTATCAATTGTGGAAAGTGGAAAAATAGGGGCACTAAAGGCCTGGCTTTCTGATTAGAAGACCATGAAATGGGGACCCAGAGGACCAGAAAGTATTGAAGAGACCACAGAGAGAAGGGAACTCTAGCAAGATATTGCATAAACTGGTGTGTGAACTACTCACCTCATGCTATGAGCATCATCCTCATGCTATGCATGTATGAATCTGGTACACAACCAGCATCCCAAAGGCTTTGAGAACTACGGTCAAAACCTCTTCTCAGGTCCAAGACTGGCCACTGAGTTAGTTGTGCAAGAGATTTTCACTGGAACCACAGCCCACAGAAGGTGGGATGGAAACTGTAGCCTGAACCTAAGTAGGTCGATTGCCTAGTAAAACAAAACTAAACAAAAATTTGACTATTATCATAGGATTTAAATAAGACCCAGAGTCTCATAACCTAATATTCAAAATGTCCATGATACAATCCAAATGAAGAATCAGGCATATGAAGAACCAGGAAAATATCAGCTCACAAGCAATAAAAACAATCAACAGATGTCAATGCTGAGAGGACACATATCTTCGAATTATCAGACAAAGTCTTTAAAGCAGCTATTATAACTCTGCCCCCAAGGGGTAAGGCTGAACACTTAAAACAAATGGGAAGATAGAAATTCTCAGCAAAGAAAGATAAGATGTAAAAAAGACTAATAGAAAATTTTAGAACTGAAAAATACAATACCCAAAATAAAAGTGACACAGGAAAGAGTCAGTGACCTTGAAGATAAATCATTAAAAATTATCCAATCTGAACGACAGACAGTAAAAAGATAAAAATAAATAAACAGAGCCTCAGGGACTGGTGGGACAATACCAGAACATCTAGCATTTGTCAATGGAGTCAAAGAAGGAGAGGAGAAAGAATGTGAGGCAGAAAACAAATATTTGAAAGGCTGAAAATTCCCAACATTTGTTGAAAGGTCTAAATATACAAACTTGAATAACTCAGCAAGTTCTAAAGAGGATAAGCTCAAAGGAATCCATGCCCAGACACATGATAATGAAACTAAAGACCAAACAAACATAGCTAAAAACAGAGAGAAATGATGCATAACGTATAGGTGTTTGATGATTCTAATAACTATGGATTTCTCATCAGCATCCATGTTGATGGGAAGGAAATAGAACATTTTTAAAGTGCTGAAAGTAAAGAACTGTCATCCTAGAATTCTGTGTCCACTGAAAATATATTTTAAGAGTAAAGGTGAAATAAAGATGTTCTCAGATTAAGGAAAACAAAAAGAATTTACTTCCAGTAGACCGGCCAGAAGAAAAATGATACTAGAGAGAAACTTGAAACACCAGGAACAAAGGAAACAGAAATGGTAAATATCTGGATAAATATATTAAACTATTTTTTCTTAAATTCTTTAAAATATGTATAATGGGGCTTCCCTGGTGGCGCAGTGGTTGAGAGTCCGCCTGCCGATGCAGGGGACATGGGTTCATGTCCCGGTCCGGGAAGATCCCACATGCCACGGAGCGGCTGGGCCTGTGAACCATGGCTGCTGAGCCTGTGTGTCCGGAGCCTGTGCTCCGCAACTGTAGAGGCCACAACAGTGAGAGGCCCGCGTACTGCAAAAAATATATATATATGTATGTATAATGGTTGAAAGCAAAAATTAACATGGTCAGATAAGCTTTTCTATATATGTAAATGTAATATATATGAAAACTGCAACATAAAGAGGAAGGTGAAAAGGTCCTACCTATATGGTGGTAAGGTTTCTGTATTCCACTTGAAGTGATAAATATTAATTATAAATAGAATGCAAAAAGTTAAGTATCTATATTGTAATCTCTAAGGAAATCACTGGAAAAAATGTCTACAAATAGATATAATAGAAAACTCAATCAATAAGTTTAAAAATGGAAATTAAAAGATGAAACAATCCAAAACTACCAGGAAAGGAGAGAGAGACAGAGGAAGGAAAATAGAAAAAATAAGAAGAAAACAAATACTAAAATGCTTTACCTAAATTCTAACATTTCGAAGCACATGTCAATAATTACATTATATGTAAATGGTTTAAACACACCAACTAAAAAGACAGATTGCTGGGTGAATGGAGCCATTTTCAAAAGGTTACATGCTGTATAATTCCATTTATATGACATTCTAGAAAAGACAAAACTACAGTGATGGAAAACAGATCAGTGGTTGCAAGGGGTAGGCATGGGGGGAGGGTGTGACTATAAAGGAATAGCAACAGAGTTTTGGGAGTGATGACTCTGTTCTATATCTAAATTGTGGTGGTGGTTACATAAAACTATACATGTGTTAATATCCATAGAATTATTTACCAAAAGAAGGTCAGTTTTACTATATGCAAATTAAAAAAACAAAATTAAAAATAATATCTATATACTTAATCTTTGCTGTATGCCAGGCACTGTCCTTTAAAACATAATTTTGTATAATCTTTAGAACAATGTTATGAACTAGATAGATTCTTCTCTATTTCACAAGTGATGAAAATTAATAATTGAATGCCTTACTAAAGTTCAGTAAATGACTCACTGAAGAGTAAACAATTAGAAGTTCACACCAGAATATAACCAAAATCTTTCTGATTCAAAAATCTTATTCTCTGTTTGATGATGCTTATTTACTCAGAAGCAGTGGTCCACATCTAAAATTGGGGAAAAAAATGTTATTATCACACATATTAGAAAACAGAGAAACAAAGACATTATAACACAACAAGCATATTTTCTGCTAATTATTTTTATTTATTTTGCTGTGCTTTGTTTAAAGATAAAGTTTCTGTAGGATACTAGTAGTGTAGGAAGAATCTGTTCATTCATTTAATAAATATTTACTGAATATATATGCAAAACATACTGTGCACTATAGTTGATTCAAAAATGAATCAGGTACAGATCATATTCTCAAGGTGCTTATGATCTACAATGGAAATTAGAACACGTATATGGACAATGTTAAGTGTCTGTTCTGACTGTATCTCCATAAGTAACAAACCACACCAAAACTTAGAGATTTTTAGTAACTTAAAACAAAATTGTATTATTCTGACAGTGACATTTATGAACTGGGATCAGCTGGGTGGTTTTGACTTGGGATCTCTGATGTCATTCACACTCTCTTAAGAGTTGAGCTGGAGATATCTGAAGGTTCCAGTGGACTGAATTTCCAAGATGCATCATTCACATGGCTAGCAATTGATTCTGGCTGTTGGCAGGAAGTTCAGCAGGGGCTATCCATAGGAATGCCTACGCATGGCCTCGCCATGCGTCTTGAGCCTCTCATAGCATGGCAGCTGAATTCCAAGAGTGAGTGTTCCAAGAAGCCCAGGTATAGCTACGAGACTTCTTAAGACATAGTTTCGGAAATAACACAGAATCATTTCCTATACATTCTATTGGTCAGTTCTGAGTCAGACAGATTTAAGTGGAGGGGACTGAATAGGGTCATGAATATTGAGAGGTGTGGCTCATTTTCAGACTATTTTCGTAAACTACCACTCTCTGCCCTTTGGTCCCCAGTAAGCCACGTCTCTAATACATGCAAAATTTACTCATCTCCCACCCAAGACCTGTGAAGTCTCATCCTATTACCACACTGGCTCAAACTTGAAGTTGAGGAACTTATCATTTAAACTGGGTCAAGTTACATCATTCTGTTTGATCTTAAGGCCTATGAAATAATGACAACAAGTTATCTGTCTCCCACAGTAATAACATATTTTGTATGCTGTGTGTGGGGAAGATACGTACAGTATACACATCTGACATAAAATGGTGACAAGTATGAGATACCCACAATAGACACCTTCAAAAAGAGGGTCAGAGACAGAAGTATCCATGCAATTCCAAAATGCAGGCCAGCACAAGTTATCAATTCCTTGATTAGAGAGCAGTTGTGCTCCCTGGGAGTGATTCTCCACTCTTTACTGTGAGTTACCCTTCACTCTTTACTGTAAATGGCCTATGTTTGCCATTGAGTAACTTTCTCAGCCTGCTCTACCTGGAGCCTTAATGGCTCTTTTCACTTTGAACTGTCCTTAGATCAGCAGTCCACACTGGTGGTGCTTCTGCCAACACAATTTTCTTCAAACTTCATTTTTTTTTTTTTTTTTTTTCGGTACGCGTGCCTCTCACTGTTGTGGCATCTCCCGTTGCGGAGCACAGGCTCCGGACGCGCAGGCTCAGCGGCCATGGCTCACGGGCCCAGCCGCTCCACGGCATGTGGGATCTTTCCGGACCGGGGCACGAACCCGTGTCCCCTGCATCGGCAGGCGGACTCTCAACCACTGCACCACCAGGGAAGCCCAAACTTCATGAGTTTTTAATGAATCTTATTAAGGTTCAGTCTAGACAAAAAGAGAAGGAAAAAATTCCTCACCCACAAATTTCTTTGAAATAGTTTATTTTCTGCCATTGGTTGAGAATCATTGTAATGAGGGACAATGCCCTTAAGGTTCTTCTAGGCATGCCGTAAATCTTTCTGGTGTGTTCTAAAGGAGCTTCCAGCCACACCCTTGATTTCAGCTTTACTCTGGGGCTACAGTTTACTGCAATGCCCTGGATTTATGCCTTAAGGCATTTCTTACTTTGAGACTCTTTTGCTGGTTACAAAGAGACAGCATGAGAAACAGTTGTGTGGGTTTTTTTGTTTTTTTTTTAACCGAGTGACTCCTAAGTCCTTTATATTTCCTATAGGTTTGTTAGAAATTGAATAGGACTCTTTTTAGTTCACCTCTTCTATAGCCATACCTTATCATATACAGCTAAAAGAAACCAGTTGGCGCTTTCAGCATATGCCCTAGAGTCTCCTTACCCAAATTCGCCAATTTTTAGATATGTTTAGCGTTTGCAAGGCTCTGAAATGTTTATAACTGAATAAAAAAGATCCTCTCTTTAGGTTCCAATGACAATTTTTTGTCTTTCAAGTGTTCCCTATCTCTTTAAGGCTTTTGTAGTTTTCACCTACCATAAGATTTTGGGTCATTTTTTGCTATAACACAGTCTAAACTCTCCTAAATGCTACACATATCTCATCTCATTTGATTTTCACAAGAAGCTTATTAACAAAGATGTGTCTTTTATTCCAGTACATGGCTAATCAAGAGGTGGCTGGGAGTTCTGCCTACACCATTTTTGTCCTCACTATCTGGAAAAGCCAGCATCTGGAACATTTCTAGGTATGTGGCAGAGGGAAAAGAGTGCTCCAGAGGATTGCATACAGACAAGTAAATGCTCAGCACAAAAGTGACACATGTCATTTCCCTTTACCAGTCATTAGCTAATGACAGCAACATGGCCATATCGAGTTCAGCAAGGTGGGAAACTACAATCTTATCACATACTCAGAAGGAGAGAGAGAAATAAGTATTTGTGACCAGCTCAAATGACTAACACCTCATGAAAAGTTCGTAATACAGTTCTTATCATAAAATGGATGCTCAACAAATAGTAACTATTGCAGCTGTTATCATTATGGTTATTGCATCTGCTATGGTCTACTTTTAGGCCTGCATTCTGCTGACCATCTGTCCACTTGTAACCTTGCGATATAATATAAAATAAATGGAATTGGTGTCTGAGAACAAACTTGGCCATTTACCTACTGTAAAAGTGGGCAAAACATTTGATTTCCATGTACCTCCATTTAAAATTTATTTTGCTAATTTTAAAGCATGATACAAATGTAGGTCAATCCATGAGACGCTGAGTCATGCCTCAACCTTGAGGCTCAGCCTAATTTGGGACCTATCCTCCCCAGTGTAACTGTTGCCTCCCGTGAAATTCTGGGGTAAGTCAATTCTGCACCCTCTCAAAGAAACAAAACTGCCCACTAGAATGCCTCTTCCCATACATCTCCAGGCAATGTCCCGAACACTACCCATCACAAATTATCTCTTTTCAGGCTCAGTGTTATTCCACTATGCCTGAAAGGATTCCCTAAAACGGATTCCTTTTATTGTGAGTAAATTTCTCAGTAATCTTGGCTTCATTATGGTATTTCTAGTTGACGTACTTTAGACCTATCTTGACTGTAGCACCTGATACAGTTTTCCAGTCCAATTCACCTCCTGGCATCATCTTTTTTCACATCAATGTTCTCACCATTTCTTCTAATACCGTGACTCCACTGTTCTTTGCAAACCTCCATCATCTTCAATTTAACTTATTTACTTTCATCTTCCTTCAATTCCAAAGACCATATCATCAGCCTTCCTGTCAAAGCATCAACAAAGCCACTTAAAATTACAACTATGCTATGAAAGCTAAATGTATTCTGCAATGACTGTGAATATTAAAGCGTTGACCTAATTGGAGAGGTAAAGGGAGGTTTTCCCTGTGAAAGCATGATTAAGCTAAATTCTGAAGAAAAAGTGAGAAAAAATTATGTCTGCTACTGTTTAGAGTTGCTCCAATTCCATTATCTCAATTCCGAGTTTCTATTTGACCACAGTCATATTACCTTCTAATGGTGCTGTATATTATGTTTCCAAATCTTTGTTCTTATTTCAAACTTCAGACTTTTTAAACATTTTTGCTTTTTCCTTATATACCTTCCACTTGCCTACCTACTCAAAATTGGCTTCTATTATCAACAATGTCATGTTACACACTAGAATATTCCAACATGTTGATTTTACTGCCAATCTCCATGTTTTATAACCAATCTAATGTTTCCACCCTGCTCACAATTACTCTTTCATTATATCAGCTTATTTCTTTATAGTAAGTCAAAATCTAAAATTACATTTATTTATTTACTTATTTATTTGGGGGCATCTGCTTACTTTTTTTTTTTTTTTTTCGGTACGCGGGCCTCTCACTGTTGTGGCCTCTCCCGTTGCAGACCACAGGCTCCAGACGCGCAGGCCCAGCGGCCATGGCTCACGGGCCCAGCCGCTCCGTGGCATGTGGAATCTTCCCGGACCGGGGCACGAACCTGCGTCCCCTGCATCGGCAGGCGGACTCTCAATCACTGCACCACCAGGGAAGCCCTGCTTACATTTTTGACATGGGATTGCCAGCATCTAGAATATTTCCTGGCATAAAGCAGGTAGTCAATAAATGCTTGTTGAATGAATGAACAAATGAATGTTCTTTCCAGATTTCTTTCACAGAGAAAGTGGAGAAATCTTGATGATTGAGAGTACTATAAATTTAAGCAATCTAACTCAGTTTCCTTTTTTAAATCACCTGTTAAATCTCCCTTACATTTCCTATAGCATTTGTTCCTAGCAACCATTCCTGCCACTCTCACTTTCAACAGATAACTTCTAACTTGCTAAGATCCAAATGAGCTCTTGCAAATAGCTTTCTTTTTTGATTTCCTCAGTTTTCTAGCATCAGTCTTGTTTGAACCATTCTCTTTAAATGACTGGAACAGATTAAATCAATTTGATATAATGAACTCAGCTTTCACTCATTCATTTACTAGCTTATTTATCAAAAATGTTTTGATGTTCCTTTGTCTAGAACAACAGGGTTTATCCCTGCCATTAAGAAGCTCAGAGAAGGGTCATGTTCTGTGATAACTGCATGTTCAAGGGCCTGCAAGTTCTGTCTGGTGTCTTTTTCTCTACATCCACTGCTCTTGTTTTTCTCCTTTTTACTTGCTGTGCCCTCATCCATGTATTATCCATGCACTCTCCAGCAGAACTTTCTGAGATGAAGAAAATATTTTGTTTTTGCACCATCCAATACGGTAGCCACTAGCCTCACCTAGCTCTAGTGCACTTGAAGCATGGATAGTGACACTGAAAACTGAATTTTAAATTTTATTTAATATTAATTTAAATTTAGATTTAAACTTAAATACACATATAATTACTACTGTATTAGATAGCACTTCTCTAGCCACTGTGGTGTTTTATCAGCTCTATTTGTTCCTTTCACATAGCAAATTATGTTTCTTTTCAAGATCTTTGCACATGCTATTTTTGCTGCCTGGAGTGCCTTCTGTTTACCCAGTGCTTTCTCACAAAACTGTTCACATGGTACTTATTTCTCTTCATTTAGAGTTTGGCTTAAGGGTACTATCTTCCTCATCCTGACCTTCCCATCTATAGTAGAAACCTCCTCACTCCCTGACCCCTTTTATTTTCTATCTTTTCCCTTTGCTTGTTTCCTTCACAGCACTTATTAAAACTGAAAGTATTTTTATTTATTCATTCTCTCTTGTTTATAGTGTGTCTTCCCCAGCAGAATGTAAGCTTAATGAAGGCAAGATCTATGTGTATCCTATAAATTCTTGTGATTCCACAGACTAAAACAGTGCCTATTACATAGTAAGAATTTTAAAATATTTTTGAATAGTTGAGCAGACAAATGATGGCTGTAATTTTAGCCTGTAAAAAGTATTTGGGTGCACTTAAGTAGTGAAAAAAAAATCTGCGTAGAACAGAAGCAGGGAGAGCATTCAGTGAAGAATTTTATGAGCTTAAAATAATTAACATGCCAAAGACATATTTGAGGTGGCAACTTCTGCTTCCCTATACCATCAAGTCCAAAAAAACTCCAGGGACTTCCCTGGTGGCGCAGTGGTTGGGAGTCCGCCTGCCAATGCAGGAGACGTGGGTTCGTGCCCTGGTCCGGGAGGATCCCACATGCCGCGGAACGGCTGTGCCCGTGCGCTGAGCCTGTGCGTCCGGAGCCTGTTACTCCGCGGCGGGAGAGGCCACAACAGTGAGAGGCCCGCATACCGCAAAAAAAAAAAAAAAAAAAAAAAAAAAAATCCATATTTTTTTCTACACCAAAATTACCAAACTGTTCTATGCACAGTGGCTTGACTTCCTCACCCCTGTGTCATGTCTTTTGTTGCGCCACTCGATTAAACTGCTTTCCTAAAGGCAATGCATCTCTGATCACTTTTCTTCCTTGCCCCAAACTTTGAATAGCCTTTCAGAATGAGATGAAGGAAGGGTGAGTTTTTAAGCTCTGAATGTAAATCACACTCCACCCTGGCACGGCCCTGGCTTCATCTTTCAAAATGTTTCTAATACTAAAACATAATGTCGTTGAAATGGACTATTTAATAATATGCTGTCTGTAATTGGCGAGCTTGGCTGTCGCCACATTTGAGAAATCATCCCTGACTCTCCTGGACCTGATCTCGGGTGGCCTCGGCCTGCAGTGGGTTGAAGCAAGATCTCAGTTCCCCAGCCAGAGATTGAAGTCAGACGGCGGCAGTGAGAGGGATGAATCCTAGCCACCAGACCACAAGGGCCAGAGGCCAGTGACAAGATCCCTGGCTTGTCTACTTTGTAGAAATAAACTTCAGCAAAGAGACAGAAAGTAGTGAAACAAGTAAAGTGTTTATTAGGGGGGAAAAAGTATGTGTGAATAGACACACAAGGGTGAGCTCAGAGAAAGAGCTGCGCCTTCGTGGTAGTTTAAATCACTTAAATGGGGCGTTTCTTCCGGGTTTCCTCTGGCTGGTTATCTTGCACTGCCTGGCTCTGAGTCCATATTTGGTATAACTCAGGGTCCCCTTCCCCGCCCCCCCGCACCCCCATGTGCACATGCGTCTCTTAGCCAAGATGTATTCTAGTGCAGAGGCCTATGGGAAGATTGACACCACCTACCATGGGGTGGTACCCCCTCCCTTTTTGGCCCCCGAGGAGCCTTTCTGTGCCTGTGTAGTCAGGAATGTCTTGACTCGAGAATGAGAAATACGTGGTCTGTTTATCTCTTATCTGGGCAGGACTCAGCTGCTCCCTGCCCCGCCTTTATCTTATCGTGGAGTATCTGCCCACAGGGAACCTGTTCCAGCTGCTCAGCCTGGGGCCCATCTATCTCCTGCCTCAGACCAAGCACTCTGACGTCTCCCTGCTTGTCATTATATCTCCCTTCCTAGTGTGAGGTCTGACCTATGGTGGGTACTTTATATGGTGAATGAGTGAAGATACATTCAATTCAGAGACTAATCTTGGATTTTGAAAAAAATTTTCCCCATGCATGCCTAAATCTCAGAATTTAGGTGCTATCAGGAATATTACAGGTGAAAAAGTATCATTTACTGTTTTCTCTAAATGAGAAAGGCACATGGTTTTGAATAAAGAAATGAATGGATGGATGAAAAAAGAAAGGCATAACCACCTTCAATGTTTTATTCATATTAATAAGGAGTTTACATTTGATTGCAGTGAGCAGCAGTAGTCCAAAAACAAATAAATAAATAGGCAGCCTCCATATTTGTAATTTAAAATTTATTTCAGATTCTCTTATTTTAAGTAAGTATGCATGGCTTAAGGACTCAATTTAGGTTCATTCCTGTACTAGGAGACACCTGAGGCCAGATTAAAGGCATATAGACCCTGCACACACCCTGATCCGTATCAGCACCCCTGCCCTTGAACCATTGCTATACAACTCCTCACCAGAGCCTCTGGGGTTGGGATACACAGTTTTCAAACAGCGTGAGCCTGCTGTGTCCCCCTGTGCCTGGCAAAGCAATAAAGCTATTCTTTTTTACTTCAACCAAAATTCTGTCTCTGAGATTCAATGATTCAATTCAGCACCGGTACACAGAGGCCAAGTTTTTGGCATCATTCTTGTATTTTTAAAAAACCAGAAGGCCCAATTTATAACAGTTTTCCTTTATGAAAATTACCATCCTATGTTGCAGGTTTGCCTTCTAGATCTTTTTTGTAAAAATTTGTTTAGCAGTCCCACCTTTCTCTACTGCTTCTTTCAACTATTTTCTGAATGTGTGTCCTCTGAAATACACTACCATTTGATTATAATTATTGTTCATCATCTGCTGCAGAAGAATCCCATCCTTCTTCCTCAGTGAACTGCAAGGATGTGCCAGAGAATTCTGAGTAGAACAGACATCCTCTTTTTTGGCCTTTTCATATGGGAAAGTCATAAGTAGAATCAGAAGATGTATGAGAATTTGTTCTGATCAACCGAAGAATGCTTTTTGAATACAGTTTTAGAGCAAAAAACAAAAATGGTAGATATACAAAGGTTTGATATAAAAGTCCATAGGAAATTTCTATAATAGTAATAGAATAATAATTCTACAGTTAAAGAAGAATGAGTACCGTGAATATAATCATGACATTTTCATATCATGGATAGTTGTTGCCCCAGCCAAAAAGAAAAAATTATCCACTTTTCTACTCTTTCTCTGGGCAATTAGACATCACTGCTATGGTTTTAGGAGCTGATACTGTTCTTAATGATGGAAAATTTTGTGATTGGCAGCTGGGTCTACAAAGTGGCCACATATTTTCAGCAGTCTGCTCATAAGTGTTTCTAAAATTTTGGAAGCAACGCACAAGAAACTTTGATGGCAGTTCAAGCCAGGATCTTGTGGCCTTTCGTTTCCTTAAATCTAGAGGGAAAAAATGGATAAGGATGTCAGGGAGGAAGAAATTTTTTTTTAAAATTTAATAGCATATATACAGAGGAGAGATCCAGAAAAACAAGTAACTCACCCAAATGTTAGAAGCCCTCACCTTAAATACTATCCTCAGCCAAAGACAAAAGACGATGTTGAGGGTAGGGAGACTCATTCATGGGGTTACCAGGAAAAGCACGGTAAAGAAGGGTAAGGCTGTGATACAGATTTAAGTCCTAGCCTCCTCCATTGAGAAGTGTCTAGAGATTCGGCCATCCTTCTCTTCCAGGTACGTGGTGGAAGACGCCCTTACAAATGGAAATTTCCCTTGCAAATGTAAATGTTTCTCACAAAAGGGCAACTCCCTTTTTGTTTTCAGAGTTTTCCCCATGTATGCTGTTCCCTAGAAAATAACCGGCTTAAAATAATATGCCAGAGACATTTTAGCATGGCAAATTCTGCTCCCCTTCAAGAATTTAAGATTAGGATTATCTGATTAATCACTCAGTTTCCATACATAGGCTATTGTTTTCCAAAGGCTCGTCTGCCTATGGTGAAAATGGAGGTGAGGTGGGGTGTGGTAGAGGGTAGGGAAACTAGAAATGCTATTTAAGGAATGCAAAGAGAAGGAATGAATTCACCCTCTAACATTCAAAAGAGATTATACAAGAAGTCCATTTTCTTACAAGCAGGGCTCCTGCCCTGAGGGAATATTTTCTAAATTTCTTTAAATCTTTAATCACAGTTTAAGCCTGGAGGGTTTCTCTCAATGTGTAGGGAAGTACCAATACTTCCTAGGACAGCAAGGCCAGCGACTTTCTATTTTATGGCAAAAGTATATGGGGATAGGAGAAGGGAGTGGTCAGTTGTGTGTCTGCTAATGCCCTGCAAGGACTTCAGCTCAGAGTAACTCGTGTGTGTGTGTGTGTGTGTGTGTGTGTGTGTGTGTGTGTGTGTGTGTGTGTGGAGTTGGGAGGAGGAGAGCAAAAGGGGACAAAAAGATGATGATAACTCAGTAGGGGAGGGAAATGGGAATTTTGACTTGCCTCCCCATTTAGAATCTGAGATGCCTTTGTTTCCTGTGTGTATCGAAGGAACTCGGAAGTTTGAGAGCCTAGCTGGAGTACTTGCCAGAGGGGACATCTAAGAGAGCTGAACTGGCTTTTCAGAGAGGCTACCAGGCAGTCAATTTAGGCAGGGGCTGAATTGTGCACAGCCAGACCACAGAGTACCTGAGATGAGCTAAGATCAAGCCAAGTCAGCCAGCGAGGATCACTGGGTCCAACCCAGCTGAGGGAGGCTACTACTTTTGATGGCTCCAGGCAACAATGACAGACACAACTGCTGGCTCGTGGGCAGTGCACAGACGCAGAGGGACACCCGTGTGGGACTAAAGAAACCTGCAAACATACGCAAGAATCTCTTCACCTCTCCCATGTTGTTGCAAACACTCAAATATCACTTTGAAGAAGAACTCTTGGGTTGGGGGTAAAGTGTTTCAGAGCTAACTAATACCAAGTAATGTGTAATCAAAGGAACATTTTACATTATAAGACTAGGCTAAGTTTAAGGTGCTACACACCTTCTGCATTGTAGAATCACTTAAATTTGTTATCCCATTACACATGTGTGTGTTAATATATATGACTATACATAATTACATGTGTTTTAAGACTTTACTCTTAAAAGGCTATAAGAAAATATTTGCCAAGTGGGTGGGTAAAATACCATCATCAAAACTGGAGGACTTTTGAGAGTGAAAAGCGTACTATTAATTACTCCAGCACAAAAAGGCATAAACCTGGACCATCCCATGCCACCTGGGACACATTCTACAGAAGAAGCTGAATTCTGTTCAAGAAAAGAAGTTTTCTTTGATTGAGATGGGGAGAGATGAGGGAGAAAACTTTTACCTTAATGTATATATTTGTTTAAAAATGGAGATTACCTTGGGGCTAAGAGAGTTTATGCAAATAAGAATTAAATTGTACTATTTAAGAAATAAACAGAAATTCGGTGGATGCAAGTTGGCTAAAAAATGGATATAAAGGACTTCCCTGGTGGCGCAGTGGTTAAGAATCCTCCTGCCAATGCAGGGGAAACGGGTTCAAACCCTGGTCTGGGAAGATCCCACGTGCCACGGAGCAACTAAGCCCATGCGCCACAACTACTGAGCCCATGTGCCACAACTACTGAAGCCTGCGTGCCTAGAGCCTGTGCTCCGCAACAAGAGAAGCCACTGCAATGAGAAGCCTGCACACTGCAGCAAAGAGTAGCCCCCGCTTGCCGCAACTAAAGAAAGCCCGCATGCAGCAGCGAAGACCCAACGCAGCCAAAAATAAATAAATAAATTTATTTTTTTTTTAATGGATATAAGAAGAATCCTTTGATGGAAAGTTATGCAAGAAACTAACAATACTTTAGCACGTTAAAAACTAGGGTTGGGGGGAGAGTGGCATGGTTGGCCAGAAATTTACAGTGGAGGGATAATTAGATGATTTAAATTTTAAACAGAACTTTGCTGTGCTGCCAACTGTATTTATACCCAGCGGATCCAAACCTTTGTAAAATCGGGAGTGTCCTTTGGTTACAGTGTTGAGGGATGGGAGGGAGGGAATGAAAACATGGAGCTGTCTGCAGTGCCAGGTGAAGCCAAAGCTGTATGAAAATAATTCATGAAGCCTAAGAACTGAAACTAGTGGAAATGGAAAATTCACCAGGAGCAAGACGGTAGAGAAAGACGCCACCTGAAGAATGTAAGCCCCTTATGAACTGAGAAGCTATCTGTGGGTGCAGTGGGTGGGTATGGGTTTCTACGAGGAAGATAAGGGTTCCAGCAAATCTACCATCATATTCAAGAAAAGATTGTTCTCCTAAGCCTGGAAACCTGGAAATAACTAGGCTGTAGAAATCTAGGTTAAACACACTTTACACAATTTTATACAATTAAAATATAATTTCAGTGATTGGTCAATAACATTTATTAACTAGCCACTCCAAACACACTGTTGTACTCAAAGTCTCGAACTCACAAACTTAGTTAATTCCATAGTGAAAAATAAAACAAGGAAAGAGGTTCACATTTGCATTTTCTATGATTATTGAAATGTCTTTTCCTCCTTATGTGTTAACTATAAATAAACAATACCAATTCTTCACCCTTATATTGTTTTTATTATTATTAAAGTATCTATAACTTACATACAGTGGCATAGATTTATACCCACTGGTTATTTAAAGTTCATGAAATGCCTCCTGCTCCCTGGAGGAAATGTACCAAATATGTATAAAATAATAATAAAATAATACTATGCCCAAGGATAGACCGTGTGTCTATGTTTTCATACTGTGAGCATCATGGGTATCTTAGAGCACAGGCTGTTTATAAATGAGGCCTCCAGCTGTTACTGAGAGACTCAGGCAGAAAAAGGGAGTAAACGGAGTATAATAATCCTGATTATTATACTGTTTCTATAGTGACCCAGGATGAGTTGCATTCTCCTTAGGAATAAACTGCTCAGTCAGTAGCTCCTATGAAGTACCATGTGGTAAATTACCTCCTTCCATGTACTAAATGATACCTTGATGCCTTGGAAAAATTAATGGGTGAGTGGTTTACTCTGAGAGCATTTTATTCCCTCTGAGTCAACATAGGATTCTGCCCAATTAAGTTTTGGAGGGCAGAATTTGCCCTAGAAAAAGCAGTTTAAAGGTTTAGAGTAATCGAAGCAATATAAAAACTAGTCCCTGATGTATAGTAAAGATTGGACTTCTCACCATGGCTAAGACTTTCATTATCACAGAGTTATTACATTTCCCTCGGTGGCCAAAAGAAGGGGGGGAAAGAGTGGGAGCTACCATTAAAATATAAAATACATTAACATATTTCTAAACATTTATTTACAGTTAATCAACTATCTCTTGGTGTCTTCTAAAACATGTCAAGTCATTTGGCCTATCACCATGTCTCAGACAATTCAGACTGTTGCCATGTCAGGTAAATAAAAGTTACTGTTTTCTCTAGAAATATATTTTCTATGTGTAATGGATTATATACTCATTGACACAACATAGAATTCAAATAGGCTGGAGGCATTGTTGGATTTTGAACTAATTTTTTTTTTTAATAGAGAAGGCCAAAATGCCATATTGTGCAGTTTATCTATTGCTCAAGCTCTGTTCTACAGTTGCTTAAATTAAATTAACAAAATTAAATTAATGAATTTTTGAGAAGGATTTTCTTTAAAGAATCTGATATTATTGTGGTTATTTAAACAAAATAGATAAACTTTTTTATATAGTAAAAGTGCTTAGAGTGTCTGAATCTAGTACAGGCATAAATTATCAAGTAATATTCTACCAGTAATTATTTTAGGTTGACATACAATGATATTAATATTATCACATTTATAAAGCACTTTTATTTTCTGAGAAATGGTGGATCTTTCACTCAAATATTTTAATTGTTATCAAAAGACATCTATGAAATATTTTTTTAAAATAGTTTAGCTGTAGGGATGGAAGCCCAAAAAGAGCTTTCCCTGACTTTAGTCTGCTTCCCTGGGACTCTAATATACCTTTCCTCACAATTGTCAAACTGCAGTTCAAAAACGAACATCTGGTCATGAAACTCATAGACATGGAAACAGAGGGCAATAAGTATACGTGCATGCATTTGTTTTTACTAAAATGGTGACTGAGAAATAAATTACACAAAGTAATTTGAATTTGAAACAGGAGGGAAGGGGGTAGGGCACAACCTTTGAAAGAATGACATAGCCCGAGGACATGACATAAACGGATTAGAACCAGATGGGTCCAAGGTGGTGGACAAGTCGACTTCCACTAGACCTTGAGCCTCAGTATATGCTCATTGTAACACAATCAGCAAGCTAAATGACACACCCACAGACGCCATGACAGTTCTAAGGCAACCAAAGGATCAAAAAGTGGGCTGTGGCCCAATTCCTGGAAATCACTGCCCCTTCCCGAAATAGCTGGAATACTCCTCCCACTCAGCCTATGAAATTACCCACCACTATAAAAACTGACAACCCCATACCCTGGTGCCTTTCTCACCTTCTGAGATGTCCCACACTCTGTCTGTGGAGTGTGTTTCTCCCAAGGCCTTTCTCACCTTCTGAGATGTCCCACACTCTGTGGAGTGTGTTTCTCTCTAAATAAATCCACTTCTTAACTATCACTTTGACTCTCAATGAATTCTTTCTGCAATGAGACATCAAGAAACTGAGGTTCATTAAGTCCTGAAACCAGGTATGTGATCTTAGTTGGAAGACTGGGTTTTGGCCGGGTTTGAGTCCCGGCCGCGTGGGTTCAACTCCCAATCTGAGGTGCATGGTTTCAATTTTTATACTCAGAGTAACAGCTTAGATCTACCTCCTGTCACAGCCACTTAACAGCTATGCAGTTACCCTGTGAACTTTATATTTCTCATCTGTAAGATGGGAATAATAATCACAAGACCTCATGCCAGTTGTCCTAATGATTAAGATATTTTAACTAATTTAAAACACATTGGCAGCCCCCACGGTGTGACCTATTTAGAGGGTCAGGAAGGCCTCATAAAAAAAGTGACATTTAAAATGAGAGTTGAGGGGAACCTTCAAGATGGTGGAGGAGTAAGACGTGGAGATTATCTTCCTCCCCACAAATACATCACAAATACATCTGCATGTGGAACAACTACAGAACACCTACTGAACGCTGGCAGAAGAACTCAGACCTCCCAAAAAGCAAGGAAATCCCCATGTACCTGGGTAGGGCAAAAGAAAAAAAGAAAAAACAGAGACAAAAGAGTAGGGACGGGACCTGCACCTCTGATAGAGAGCTGTGAAGGAGGAAAAGTTTCCACACACTAGGAAGCCCCTTCACTGGCAGAGACGGGGGTGGCAGGGAGGAAGCTTCAGAGCTACAGAGGAGAGTGCAGCAACAGGGGTGCAGAGGGCAAAGCAGAGAGATCCCTGCACAGAGAATCAGTGCCAAGAGGCTTGTCTGCTCACGCGCCGGGGTGGGTGGGGGCTGGGAGCTGAGGCTTGGGCTTCGGAGGTCAGATACCAGGGAGAGCACTGGGGTTGGCTGCGTGAAGACTGCCTGAAGGGGGCTAGTGCGCCACAGCTAGCCAGGAGGGAGTCCGGGAAAAGGTCTGGAAATGCCTAAGAGCAAGAGGCCATTGTCTTGGGGTGCGCGAGGAGAGGGGATTCCTTCCCCATCTGCCCACAGAAGGCAGAGCACTGCCTAAACGAGCTCCAGAGACAGGCGCAAGCCATGGCTATCAGCTCAGACACCAGAGACGGGCATGAAACACTAAGGCTGCTGCTGCAGCCACCAAGAATCCTGCGTGCAGCACAGGTCACTATCCACGCCTCCCTTCCCAGAAGCCTGTGCAACACACCACTGCCAGGGACCTGTGATCCAGGGCCAACTTCCCCGGGAGAACACACAGCGCGTCTCAGGCTGTTGCAACATCACACTGGCCTCTGCTACCGCAGGCTCACCCTGCATTCTAATTATAACTACCGTACCCCTCCCTCCCCCTGGCATGAGTGAGCCAGAGCCCCCTAATCAGCCACTCTTTTAACCCCATCCTGTCTGGGCAAGGACAGATGCCAGAGGGCAACCTACACACAGAGGGGGCGGCAAAACCAAAGTTGAATCCCAGGAGCCGTGAGAACAAAGAGAAAGGGGAACCTCTCTGTGCAGCCTCAGGAGCAGCGGCTTAAATCTCCAATCACCTTGATGTACCCTGCATCTGTGGAATACCTGACTAGACAACAAATCACCCAAAATTGAGGTGGTGGACTTTGGGAGCAACTGTAGACTTGGAGTCTGTTGTCTACGACTGATTTATTTCTGATTTTTATGTTTAACTTAGTATAGTTTTTAATGCTTGTTATCATTGGTGGATTTGATTATTGGTTTGGTTGCTCTCTTCTTTTTTTAAATTTATTTATTTATTTTTATTTTTTTATTTTAATATTTTTTTTCTTTCTTTTTGTCTCCTTACCTTCTGAGCTGTGTGGATGACAGGCTCTTGGTGCTCCAGCCAGGCATCAGGGCTGTGCCTCTGAGGTGGGAGTGCTGAGTTCAGGACATTGGACCACCAGAGACTTCCTGGCCCCACTAATATCAATCAGCAAGAGCTCTCCCAGAGATCTCCATCTCAATGCTGAGATGCAGCTCCACACAACGGCCAGCAAGCTCCACTGCTGGATGCCCCATGCCAATCAACTAGCAAGACAGGAACACAACCCCACCCATTAGCAGAGAAGCTGCCTAAAATCATACTAAGTTCACAGACACCCAAAAACACACCACCAGATGTGGTCCTGCCCACCAGAAAGACAAGATCCAGCCTCATCCACCAGAACACAGGCACCAGTACCCTCCACCAGGAAGCCTACACAACACACTGAACCAACCTTACCCACTGTGGACAGACACCAAAAACAACGGGAACAATGAACATGCAGCCTGCGAAAAGGACAGCCCAAACACAGGAAGTTAAAAAAATGAGAATAAGAGAAATATGCAGCAGATGAAGGAGCAAGTAAAAACCTACCAGACCAAACAAATGAAGAGGAAATAAGCAGTCTACCTGGAAAGGAATTCAGAGGAATGATACTAAAGATGATGCAAAATCTTGGAAATAGAATGGAGAAAATACAAGAAAATTTTAACAAGGAACTAGAACTAAAGAGCAAACAAACAAAGATGAACAAAACAAAAAATGAAATTAAAAATTCTCTAGAAAGAATCAATAGCAGAATAACTGAGGCAGAAGAACGGATAAGTGACCTGGAAGATAAAATAGTGGAAATAACTACTGCAGAGCAGAATAAAGAAAAAAGAATGAAGAGAACTGAGGACAGTCTCAGAGACCCCTGGGACAATATTAAATGCACCAACATTCAAATTATAGGGATCCCAGAAGAAGATAAGAAAAAGAAAAGGTCTGAGAAAATATTTGAAGAGATTATAGTTGAGAACTTCCCTAACATGGAAAAGGAAATAGTCAATCAAGTCCAGGAAGCACAGAGAGTTCCATACAGGATAAATCCAAGGAGAAATACACCAAGACACATATTAATCAAACTATCAAAAATTAAATACAAAGAAAAAAATATTAAAAACAGCAAGGGAAAAGCAACAAATAACATACAAGGGAATCCCCGTAAGGTTAATTGCAGAACTTTCAGCAGAAACTCTGCAAGCCAGAAGGGAGTGGCAGGACATATTTAAAGTGATGAAAGGGAAAAACCTACAACCAAGATTACCCTACCCAGCACAGATCTCATTCAGATTTGATCAAGAAATTAAAACCTTTACAGACAAGCAAAAGTTAAGAGAATTCAGCACCAACAAACTAGCTCCACAACAAATGCTAAGGGAACTTCTCTTGGCAGGAAACACAAGAGAAGGAAAAGACCTACAATAACAAACCCAAAACAATTAAGAAAATGGTAATAGGATCATGTGTATCGATAATTGCCTTGGGCTTCCCTGGTGGTGCAGTGGTTGAGAATCTGCCTGCCAATGCAAGGGACACGGGTTTGAGCCCTGGTCTGGGAAGATCCCACATGCCATGGAGCAACTAGACCCATGAGCCACAACTACTGAGCCTGAGTGTCTGGAGCTTGTGCTCTGCAACAAGAGAGGCCGCGACAGTGAGAGGCCCGTGCACTGTGATGAAGAGTGGCCCCCACTCACCGCAACTAGAGAAAGTCCACACACAGAAACAAAGACCCAACACAGCCAAAAATAAAAAAATAAATAAAAATTTAAAAAAATAAATAAAATTAATAATTGCCTTAAATGTGAATGTATTAAATGCTCCAACCAGAAGACACAGGCTTGCTGAATGGATACAAAAACAAGACCCATATATATGCTGTCTACAAGAGACCAACTTCAGACCTAGGGACACATACAGACTGAAAATGAGGGGATGGGAAAAGATATTCCATGAAACTGGAAATCAAAAGAAAGCTGGAATAGCAATACTCATATCAGATAAAATAGACTTTAAAATAAATAATGTGACAAGAGACAAGGAAGGACACTACATAATGATCAAGGAATCAATCCAAGAAAAAGATGTAACAATTATAAATATATATGAACCCAACATAGGAGCACTTCAATACATAAGGCAAATGCTAACAGCTATAAAAAAGGAAATCGGCCATAACACAATAATAGTGGGGACTTTAACCCCTCACTTACAGCAATGGACAGATCATCCAGACAGAAAATTAATAAGGAAACACAAGCTGTAAATGACACAATAGACCAGATAGATTTAATTGACATTTACAGGACATTGCATCCAAAAACTGCAGATTACCCTTTCTTCTCAAGTGCACATGGAACATTCTCCAGGATAGATCATATCGTGGGTCACGTATCAACACTTGGTAATTTAAGAAAATTGAAATCTTATCAACTATCTTTTCCAATGACAATGTTATGAGACTAGATATCAATAACAGGAAAAAAAACTGTAAAATATAAAAACACATGGAGGCTAAACAATACGCTATTAAATAACCAAGAGATTACTGAAGAAATCAAAGAGGAAATCAAAATATACCTAGAAACAAATGACAATCAAAACATGATGACCCAAAACCTATGGGATGCAGCAAAAGCGGTTCTAAGAGGGAAGTTTATAGCAATAAATTCCTACCTCAAGAAAGAAGAAACATCTCAAATAAACAACCTAAGGTTACACCTAAAGCAATTAGAGAAAGAAGAACAAAAAAAAAAAACCCCAAAGTTAGCAGAAGGAAAGAAATCATAAAGATCAGATCAGAAATAAATGAAAAAGAAATGAAGAAAACGATAGCAAAGATCAATGAAACTGAAAGCTGGTTCATTGAGAAGATAAACAAAATTGAGAAACTAGCAGCCAGGCTCATCAAGAAAAAAATGGAAAAGACTCAAATCAACAGAATTAGAAATTAAAGAGGAAGAGTAACAACTGACAGTGCAGAAATACAAAGGATCATGAGAGATTATTACAAGCAACTATATGCCAATAAAATGGACAACCTGGAAGCATGGACAATTTCTTAGAAAAGCACAACCTTATGAGACTGAACCAGGAAGAAATAGAAAATATAAACAGATCAATCACAAGCACTGAATTTGAAACTGTGATTAAAAATCTCCCAACAAACAGAAGCCCAGGACCAGATGGCTTCACAGGCGAATTATATCAAACATTTACAGAAGAGCTAACACCGATCCTTCTCAAACTCTTCCAAAATATAGCAGAGGGAGGAAAACTCCCAAACTCATTCTGCAAGGCCACCATCACCCTGATACCAAAACCAGACAAAGATGTTACAAAAAAAGAAAACTACAAACCAATATCACTGATGAACATAGATGCAAAACTCCTCAACAAAATACTAGCAAACAGAATCCAACAGCACATTAAAAGGATCATACATCATGATCAAGTGGGGTTTTTCCTAGTAATGCAAGGATTCTTCAATATATGCAAACCAATCAATGTGATACACCATATTAACAAATTGAAGTATAAAAAACATATGATCATCTCAATAGATGCAGAAAAAGCTTTCAAAAAAATTCAACACCAATTTATGATAAAAACTTTCCAGAAAGTAGGTGTAGAGGGAACTTATCTCAACGTAATAAAGGCCATATATGGCAAACCCACAGCCAAAATCATTCTCAATAGTGAAAATATGACAGCCTTTCCTTTAAGATCAGAAACAAGACAAGGTTGCCCAATCTCACTGCTATTATTCAACATAGTTTTGGAAGTTTTAGCCACAGCAATCAGAGAAGAAAAAGAAATAAAAGGAATCCAAATTGGAAAAGAAGATGTAAAACTGTCACTGTTTGCAGATGACATGATACTATACATAGAGAATTCTAGAGATGCTACCACAAAACTCCTAGAGCTAATCAATGAATTTGGTGAAGTAGCAGGATACAAAATTAATGCACAGAAATCTCTTGCATTCCTATACAATAATGATGAAAAATCTGAAAAGAAATTAAGGAAACACTCCCGTTTACCACTGCAACAAAAAGAATAAAATACCTAGGAATAAATCTACCTAAGGAGACAAAATACCTGTATGCAGAAAACTATAAGACACTGATGAAAGAAATGAAAGATGATACAAACAGATGGAGAGATATACCATTTTCTTGGAGTGGAAGAATCAACATTGTGAAAATGACTCTTCTACCCAAAGCAATCTACAGATTTAATGCAATCCCTATCAAATTACCAATGGCATTTTTCACAGAACTAGAACAAAAAAATTCACAATTTGTATGGAAACACAAAAGACCCCAAATAGCCAAAGCAATGTTGAGAAAGAAAAACAGAGATGGAGGAATCAGGCTCCCTGACTTCAGACTATACTACAAAGCTACAGTAATCAAGACAGTATGGTCCTGGCACAAAAATAGAAATATAGATAAGTGGAACATGATAGAAAGCCCAGAGATAAACCTATGCACATATGGCCACATTATCTTTGATAAAGGAGGCAAGAATATACAATGGAGAAAATACAGCATCTTCAATAAGCTGTGATGGGCAAACTGGACAGCTACATGTAAAAGAATGAAATTAGAACACTCCCTAAGACTGTATACAAAAATAAACTCAAAATGGATTAAAGAACTAAATGTAAGGCCAGACACTTTAAAACTATTAGAGGAAAACATAGGCAGAACACTCTATGACATAAATCACAGCAAGATCCTTTTTAACCCACCTCCTAGAGAAATGGAAATAAAAACGAAAATAAACAAATGGGACCTAATGAAATTTAAAAGCTTTTGCACTGCAAAGTAGACCATAAACAAGAAGAAAAGACAATCCTCAGAATGGGAGAAAGTATTTGTAAATGAAACAACTGACAAAGGATTAATCTCCAAAACATACAAGCTGCTCTTGCAGCTCAATGTCAAAAAAACAAACAACCCAATCCAAAAATTGGCAGAAGACCTAAATAGATATTTCTCCTAAGGAGATATACAGATTGCCAACAAACACGTGAAAGGATGGTCAACATCATTAATCATCATTAATCCTTAGAGAAATGCAAATCAAAACTGCAGTGAGGTTTCACCTCACACTGGTTAGAATGACCCTCATCAAAAAATCTACAAACAGTAAATGCTGGAGAGGGTGTGGAGAAAAGGGAACCCTCTTGCACTCTTGGTGAGAATGTAAATTGATACAGCCACTATGGAGAATACTATGGAGTTTCCTTAAAAAAATAAAAGTAGAACTACCATATCATCCAGCAATCCCAATCTGGGCATATACCCTGAGAAAACCATAATTCAAAAAGAGACATGTACCACAATGTTCATTGCAGCACTATTTATAATAGCCAGGACATGGAAACAACCTAAGTGTCCATCGACAGATGAATGGATAAAGAAGATATGGCACGTATATACAATGGAATATTACTCAGCCATAAGACGAAATGAAACTGAACTATTTGTAGTGAGGTGGATGGACCTAGACTCTGTCATACAGAGTGAAGTATGTCAGAAAGATAAAAACAAATACCATATGCTAACACATGTATATGGAATCTAAAAAAAAAAAGATTCCAATGAACCTAGGGGTAGGACAGGAATAAAGATGCAGATGTAGAGAATGGACTTGAAGACATGGGGAGGGGGAAGGGTAAGCTGGGACGAAGTGAGAGAGTAGCATTGACATATATGCGCTACCAAATGTAAAATAGATAGCTAATGGCAAGCAGCTGCTTAACACAGGGAGATCAGCTCCATGCTTTGTGACCACCTAGAGGGGTGGGATAGGGAGTGTGGGAGGGAGACCCAAGAGGGAGGGGTTATGGGGATATATGTATACATATAGCTGATTCACTTTGTTATACAGCAGAAACTAACACAACATTGTAAAGCAATTATACTCCAATATAGATGTTAAAAAAATAAAATTAAATTAGTAAAATAAAATGAGAGTTGAAGAACCAGTTGAATTTGCCATAAGGAAGGGTCTAGGAGGAAAGGCTCCAAGGTAGTAATGGATCTGGTTTGTTTAAAGAACTAAGAGAAGGGAATTGAACCTAAAATTCTGCTTCAAGTTGCTTATTGTGAAAAAAGAGGAAATGAAGTATTTCTCATAAACATTGGCAGCCCCAAGCAGTGTGTTATCCATTCTATTTCAGGCTGTTGGTCCTGGAGGAGGATAGAGAGCTACATCCTGGCAGTCCACAGGTGAAAACAATGCACAGTTGAGGGCCGGGGAATGTGGGAGTACATTTTGGGCATACGAAGTGTGGAAGAGGAGCACTGGGTAACAAAGCAAAGGATATATGGAACAGACTGGTGATTCAGAAGCTTAGATTAGGAGTAGGGGAGATAGAGAATGCGGAGAGTGATAAAACTGAGGAGACAAGCAGTACAAATTTTTTAGGCCACACTATAGAGTTTGTTGGTTTTCCATAGGCAATGGAAGACCTTTGCATTGCACCTAGACAAGCTCTGTTCTGCCTCTGATACACTGACACAATTATGTCCCTTCACTTGTTTCCACAAAGAATCTATTTCAAAAAGCTTTTCATGGGATTTATAGACTTACTGAATGCCTTGTCTCTGATATGGTGACCATGAGGAATGTTCAAATCTAATTGTAATGAGTTTCCCATGACAACATTGTGCTGCTTTCCCAAATCTGAGGTAAACTTTTCAGACTCTGCTCACTGGTACTATTTTGTTATATTCTTGGACCCTTTGGTTAGGTAACCTTAAGACATTCACAGCAGTGGAAAATGAAAGATGTCCTCAATTCCCTGTCTGGCCAAAATTGAGGACATTTGACAGGACTATGAAAGCTTTTTTTTTGAGAAATGAGATGCTTTTTGCTTTCTACTCTTTCCCCTCCAGCTCAAATTAGAATTAATCCTCTACTACTTGGGCTTTTATTCCCTTTTCATTTCTATTTCCTGATGTTTTATTAGAAAAGAACTTCAAAGCCAATGAGAAACTGGACCCAAATTTCGAGGCATTATTTTTTTACCTCTCCTACTCCTTAGTCTTACTCCAGACCCTCTGGCATCCTGACTCTTAAATTCTAAGAAACTGTAGACTCATTTGAGAAGATTGCTTCTCAAATTCTTCGTCATACTTCTGCACCAAAACTGAGGAGTAAAAATGGTGAGCAATCAACTTCTTTCTGATTCTCTACCTGACCGTGTGATACATTCCCAAGTCCTTCAGCCAGTAGCCATTTCCCATGCTTCGCCGACCCTGAGGAAACACTGCCTCTTTGATCCTGTGAGCCTTCTTCTTTCCTCACCAACACATCAAGGGAAAGTTGTGTACAGGGCAAGCCTTTGATCGAATATATGCATAGAGCTTCTTAGCAACCATGGCTTAAAAAGACACACTTTTTTGAGGGAATGTTCTATACATAGTCTCAGAAACTAAAATGCTATTACTTTTTGAACAATTCCACGTGAATTACACATGAGAGGCAGAGAAAATTATATTCACCATAATTTCTTCCAGGAAGAACACTGAATTTGTTCTGAAGTAACTCTTTTATAACCCCACTTGGGACTTGGGTACACCCTCCAAAGTTCAGTCCCCAAAGAGATTCCCTCACATGTAGAGTATTACTTATCCAGAGGTAAGGAGTAAAAACTTTTGTTGTCACAGGAAAGCGGTAAAAACAAGGAAAAGGGAGGGGAAAAGGGCTAGAGTGGATAAAATAGGCCATTGTGTGGTGTGAGCTCTTTCTGTATCTGTAATCATTAGTAAAAAATATTTTTATTTTATTTTTTATTTCTTTGTTGAGAGAAGACGTTCTGAAGAGGTAGACTCCTATATCCAGAGAGTCTGGATTCGAATAGTCACAGCCATGAGATAATAGGTACACAATACATAAGTTGTGTGTTCTGTTTTGAAAATGGACTATTTGGGAAGATTGAGAAATGTATTAAATTTTAAAACATATTACGCACAATTATTTAGGGGCTATCTTGCAGTAGACAAACCTGTATTTAAATCTAGACTCTACTTCTTGCCAGTTATAGATCTTTTTGTACTTCCGTTTGTGGGATTTTAAATAGATAGCAAATGTAGAATACTTCCCAGGTAAATATTCAATAAATAATACCTGTGATGATGATAATGATGATGACAATGATGAACATCATGCCTACCCCAGCACCTGACAGGTTGTAGGCTCTCAAATTACAACCACACACTAGCATAATAATTATTAGCATTAGTGGAGCATAGTATTATTTAAATTTTAAGCAAGTGTTTGTATGCTGATATATGTTCATACAAAAATAAAAAATAAAAAGTGAGTAAAAGTATAAATGAACAAAGATATGTTTTTCCATATCATTAAATGAGCAAACTTAATGGTATTAGAAATGAAACTCACATTAGAAACAGGGGCCATAATCACAGCACTCGGTCCATTTCCAGAAAGACATATTGGAGTCATTAGGAAACTGAGATCAGAAGAAAATGTGACCTATAAACTACTTCTCCTAAAATAGCTTTATTTATTTATAATGAACATTGACATGAATGTTCTGTTAAACACAAGCTTGGACAATTACCAAAAAATCAGGATATGCTAATTTGATGACTCTAGGACACTACAGGTAAACCTTCCACAGGGACTTTTGCCCCTCCAGAAGTATAAATGTGGATTGCTCTATGGATTAGCATAAATATAGAACTTCGAGAGTCTTCAGGGATGTATTTTTATAAAATATCAATACAGAGGAAAAATTTTGCTACTTAAAGAATACTTCATCTCAGACTCTATACATCAAGAAATCTACAGTTAACAGAGTGAATAATAAAGGCAAATGAAGCAGTTTACTACAAGTAGCAGTCCACCTATAAATACCACTTGTGACAGACACCATCTCATCTTTGCAAGATGTAGTTTTTGTCAAGATCTTAATTGGCCACTGAGATTGTCAAAGAAGTAAATGTCTTAAATATTTCACCATTAAGGAGAATGTTCAGTGCTGTTAGTTCTAACAACACGGGACAATGGCCAGGTATGGCAGGTCAGTATCATCCAGCATTAACCTGCTCGAGATGAGCTTAATAAAGTATTCTTCCCCCTCCTTCGTTTTCCCCTTAGCTGAGGCCATCTTTTAGCTATTTATTAAGACACTGATTAAGATGCTATGCAGTACTTCCTTCATCATTACTGATATAATATTATATATTTTCTTTATTTTCCTTCCATTCTTAGATGTGTGCTTCAGAAATATAAATTCATCATATTTTAGTTGTAAATAATTAGGTCTAACTGTGAAAATAAAGTTGAAAATTCTTATTTTCTTGACAAATGCTGTTTCTAGTATATTCAAATTTCTACTGTATCTTTTTTTGTTGTTTTTGCTATATTCTAGCTTTCTTCTCTATTTTTGTTTGAAAATTTTAACACAGAATTTCATGCCAGAAAAATTTTTTTTTTCTTCTGAAAGCTGGAAGAAATCATTTCAAGTTTCAAGACTGTGAAAATTGACTGTGCCTGACTTTTTCCAAAATGACTCGTAATGCTTTTTGCCAGGCAGATTCTAGGACTAGTTAGTTTATGATCAAAACTTACAGATGGTACTTACAGAAGACCAGCCAGTAGGGCATTTTTCAAGAATGTCAAGATCAAAAACTATAATTAAAGGTTATTTTTGGAAAATCCAGCATCCCCATCACTACTAACTCCACGGGGAAAAAAAAAGAATAAGAAGCAAAAATGATTTTGTGACAAAGTGATTGCTGACAAAAATATTGTAACCCAATGTGTCATTTGAAAACAATTGAATTCTGGTCTTTTCATTGCAGAAGCTTAGCTTTCAAAGTGATGGTTAGTGTTATAGTGTATAATGCTGACTTTTCCTTAAGATCATAGGTTATTTCACAGCTGTCATAGTAACATAGCCGTCTTCCTGTCACCAGTTCCTGTATCTCGTCCTTGCTGGTGTTATCTTTATGCCCAAACCCTTATAACATTCAATCACCACAAGGTCGAGGTCACATGATGGCAAACCAGTGATGAAATTTTTACCTTCTAACAATGCACAAGTGAAAATTTTATGCACTGAGGCAAAAGCAGGAAATAATGAATATCTATAGTTTAATTTCCATGCATCACTGCTTGTGGCAGTGAAATAAATACCGGGGTGAAGTAATAGAGTAGTTGCAGGGGTGGGCTAGTGGGTTAAAGAAGAGAATTAATATCCATGATTAAAACTGCATGTATCATTGCCAATGGCTGTGAAAATATGTCAATTGCATGACTATGTCTGTTTCAATGACAGAGAAAGAACATTTAAAGTTTAATAATTGCTCTGTTTCCTTGTATGAAACAAACCAAAGTCCTTACTCCAAAGTCTTGCTAACAATAAATGAATTCTACAGATATCTGTTTTTGAAAATGATCGACTTAATTATATGTATATTTTTATGTACTAACTGATACGTAGTTTTTCAATCTTTTTTTATTTAAAAACTATGCCAACCAACCTAATGTTGCATATCTGCAGGTTCATTTTTAAATTAATTTTGTAAATTCTAGGCAACAAGTCTATGATCATACAGTATTTAATTAGTCCTTGAATTAATATTTGTAGTTCAAGTTTATATTGCTTGAAAATGATGATGAATTTATAATATCCTGTTGCTAGGAAAAATGGCAGTGCATATTCTCAGTATTATTTAGTTATAGGTTTAGGGTTTTTGTGACCAATAACCATGTATAACCTTAAATTACGACATATAAAATGTTCACACGACAAACAACTTACTGGAGTAAATGAAGAACATGTGATTCTTTTATCCTAAGAATATATCTGATTTCAACTGTAGAGAATAAGTTGAAAAAGTATCCCTAGTATTCACATTCCCTACATTTTCAGAAGTCCTACTTTTCATCAGGAAGTGAAAAAGTAGGCTTCCAAACAAAGACTAGTTTGCAAGCCTGGGAAAACATTTTTTAAAACCATTTAACGTACATTGTTACTTCTCTTAGAATTCTTTTTTTTTTTTTTAAGATTGTTAATTCACTACAAAGCGAAACTCTCAAATGCAAAGCATTTTTAAAAATAATGCTTTCCTGGTTAGAGAAGATCTAATATAGACTGATTTACTAGCTATCAAAAACAACTAAATCACACATACGCACATACACACGCACACACAGAGCCTTTGTCCAGATTTTTGTTCAATGTTATGCTTCTGCATCTTGTCCCCTTGAAGGAGATGAGTACTGTACTCTTTGTTTTGCTCAGAACTGAGGAATTGAGTACTTGGTCAGCACTCAACAAATAATAAGTCATAATGACAAGTACCGAATCCAATTTGAAACCATAGGGGAAATTTAAGTGGTCCCAAATGCTAGTGTTCTCTGAGTTAAATCCATTTGTGGAGGAGCTGCAATTCCAGATGGAGGTTTCGTGAAATAATTCAAATTATTCTCTTCTATTTTTAACTTCTGGTTGGGCCGAAGAGATTTTTCACACCAAAGATTACAGCCATGGCTTCCACCAAGCTGAAAAAACAAGCTTTAATGTGATGATCCACACAAGACCAAACTTGATGAGAAATGTAGGGTGTTGCTATGGCAATTCCATTCGTTGGAACTTTTCTCTGTTGGCTTCATTCTGACAGTACATTCTAAAAAGAATTATATGAAAAGGTGTGGTGGCTGTGAAGACATACTTGAAGCCAAGAAGATAGAACTTTCTCATCTTTCTTTCTCCCAAAGAGAGAACACATCGTCATCTTGTAATGCCACCCTAACGTAGTCAGAAGGCTAGCTGAGGAGGTGTCATTCTGAGATTTCATTGAAACCCTGGGGTGTATTTCTTTTTGGCTTAAGTGGAAAAGTGGCGATGCTAGGGTTCTAAGCACAATTACAACATGGAAGAGGATGCTTAGTCGAAACTGAAAGATGATAAGTCCTTGGCTCCTGAAAGAATGAAGATCTGTTTTGTGGTGGTGATGGTGGTGTTTTGTCTTACTTTCAGCAGAGGGTGGATGTATTAAAATTCTTTAAATCTAGGCATCAGAAGTGAATGAATCCCAGGTCTGAGAGTCTCTGATGGAGAAGGGAGATTTATTAATTCACCTAATGTCATTTCTTTTCAAATAGACCTTCATTTCAGAAGTCATAATCAATCCAATTGTTTATAAAAACAAGCTCAGTTCGAATCTAATTGCAGCCATTGTGTCAAAGCATTTTTTTTTCCTGATTAATATCACTTACACTCTTCACAAACAACCCTATGAGGTAGGTACTATTTTCAACTCCATTTTGTACAAAGGGAAATTCAGAGAAAATGTAACTGGGCTAAGTTTGGTCATCTGGAAAGAAGGAAATACAGAAGTTGAATCCAGAACCAAGATCTTAATGTGTTGTTAAACAGAACTAACTGTGTCAAAATTTGAAGGGGGCGGGGATTCCTAAGCAATTTACTAATAAGCAGGAAAAATTTTATTTTTGCCATTACTGTAAAAACTTATTTTTCCATGCTACAAAGCACAACCAACCAGGTAAGATTAGGGAGATGGTGTATCAGAGAATCTTAACCTTAAAAAGAACCCATTTTACAAATTGAATTCAATGATAATCATTTATTGAGCTCTTAGCACATTCTCTACGCATAAAAAACTTCTAAAACACCAGTTCCTACCCCAGAAGAATTTATCAATTACTGGGAGAATGTAGTCAACAAGTAGGGATTAATCCATTTAGAAGTGAGCGTAAGTGTATTTAGCAATAAGACAGAGGTTATGAATTAGTGGCCTGCTGGCTGATGTGGCCCTCAGACATGTTTAATTTGAACCACAAAATCTGAATCTTCTTTTTAAAAAAAACAATTATTTGTGAACACAAAGTTTGCATTCCTATTTGGCAACAATTGGCTGAAGCTAATAGACAGTTTCCACTTTAGAAGTGGTGTGTACTCTCCAGTTTTCCAGATTCCCCACCCCTACTCTTTCTCCCACACTGAAGTTCAATGACAATTGTCATTCATTATAAAACTGTTCCCTTTTTTTTCTTATACATATTTATATATGTTACTTTCCTGGCCCCTATAGGCTTTTGAGGTTGTCACCAACTTGTAAGGACACCAAAAGCATTTGAGATTCAGATTTATGATGGGTAAGAACAAAAAGACCATCATTCAGGTAGTAGCAGATTATTTACTACTTTCTATCTGCTTCTGTGGATATACTCAAATAGCTAAAGAAGAGATCTGGAATAAGAATTAAAGTTGGCACTACTACTGAGTTTTTCAGAGGCATGATTTATTACAAAACAATTTTGATTTATCTAAACCTGGAGAGGATATAGGTCATTGAGTTGCCCAGGTGTGGGCGTGTTGTGTAAACATTTGCAGATAAACAGGCATAATTTATGTGCAAAGAAAATTCCAACTGGGGAGATAGATTGAGAGAGGAAATAAAATGGAGTAGAGGGCTAGAATGAGGAAGGGAGAGAGAGGTAGGGAAGGAGGGAGAGACTTTAAGAGTTTTGAGATTATAGCCCCTCAAACTCTTAAGCGTTGCGCAGAGGCTTGGTCCTTTCTAGCCATTCATCCAGTAGCCTCTGATAAAATGGACAACGGGCTTTTTTCTTGACTCTTGCTTTTATCTCTACCTGGAAAGACTTCTTTCTCTGCAAACCCTCAATTCATGTGACTTTTCTCTTACATTTCAACACCTGGTTCAGGAGGCTCATTTACCACTAAACTTTCTTGTTGCTCCTTAGAAAACGGAAATAATTTCTCCTTTTATGCTACAAATCTCTTGTATAGGTTTCATTCATTAGACTTACTACATCCCATTGAAATTATGTATCTACGTGCCTGTTTCCCTATAGACTACGAATTCTTGGGAAGGTGCCCATGTTTCACTTATCTTTGTATTGCTGTCTCCCAGCATGGTATAATAAATATTTGTTGAATAAATGAATAAATACATCCTCAAAAGAGAGCCCAATTATTTTATTAACATTTTCTTGACCTATTCACTAATTACATAATTTTAAGGAGCCAAAATTCACTCAAAATAGCTAGTTTACATATGTAATTATTAATTCAATTGATAAAAATTGTGATATTATTCTGAAGTTAAACGTGTATTATATATACATATATCCATGTCTATATATCTATATCTATAGTTAGTGGAACATGTTCTTCATTTGGGACTAAATTAGGCACTTGGCAGAGCACCTGAGTGAAATTTAATTATATAATTAAATAAACATTTAATTTCATTATACAATTTACCAAATATACCTCCTATCCAGCCACCAACCAAAGTTATCACATTCTTTTTAAAAATGTTATCATTAAAATATTAACCAAGGCAAGGAAACAATTGTAAGTCTTCTATATAGTACCTGGAATAGGTATTTTTTCACTTTATTGACATATAATGAAGAAAAGTAAACATAAGGATATAGCTCAACTGAACAGGCCTGTAGAACAGCGCCTAGATCAAAAATACATTACCACCAGTTCCCTAAAACTCCTATTTCCTCTCCTGTCTGTAGCTCTCTTGTAAGGTTAACTGCATTCCAGACTTCTAAAAGCATAGATTAGTTTTTGCCTGTTTTTAGTAACGGAAATGTTTACTGCATTTAAAACACTACATAATGCACACATTATGACTTCATAAAAAAAATATATTCTTAACTCTGCAGAGTTACAAAGGTAGAGAAGACATAATCTTGACATTCCAGAAGCTTATCTGATAGAGACGGTAACACATAACCAAATACCTGATGCCAAATATGGACACATAGTAGTACATAGTAAATGGATTCTGAGTGATAGCTGAGTCTTACAAAGGGAAGCTCTTGTTTCGTTTCATACAAAATGCAGAATCACTATGGAGGCACCAAAAAATGTTTTCAGGCTCTGAAAAATTATTTCGAATAATAGGTTTCTGTCAGGTTGGCAGGAAAAAAGCTATTTATATCTCCATTATTGTGATAAATTTATCTCATGGGTAGATAGAGATCTCCATAATCTTCTTTCTGGTGGAAGCCTCTTTTTATTTATTTATATTTTAAAAGTTTATTTATTTTATTTTTTGCTGTGTTGGGTCTTTGTTGCTGCACGCGGGCTTTCTCTAGGTGAGGCGAGCGGGGGTTACTCTTCGTTGCGGTGCGCATGCGCCGGCTTCTCATTGCGGTGGCTTCTCTTGTTGCAGAGCACAGGCTACAGGCGCGTGGGCTCAGAAGTTGTGGCTCACAGGCTCTAGAGCACAGGCTCAGTAGTTGTGGCGCACGGACTTAGTTGCTCTGCAGCATGGGATCTTCCCGGACCAGGGCTCGAACCCGTGTTGACACCCCTGCATTGGCAGGCGGATTCTTAACCACTGTGCCACCAAGGGAGCCACTGGTGGAAGCCTCTTAAATCACATTAAAGGTGGGTTGAAGGAGAAAAGTTGGGCAGTGGCCATGATGGTAAAGCACCTCTTTAACCACTTGGGTTACTCTTTGGAAGAAGAACTGTTAATTAACTGCAGTGGTACAGAAAAGTGCACCAGAGGGCTGAGTTTTGAAGATACTCACACATGGATGAGAAGTCACTCAAAGCTAGAAGTAGGAGTTTTGCTAGGAAATAATTTGTTGTGGGTTACACATTGCCTGGACTTAAGCTTCCAAGTAAAAAAGGCTTCTACGTTGCAGAGCCATGTAGGGTGGGTCAGTGGTTGTCTCTGGGAGGCTGAACAGCCAAGGGGGACCATGAGTGTGAACTGGTGAGTATGATACACTATTTTTCAGAAATGCCTTCTTTATGCTGTGATGAAAAATTAATGCCCTTTGTCAAATCATCTTTCTTGGAAGCAGAGTTGTCCTTACTCAAACAGTTTTCTGCCCTAGAATCAACTTAATCTCTTGAACTTCAGGGTCTCATCACCCAGAGCCTTGTATTTCAGGCTGGCTCTCATTAGGCAATGCTTCCTATTACAGGCTACTTGCTTGTATAGTTGGCCATTCCTGACCTTACTCTGGTCTCAGCCCAGGAAATCCTGTCCTCACACCATCACCAAAACAATTTCCCAACAAAAATTCTCTTCTCATGAAACTCCAATGAGTTTTGGAGAAAAACTGCTCCCCACATAAAAATTGAATGCTCAGAAGTTATGCTATTATTCCGTGATGTTCCAAGAACAGTAGAATTTGTCTGCAACTGTGCACTTATTTTGGTTTCGAAAAAACAACAGTCTGAATCACATCTAAACTCCAAAGGACTCATGTTCCCGAGTCACAGTGGAGGAGAGATCTGGTCAGGATGGGGACTGTGTGCTTTCGGAGGAGTCTCCCTGGAGCACAATAAAGAAAGAACCATGTGCAGTTGAGCTCAAGCACTAAAGTAACATTAACATAATGGCACAAAGTGAACAAACCCCTTCTCCCTTGAGTTCTGGAAATGGATGTTCCCTCAGCATATAAGAGAAAGTGCTTCTTCTGTGCCTCTTTGGATAATCTGTCTCAGAATTTGCCTTAGGGAGGATTGCTTTCTCCAAGCCCCAAATCATGTAAACACTAGTTCTTAGATTAATTTGAAGGATGTGTTCAAAATAAACTTACTTTACAGTATGGTCTCAGTTATGGAAAAAACAACAAAAGCTATACATGGTTTCAGCAAAAGGAATGTATACATACACACGTATATAGTATAGAGAAAAGAATACAATAGAATATGACCAGTGATTCTTCTTCCTGGGTTGTTAGAGTGTATCCTCCCTGGTGGTGCAGTGGTTAAGAATCCACCTGTCAATGCAGGGGATGCAGATTCAATCCCTGGCCAGGAAACTAGATCCCACACACAAGCTGCAACTAAGAGTTCGCATGCCACAACTAAGGAGCACACGTGCCACAACTAAAGGAGCCGGCAAGCCACAACTAAGACGCCCAGGAGCCACAACTAAGGAGACTGCCTGCTGCAACTAAGACCCGGCACCACCAAAAATAAATAAATAAAATAAAAAGTTAAAAAAATTTGTTCTTAAACTTATCTATAATTTTCTTGTTTTATGTATCAAGCAATATTAGTTATACAACCAAAACTGAAACCAAACTGTTGTTTAAAAACTGTGAACCAATGAATTACTAGAGATCCTGATTTGCAATCTGGGGAATGTTCAGTGGTGTGGGCCCTTTTTGGCTCATAGCAACATTATTAAAACACATCTGTCAAGATTGAGGTATTCCCAGAAGGGCAGGACAAATTGGGCATCGCCACAGTTGCTATGCAAAGTGCAGCACACTGAGTTTATGTGGGTCTACGTATTGACTTATATGTGTTTCCTATTTGTCTTTTACCTTGAGATAAACATGTAGCCCCAGTAAAGTTCCTGGTACAAATCAATACATATTCATTGAATAAATGATTGAAGGAATGAATGAATTTAAATCATGTATGAATGACTGAATTTCCCAACAACCACTTGAGAGTTTCCTAAATGTTCTACAATCTGTCTTCTAACAATTTTAGTTACCACCAACTAAATTCAAAATTTGCTTTAGAAAAATGGGAACAGAGTCAAAGTGAGGATGTTTTTTGATTTCTTTATTCCTTCTTAGGAATATACATTACCTATTTAAAAATTCTATTGTATCCTACCTAAAACAAATGTTTAAGGTAGGATACAATACTAAAAGGTATAGATTAGATGGCAAAAGTTACCCTTGGGAAAATTTATTTATAAAATCAAATCAGTCTATCTTATGGAATCAAAATAGTCACGGTCAGTGTAGATTGGAAAAAAAGTAAGATACCACATTTGATCATAAAACCTTATCTTGAAAAAAAAACAAACAAACCTTATCTTGAACCAAGATCCAATGAAGTAATGATATAAAAATTAGCCTTTTAGTAAAATATTAGTGTTTTATACAGATAATTCAATTATAAATTCATCAAGCAATAGAAGAGAATATATGAGATACTAAAAATAATATGAAAATCTCCATGATATTACATAATTGGCGTAGAATAATACATAGAGTTTTTGATTTTTAAAATGTATCTATTTCCTTGTAGTAGAAGATAGCATTACCAGTTATATATTAATATTTCAGGAATAAGCAGGAAGAATTTTATTAGCAGTATAATATTTTACAAAGAGGTCACTTTTTTAAAGAAGGTGCTCATAGTACTGATCTGATTTTCCAAGGAGTTTATGACTCAAAATTAAATCAGGATGACTGCTTCAAAGTTCATTAGATTTCTGGTTCCTCAGTAACCAGTATCCTGTTAAGGTGTCCGGAACACAGTTTTCCTCTTTTGAGTGCAAGCCAACAGATTGTGCTACTTTTCTGCTGAGTAGTATTTACCCACAGGGACAGATTTTGAGAATAATTTTCCTGAGAAAGTTGATATTTTCATAGAAATCAGGTAAATTCCATTTATCTATGGTGAAAGGTTGGCTTCTACAGTGTTGGCCTCTACTTATTACTAAAATACCCATGGAGAACAAAAGGAGCAATGGACAAAGCAGTCACAGATACAGTTTACTTTCTCTTAACTGTACATCTGCCCTACAAAGACCTTTATTAGGAATCTGTTCTCCAGGATTTATCACAAAAAATCCTTTTTCTGTTGGTAGGGAACTCTCTCAATTCCTGGACTACTCATAAGATAAATGAGCATGAACCTCTCTGTGACATATCTATTATTGAATTGAACTGTTATTTAAATCTTGCATTGCCATTTAATTTCTCACTTGTGTATGTTTTATCTCTTCAACTGAATTGTAAGGTTTTGGAAGGTCATAGAACATGTATCCCATTTTCTATCTTAACCACAGTGTCTTTCATAGTCTTTGGTAGGTACTCACTAAATATTGATGGATAGGGTAAGATTCTGAAAAATACCAGACCTGTACTTTACATATCAGCTGCCAGTTCAGTTCTATGACTTGCAAATTTAATTTTGAGTGAGTACAAAGTACTCACTTATTCTGCAAAATGAAAAACTGTGCATACTTAGAAAGAATCTATCTTCTTCTGGGAACATCAAAACTCTAGATTTGCTTTCTCCCTGAAAGGCCCAAATAATCTGCACATTTCTACCACATTAATTTGCAAGTATTGTAAAGTAAAAACTCAGCATTTCAAATGAACACATCCTGCAAATATATTTTAAAATATGACATTTCTACTGATGATAGGTTTTACTCTACAGAAGGTGAGTGATTTTTACATGTGAATTATGAACCAATCAATGTAAGTATTATATCTTGAAATACCAGCATCCTCCTAATTTTGAATTAGTATTCAATAAAAATTACAACTAAAAGGCATGTGGAGTTTTTATTTAATTTGTTTGTATAACATGGGTAAAAGATAAAGGCAAAATCACATAGTATTAGGGCAGGGCTGAGTATTTTCTATTTACTCAGAAAAAAAATAGTCTGTTTCAAATGAATGGTCAAATTTGCTAAACTTTTACATTACTTCAAATCGTCTTAACAACCAAATATTTTCTTAATAATATGGAGGAATATTTGTGCAAGAATTTTCAGTATAACTTATCAATATAGCATTGTATCATATTCTCTAAGTCATCTACCATACTGTGTCATATTAGGTATTTCATCCCAGCAATACTTTAAAAATCTTAAACAGATAGGAAAAAATACATTGTGTCCAATCAAAGGGTGATAAATTTAGTAGCATCTACTTTTACAGGATCATGATAACATTTTCAAACCAAATAACACAATACTATCAAAGACAGCAAATTGGCATGAAACATTTATTTAGAGGACCTGGAATATGGAACTAGGATTAAATGCTTGAAAAACAGAACTTCATACTTATCGATAACCTTAATATACCTTTTTTTTCTCTTTCTCTGAAACAAAAACAAAAAGCTGTAAAACAACATCCTACCTTTAAGTAGTTTCAAAACCCAAGGGCATGTAGGTAACTAATAGCCGTTTAATAAAAACACTCACTGATACTGTACTGTGGTTTAAAAAAAATTGCTGTTCATATTTATTTTGATGAAATGCTGAAAAGCCTAACTTTTGTTTGTTTTTAAGCAAATGCAGTCTTTTCATATTTTTCAATAAAAAATGCAGGGAATCAGCAAAATTATGGAATATATTTCAGTGTCCATTATGTGTCTCCAGGATTTGATTATTTGGAGAAAAATTAAAGCTAAATGGCTTTGATAAAGCAGATATTTAATACTCAAATGACATTTTATGCTTTTTAAAAAAATGATGGGCTTTTGAAAAATCCTGTTTTAAAAGAGATGTATTTTTTACAAATACACAATATAGGTACTAGAAAAATGGCAAAGCTTTGGAAATAAGACAACAGCACTCCCATATACTGCCTCTGTTTTGTCATTGTTGATGTAGCCACTATTCATTTAGATTTAAAGACTGGAATCTTACTCAAGAATCTTTCAGCTTCAACTTCCTCCTCCTAATTGCAATACATATGCTGATATCTACCCTTTAGTGTAATTTAGTTATTTTCTTTTGTTCTTTGCTATCTTAAAAAAGAAAAATTATCTTAAAATTATTTTCTTTCTGTAGGCATAAAAAGTTCTCAGTCCCTTTACTATTCTGGGAAAAAAAATGAAATGAATTGAAATGATGTCCTGGATTAGAAATAATTATTTAAATTGCTTTAGTTTCAGGAAATTGAAAAAGACAAAGCATATTTTCATTTAATACTAGCTCATTTTAAATAAGCTCCTCCAAGAATCTTGGCTACAACTTGCCTGACCACTGTCCACTAGATGACACTGTTGTATAAGCACAATAATGAGAGGCCATAAGTTTGACAATAACTAATTTACCATATATATATAGATAGATAGATAGATATTGTCAGTGTCTCTCTTTCATGGTGAAACTGGCTTAGCATTTTTAATTGGATATGGATGATAACTTCACATAATTTAGAGTAAAGTTACCCTCAAAGGTTAAAACACAGGAAAAAAAAGAAGCATATCTATTTCATAGCATTTATATTTTTTACAATAGAAAAATCTTTCAAAATCTGTATATTTCACAGTTAAAATAGACTTCATTATGAGTTTTAAATTGTGCCATTTTAAATCTAGTGACAAAGATTGTACTGATAATGTTGGTTTTCAAGTAGTGTTTTGTCAGTAATCTTTTTTTTCCTCTCTCTCTCCCTTCCGCGTGCCCGAGTCCTCCCTCCCTTCTCGTCTTTTCAATTCTCTTCTTCTTCTCTCCTTGATTCTGGATTGGGAGCCATTCAAGTGCAGTGCCCAAATCAGGGGAAGAATCAATTGTCTTAAGCTAACAGTCTTTGTGGCACATTGCTGCCAAGCTAGGAGACTTTAGCCTCAGAAAAAGCAGGGGAAAACAGACACAATCCTGATGCACTTGTGTAGATAGAGCCATCGAAGGAAACTTCAACTACCTGGAATTGTATACAAATTTCTGGACGTAGAGATTTTCCTGTAAAATCCGACATTTGAAAAAATCATGTAGATTACTGAGATTTCCACTGATATTAGGATTCTTTTGTAATAACTCATTTTTCCACTGATGTTCAAAATCACTGTTACATTAAGCTTATTTGCCATGGCTTCAATTTAATAAGAATGTTGAAGTAAAAGCATTCATGCTCCTAACTATACGTTACATACACTAATCTCAGGCTGTTTACCTGAAAATCTCGGAGGAGGAGCCAGGCCTAAATGGAAATTACTTAGAGTGCAAGTGGCAATAGAAATGTTTTATGGCAAGCGACACGTCTCAGAGGGAAGCAGCAGACACATCGCATTGTTGTTTTTCTCTTTCTTTTTTTAAGCCAGGCGTGCTAGAGCTAGGGAAGCAAAGTGTCAGATCCCTGCACTTCCATGAGAACTCCCTACACGACAGTGTCTGTCCCACACGACAGACCACACCCCTCCAGGGCTAAGCTCTCACTAGACTGTTTTGTCAACATGACTGGTGAACACAACTACCAGATTATATCATTACATCTATGACAAGCCATAGAAAAGTGACCCACACACTAAAATTTGTTTTCAAAGTCATGGTTATAATCCTTAAACATCTGAACATCCTCTTAATAGGTGGATGGTGGGAATTTGGATCAGGTGAACATGAAATATAATTAATTTCCTTTTCTTTCTCTTTTTTCTTTCTCCTTTCCCACTTCTCAGAGTCCGTGTTTTCTTTTCTGGTTTTGTTTTTGCTTTTACCCTCTGCTTACTCCAAGAAGAAAACCATTCTCTCTAATCTTAACTGAAAACTATAATATGACAGACAGAAGGACATTTATATGCCCACTCTCCCACTCTGGGCATATTATATAATCTCACTGAGCCTTAGATTTCCTGGTACATAATTCTGCATAGTTGAAGATTAAATGAGACCCTAATATTTGTGAAGTACATGGCAAGTTTTTGACATACAGTAGGTGCACAGCAAATGCTGACCTATAGAAAGCATCCTAAAGGCGAGGCAGGGCGGAGGGGGTGGGTAGTGTGCATGAGAAGGAGGTGGGTGTTAGACAAGAAGCCAGTTCAATGGTGGACCATAAAGTGATGTTGCTTCAGGTCTAGATAAAAAGCAAGGGTGTAAAGACAGGAGTAGAAGAAACTAGAAAGTATCAGCGAGCTGGAGAGAAGAGAATCTGGAAATGGTGTTACAAGCAAAACAGAAGGAAAAGGGAATAATATTATGACAAGAGGAATTACCATTTCTTGAGTGAATATTGGGTGATAGGCACTGTCTATACATTCTCTCATTTAATTCTCACAAAACCCCCATAATGAGTTTTTATTAGCATCTACTTTTTTTTTTTTTTTTTTTTTTTTTTTGCGGTACGCGGGCCTTTCACTGTTGTGGCCTCTCCCGTTGCGGAGCACAGGCTCCGGATGTGCAGGCCCAGCGGCCATGGCTCACGGGCCCAGCCGCTCCGCGGCATGTGGGATCTTCCCGGACCGGAGCACGAACCCGTATCCCCTGCATTGGCAGGCGGACTCTCAACCACTGCGCCACCAGGGAAGCCCAGCATCTACTTTTTCTACTGGAGGACACTGAGGCTCCTAGACTTCAGGTATCAAGCCCTAGGTACCCTGGTTCCTGAGTGGTAAAGCCTGTTAAATTTCCAAACACTTTCCACTGCCATTCAGCCACCTCTCTCTTAACACTTTACAGATAGAGCAAATAGGACTCCAATTTTTGCCTTCCTGCCATTCCACACTGATAAATTTGGTGTTTAGAAATTTTCTTTGAGCATACAGAATATATTTTCCTTTAGGAATATGGTTTATAATGCTGAGTGGTTATTTAAGCTTTTTTATCAAAAGCTTAATTAATTCAGAATGTAGCTGATCTACAGATTACAGAACCTGTAGTCTATGGGCCTACAAGATAGTCTGCAGAAAACTATCCCTTCTTAACTCCAAATAAGAAAGTTGAAGGCACCCCACTCTTTACCACTTTAACACTTTTTACAACTTTAATCACAGCAGAGAGAAGTCACTTCTCTTATCCTCACCCTGTGGATAGATTTAGTATGTGTGAAGATGAAAATGAGGGATGGATTTCCCAAAATATTTAAGGAAAAATGTAGCACCCATTACTACACATTGCTAATTGTGAGCTATTTGGTAGGTGGGTGACCATGTGTGATGGAAAATAAATGTATATTTTGGCAGACATATATAAGACTATATATCTGCAAGACTCAGAAGTTCAATTAAAGGCATAGATACAACAAATTTAGCCCCAGTAATAGTGCAATGTTCTCTCTGAGATCTGAGATATACTGGCTTTGCATTTTCCTCTTTCCTAACGTTCACAGACATATGAAATATGAAATATGGATCTCTTACCATTGAGTTACTGTCATATGTTTAGCAAAAGGCAATGTGAATTTAGTAGTTGTTTTATAAAACTGGACGTACACTCCTCTTCCCCTACACACATATATCTTGGTGTCAAATTTTGGATCTCAAATGTGTCCACTAGCTTAGTTTATAGACCCAAAGATGTGATGGGTATTTTCATGAAGACAGCCTCCATTTCTGTGGCTTTTAGAGTAATGTCCTGCTGTATTCTTCCTCTCATGAGAGATCCGTATGTGAACCACCCAGTGATGACTGCATCAGTGGCATGAAGGACTCATCGCTTATTCTCAATCTACTCTTCACTGACATTGCAAGGGAGAAAAAAAGCTCACTGACATTTGCCATTTTGCTCTACCTCTAGCCAAGTATCTTCGGTACTCCACCTCCCTGCCTCCAGCCTCCACTAACATTCTCCCCTTCAATTTACAGTACCCTTTCCTTCTGACGTTATATACAATCTATGATCATTTATTTTTCTGAGGAAAATTGTTACTTATCTCCTATCTAGAAGGTCACAAGGCACAGCAAATGATCAGGAGAGTTAGGAAATCCTCAAAGATGTGGATCTGTTCCCAGGTACCTATGATTTTCTGATTAAGTTCCCTTAAGTATTAAAAATTATCATTTAGTACTGGTGACAAGATTTTTGGGCTGCTGAATCCAGGGGTGAGGTGTTGTCTAGGACATCGAAGGGGTATAGCTATAGTTGCTCTACTGTAAATTCAGGCTTTTAGTTACTTTTTCTATTAAACAAGGCATTTCATAGGACTGGATTCCATGGCTTGGCCTTTAGTTAAGAAAGAATGGTCTGGGACTTCCCTGGTGGCGCAGTGGTTGAGAATCCGCCTGCCAATGCAGGGGACATGGGTTCGAGCCCCGGTCCGGGAAGATCCCACATGCCGTGGAGCAACTAAGCCCGTGAGCCATAACTACTGAGCCCGCGAGCCACAACCACTGAGCCTGCGTGCCTAGAGCCCATGCTCTGCAACAAGAGAAGCCACCACAATTAGAAGCCCGCGCACCACAACGAAGAGTAGCCCCCCACTCACAGCAACTAGAGAAAGCACAGCAACAAAGACCCAACGCAGCCGAAAATAAGTGAATAAATAAATTAATTAATTTAAAAAAATAAGAAAGAATGGTCTGTGTTTAGAGGGGGACTTTTCTAGAGCCTAATTATACCTTAGGACATTAAGTGAGTTCTTCCATCTCTCTGCTAGATTGACATTATTCTATGACCTTTGTAGTCAGAGAATTCAGATTTTACATGCATGAAGGAGAAATTCTTCATTTTCAGCTAAATGCTGAAGATTTCGAAGCAGCACAAGTGCCCAAATGAGTAAGCAATTCTACTTAGAGCATCTAGAGGTCTTTGTTCCCAGAACACTTGGGTGACATGCTTTTTAAAAAATTAAAACATCTTAGAAATTAAAGCTTTTGCTTTCTCTTTCATACACATATTGCTAATTTCTTGGTAACTGGATAGTTTAATTTGAACAGGAAGGAAATGACTAGGAAGCTTTTTCTCAATTATCAGTAGAAGATGTATAGGACTATAAATTGCTCTTATTAAACTAACATCATAAAAAGACAAGGTCAAATGCTGACCATAAAGGCCAAATCCTCAGGAAAATAGATACAGCTATCTGTTCCTTACTCACTTGGGAAGCCTGATTTTTCAGAGCAAACACATTGGTATATACTGCAATTTTTCATGTCTCCTCAGTATATACTTCAGACATCTGCCAAACCCCTCACTCAACATCAGAGGCTTGGTCATCTCATTTGGATAATAAAGATGCTACTATTTTGAAGTTACTCTGAGGAGTAAGAGGTAATATAAAATATGTGAACATGTTTTTCAAAGGGTAAAGCAGTAACATGTGTAGATATTATTGGCATTTTCACAGCTTTGCATATATTCAGGGTGAACTATGTTTAAAAGACAAAGTCGGGCTTCCCTGGTGGCGTAGTGGTTGAGAGTCCGCCTGCCGATGCAGGGGACACGGGTTCGTGCCCCGGTCCAGGAAGATCCCACATGCCGCGGAGCGGCTAGGCCCGTGAGCCATGGCCGCTGAGCCTGCACGTCCGGAGCCTGTGCTCCGCAACGGGAGAGGCCACAACGCCCGCATACCGAAAAAAAAAAAAAAATCAGAAAGTAATTTTTGAGATATCCTTAGAAATCATGAGGAATGAAACTCAATAGTTTATTTTCTAAATCAAAGTGCTGCCATTAAGTTGGCATTTTCTTGTTTGACTTGGACAACTAAGAATTGGTTTCAATGTTTGAAAAAATTTGACAACTAAAGGAATTCACCCAAGCAAGTAGCTACCTTCTGGGGTAGAGCATCCCATCACTAGAATGTCCCCATATTATCATTAGAATGGTAGAGCCAGTGTCACCCTGTTAAGGGTATGGTGATAAAATTTCTCATCCAAAAGAAGTACCCTTGACATTTCCTAGTCCTTCCCGAATAATTATCTCTAATCAACACATTGTACACTTTACTTATTTATCTGTTTTATTCTCTCTCTCTCTCTCTCTCATTAACATGTTAACTCCATGAAGGCAGAGATTTTAGTTTATGTTGTTCATCAGCATATTTCCTGTACTTAAAATTGTGTTGGGTACATAGAAGGTATACAATAAATATTTTTAACATATTAAAGCCTGGATGAGGGCCTCTCTAAGATTCCTTCCTCTTTCCACGTTCTCAGAAACTATGAAAAAAATGCAGTGAGTCCTATATATTAATAAAAAGATCACTGACTTTATAAAAATATACAGATCTTCCATAGACAATGAATCTCTGCTTTGACTCTCCTCATTGGATTTCTTTTACCTAACTTTTGAGTATTTGGGAATCAACAGTGTCCATATACTCTTGTTCCCAGAATAAGGGTGTAAAAAAATATCAACTGCTAAAAATAAGATAACAAAAGAGCATATAGTTATTTTGTTTCTTTACTGACTATTTGGATTTCACACAGAAGGAAAATAGATACCCATTAATTTATTCAACAAACATTTATTGAGTGCTTACTCTATGTCAGGCACTTGCTAAACACTAGGGGAAAAATATTCTGTCCTGGAAGAATTCACATTTAAGAATGAGGGAAAAGACACTCTTAAGCCTCTTAATTTGTTCTTTTTCTCTGAGCCTCAGAATGAAAGTAACAATGTGCATTTAAATGTAGTTGTGCTAGGAGGTTCTGCTCCTTCAAAGCCTTGCTAGCATGTTGGGAAGCTGATAAAAAACAATGGCTGAAAATGTCTTCACAGACTTTAGCTGAGTCTCTATAATATGCCAAACATTGCAAGGGTTCAAGAGTATCTTCAAACTCTGGGAAGGGAAACTTTTAAACAGATCACTGTAACAGTATAAGTGGCACCCATCCTTGAGTTGTAGTGGCAATGCAAGGGAAACAGAGATCTACTCTGATTAAAAGAGTGGGGTAGGGCTTCCCTGGTGGCGCAGTGGTTGAGAGTCCGCCTGATGATGCAGTGATCACGGGTTCGTGCCCCGATCGGGGAAGATCCCACGTGCTGCAGAGCAGCTGGGCCCGTGAGCCACGGCCGCTGAGCCTGAGCGTCCGGAGCCTGTGCTCCGCAAAGGGAGAGGCCACAACAGTGAGAGGCCCGCGTACCGCAAAAAAACCAAACCAAAACAAAACAAAAAACAGTGGGGTAAATGAAAGTGTCCCCGTTAGAATTCTAACAAGAAACACAGGCACCCTCACATTAGGTAGTTATAGAAAAGGCTTTTAATGTGACTATTTACCAAAAGGTGAGCAAGTGTAAGGAAACAAGATAGTGTGATATGTTGGAGGTCATTATACTCCCAGGCTTCATGCACTAAAGGGGAGATAGATAGAAATTTCTGGAATAGAAACAGCTATTTGGGGGGAAAAAAAAACTGCTAACAAGTGCTGTGGTTTTCAGTTTAGGGATACAGCTAGCCCATGCAGTTTAGGGATGCTAGCTAGCCAGCTTGCTCCCGGGGAGGGAGCTGGGGAGATTAAAAACCCTCGACTCACTCTCCTTCTTTCCTCTAATCTCTGCCAGTGCTCACATTGGCTGAACCCAAGAAGAAGGCAAAGGACAGAGGGATCCATCGATAAAGTCAATATGGGTCAGCTTCTCTGGCCACAGAGCACAGGGGAGAAGAACAATGCATCAGTATGGCAGGGCAAACAAAATATAGCCAATGCAGAGGTCTTTGGTGGCAGGAGACACTTGGGCTGGGGCTTGAAGGCTGAGTAGGAGTGCATTCGCTAGATGAACTGGGTCATTCCAGAGAAAAGTTTGAAGAGTGTCTGACAGGAGGGTTGCTACAAAAATTAGAAAATATAGACTTTGTCTAATTGCTTAGGAGATTCCCTGAGCATGCTTTTAGTGCCATGAGCTAATAGCAAAATAACTTGAGTCAAAAGGAGTCTCAGAATCTGGGAACTGACTAAAACCTCTTGTAAATACCAGCAGAAGCACTTCTGCAATCTCAAGATTTTAGGAGACTATTCCAACACCTTCGATTAGATCCAAGGTGAGACTAACAGTTGGAAATAGTGTTATTTTATGAGGTATGATATGAAATTATAATGTGATAGACCCTTACACAAAATATTAATAAGTGCTATGGATTGAAACTTCCTTTCCACGCCTGTTTGATCAATATAAATCAAGGGTAAATGGACAAAAAAAACAAAAGTCTTCAGTCTCAAATTATTTCAGAGTATAATGGGTTGCATGACTCTTGATGAGAGATTGTTTCTTTGTTATACAATTAGCTTGGACTTTGGAGTTCTTCTGATTCTTATGCATGTAACATCACTGAAGAGCTGATCTATAAGTATTGAACCCTAGCCTACTCTAAGCAGCAGGGTGACCTGATACAGTGGTTTGCAAACTTTTATAAAATGAATTCTCACACACAACTTCAATACACAAATGAGATAAAAGTCAGGGTTCTCTGACAGTTTAAATACTCATTGTTCAGCAGAAAACATTCTATTACTTGCCCCAAACCCTGAAGTACCATTGTGGACCCTTGAGTTTCCTTGAGTAACAGTTTGAAAATCACTGACTTCAAGAATAGGGGATTATAAGTAGTAACATGACACCCAAGGTTCAAATCTCAGTTTTAAATTAAAATGTCCCCTGAAGTTGCATGGAAAGCAATGACACTTCTTGAGGGACACAGAAATACTTGTATTGATCCTCCTCAGAGGACAGATTCACAGTGTGACTCCGGGCAAGTCACCACACCTCCTCCTGCTTTAGGATCCTTTTCTGTAAAACACGGTTGTTCATAGTTACCATGTCCCTCCTTTATCACACAGATACTGGGAAGATTAAGGAGTGGTTGTTGCTCAGGCTTTAAAAGATCCTTTGAAGAAAGGCTGTAGATAAGACAAAAGAAAAAAAAATAAAAAACAAAAAGAAAGAAAGAAACCCAATGTATTTTAATCAATTCTAACCAATGCTCTGAGAGAGTCCAGAAACAAATACCTAAACTCTAAGTGGATAGTATCAGTTCCAGTTTACTTCTTTGCATGGACAGAGGTGGTGGCATTAGAGCCGACCAAGGATATACGCCTCTGCTTTCTGGCGACTTGCTGTGAGAAAGCAGCTGCAGGGTGGAGAGGAGTGGAGTTAGCAGATATGTCTGGGCACCTGGGGACTAGTGAGATGAGGTGGAACAAGTAAAGGGTAGAGGGGAGAAGGAAAACACTAACTTGAGCTTTCTGAGCACTGCGGGGCCAGAGGAGCTGGTGACAATACACAAATGGAGGTCCTGCAAGAATGGCAGCAGCACCTTCAAGTGTATGCTGTGGGGAGGAAGGTATCATTGGTCCCATCTTACAGATGTTGAGACCAGCCAGTTTCATATCCTACATAGCCTCCACTTTAGCTATCCTATCTGCACTGAGTTTTATTATTTTGCACAGACAGGACTACTTTCAAAGGAGAGGGACAACACCCCCTGTGGAAATCCCTAGTGTGCACCTCTTTCTTTCCACACCCCTCACTCAGGGCTGGGCTATCTTTACTTCCAGCCTGAAATATTTCAGTGGTTTTCTAAGCACAGTAGTCTTGGTCTCCCATGTCTTCGTTTCTCCAGCTTCCAACTGTTGCTGGAAAATTATCCCAAAGCACAATATGACCTCACAGGCCAAGGCTCAGAAACATTTCATCACGCCTTGGCTGATATCATGCATGTCAAGTTTTTCATGTGGTTTTCAAGGTCGTCCATTATCTGAACCCAACTCATACATCCAGTCCTTCATCTCACTACATTGCCTCACTCTGAGCACGTTACTGAACCAAACTTGGGTCTGCTCACCCATGCGTGGTAAAACCAATCTATGGACACCGAGCTGTGGTGCAGCAATTATTCCAGGGCCAACCAAGGAGTGCAGGCGGCTAGTGCTCAAAAGGCCTGAACTCCCCGAGAGCTTTCAGGAAAAGGTTTTTAAAGACAGGGTGAGGGACGGGGGCTGTGGGGTGTGTGATCAGCTCACAGACATTCTTCTAATTGGTTGGTGGTGAGGTAATTGGCAGTCACATTATTAACCTTCTGGTGTCAGCCATTCTGGGGCCTACACACTTGTGGGCAGCATACAGTTAACTTCTTCCACCTGGTGGGGGCTTCAGAATCTGCAAAACAGCTCAAAGGTCATAGCCCACAATATTATCTCTAGCCCTTGAGGAGGAACTAAACACCTTTGACTTTGCTTAATGGCTAAACTATTATTATTTTGTTTTGCTTGACTATTTTCCTTTGTTTCTGCATTTTCTCACTTCTTTGATTAGATTTATTCTTTGGAACTCAGGGAAAGCCTAGGAGGCTAAAGTTTTTCTACAAATAAGAGACAACCAGAGGACATGGGGTCTGTCCCAAGAAGACCCCATGGGGTCCTACTGAGTTACAAACACATCATATTTCTCGTTGCTCTCAGAACTCAGTCCACAGTCTTCCATTTTAATGCCTTCTCACTCTCCAACATAAATTGCTCTTTCATTGTGCATAACAAGGGAACCAATGACACTCTGTCCATCCTCAAATCTTATTTCAGTTGACAATCTACAGATTCTTTTCAGACTTTCCTACACTCTTCCCCTTTAACCTCTCCCACCACTCTGCTTCCACCTCCGTTTGTCTCTATATTTATTTTCACTTGGGACACGTGCAGTGGGCATGGAGTCCAAAGCCCCAGGTTCACAATTAGCCCTCACCTTGGGACGATAAGTTGTTGTGATTTGGGACAATAAGTTAATTTCTCTGAGCCTCAATTTCTTAACCTGTAAATAGGAATAAGATACTTTTAAATGAGAAATGTATGAAAGCCCTTAGCCTTGTACCTGGCACAGAGGAGACACTTGACAAACATTTATTGAGTGGGCGAATGAAGAAAAGAAATAAACTGATGGATTCTGTAATGATACAGCATACTAACTGTTGTCTGAGAAGAGTGGAATCACTCATCCCTGCTTATCCAGCTCTAGAATGAGAACATTTTGTAACAAGGTATCTCTTACAAGATGTGTTGAATGACAGGCCTGTGAAACCTACAAGCTGCAAGTAGGAGGAGCCATTTAGTTTGAGTGTCTGTGTTGGCTTTTTCCTGAGATGATGCAACTTTCTATTTCTGCATAAAGTCCTTCAGGTTTGTTTACCTCAAGATCCAGTTTCCAGCATTATGTCTGCTTCGTTGTTGTCCTTCTTCAAATTCCCTTTCACCAGACAAAGTGAAAAGTTTGGCTTTGAAATCGTAGGAAGCTGAGCTGTCAGCTACCGCGGGAACCCAGGTAGTACAAGTGAAAGCTGGCATTAGAGACCATGGAGATCAGAGGGCATTTCAAAAGCGGCAGGAGCTATTCAGATTCTCTTATTTAAAGGGGCTCTGATGCTACAAGATGGTGTGTTGGACTCTTCTGTGCTACCGGTTTGAAATGTATTTGTAGTTTAATCCTAGAGAGTCCTGATTTAAAATTCCCACGTTCAGGGAGAAAAATGTTTTCTGTTCTAGGGCTCTTGTGCAGCAGCCCTTCCTAAGGAAGCCATAAGTCATGCTGTTTTACCATGTCTGCAATTCCTGGGGAGGATTTAGGAGTCAGGAGATAAAGGAAAATGAGAAGACGTTTGCTCTATTTATTTTTCTTGCTCCTAGGATAAGCTCATTGCCTCGATGTTGAACTCTGACACTAGTGTGCTGTGGGTCTAGAAGACATTAAGCAGATATTTGCAGATTGATCTGCAGATTTCAAGGATTGCTTCTTCACTCTATGAGACAATGAAATTCTTTTCCCAAGTACAAATTTAAAGAAAGAAATGAGGTTAGCTGTGGGCAGCCCTGTACTGGCATTTCTCTGACAACTGAATTTGACAAGTGAGAAAAAAGGAAGAGGAGAGGAGACTCTCCTGGTTTGCGTTTCACTCTGTGCAAAGTGATAAAGTTGAGGATGAGTAGACTTATTGAACTAAAACATTAAGTTGCATGCACAGGAGAACTGAAGAAAGCAAAATGTGCAGTTGCCTCTCCCCAAAAGCCTTTTATGGGCAGGGGAAAAAAAAAAATGTGTCCCTGTTGTCAATTTCCCTTCCCTCTTAGAAGCAGAATTCTCTCTTGCTGTCCTCCAGGTGACTTTTCTGTATTGTTATTTCAACTACCATAAGCACTTTACCAGATGACAGTGATTACTGGGTTAAAAAAATTAAAATCGAAATTAAATTTTGGATAGAATACATCGAGGAAATAATTGTATAGATCTTTCACACTTGAACCAAGTTTCTCAGCTGGAGGAACAACAACAATAACAAAAATAACATTTTTTCTTTTATTTGCATCACGGCACTATATTCTATTTTAAGAATTAAAAGGAGCATGCTGCGCAGAACAGAAATCAAAACATACTGGGTTGAAGGGAAACAATGGTATGATTCAACTCCAACTTCTTATGTAAACTTACATCATATGATAATGTAGTTGTGCTGCATATTCAATTTTGATATGTAACCTTTGAAATAAATTGGAATATTTTTTCCTGCTATTCTTGGCGCATGCCGAGTGATCATAAACAATAATCTCATAAAGGTCACTTGCTCGCTAAGTGCTGCTCTCGGCAAGAAGTGTTCACGACTACTCAGAGAGATTTTTCCTTTTCTCTGAGACTCTTAATTTATTCTTTTTTCCTTCTTTGAAGCTCCAAACAACACAAATTTTCTTATACCATGTAGACTCACAAGATTTCTGGAATGATTATTGTTTTTCTCTTTTTCTTACATTTTATTCTTTTTTTAAACTTAAATTGGCTAGTGGAAAGTAGGCAAGGCAGTTTGGGGTGGGGGAGGGACTAAAGTTATTCAGCCAAAAACTAATTGGCTATTTTAAAGAAAACGATTATTTGATTTCAGTCTCTCTCTACTCAAATTAATTTGTGTGAATAGACATGGTTAAAACACATAGGCATTTATATGATGCTTTGTGATGTTCTCTTTTACAGAACTGGTTCATTTATAAAAAGGATTTCAAGAACCTTATAACCAAACCCAAATGTGCTCAATATTGCTTTACCACAGTAACTTCAGCTCCTTATACAAAAACTGAAAGCTGTATTCAGTTAGATTTGAGCTCCGATCATGTCAGTTGTGTCTTTTACCTTTATTCACCAGCAAAATAGCCCCAATCAATATTACTGTACTTGCAGATAACTTCTCTTAGTATATGCCAAGTTGTCTGCTGCTAAATAATACAGGTGACTATCCACCTTACAAGATAATGACATAGGAAAGGACTTCCTTGACACAAACCTATCTAAATATATTTAATATCTTGATATTTGGTCATCTATAAAGCAATGAGGAAGTTATATGGAAAGGGCAGTCAAGAGAGAAGATCATACAAAACTTTCTGTAGGGAGCATTTGCTGCATTCCTAACTTACAGCCCATTCATTTCAAATCTCTTCACCAATTCTAATCAAATAATGAGAATAGGACATTTTCAGAATGAAATAAGTAAAATAAAACTTTTCATTATTTTTTCTGCAACTTATTCTAAGAAGACAACTTGGAGCAACTGAATAAGCTTAATTGTAATTTCAATTTACTATATGCCAGGTTATTATTATCTTTTTTAATCCTTACATTTAAACTCTCTCTTGGATGTTATAGAGTCGTTTAAGCAATAATTATTGTTCTCTCTCAATCTCTCTCTCTTTCTCTCTCTCTCAATATGAATTAATTGCCATAAGTTTTCAAATAAGGAGGAATTGATTTGATTTCCAGTTAGAGTTATTATGAGAAAAATTATAGAATTGCTGTCATTTGAATTGGGATTGAAGTAGGAGTAGTTGTCAAGGGACACTGATGCAGGAATACCATGTAGGCCTGGGAGTATTGGGAGAGGTAGTGATGAGAAATCTTCTTTTTACCTTATGTCAAATTTTGCATCATTATAATGTCTAAAATTTATTATTACTGATGCTGTTACAGTGGACTTTTGGAAAACTGTAGGCTCTTGTGAGATGTTTCGTTAAGATCTTATGTTCTTCTCTGATAATTAAAAAGTGAAAGTTTATCATAGAGGAAACACTAGCTACAGCACACAGTACTTAGAATTTTTAATAAAATCAGTGATGGACTTGGATAAATCTAACAACTATTGACAAAATGTAGATTTTACTGTCCACTGGGTCTTCTTCTCAGCCACCAAAATGATAGAAGAATACGAATCTAACAGAAGCCCAGCTGAAGGTGACTTTGGGAAGGAGGTGAGCAATCGTGGCCTCTGATAAAGGAGAGACTGCTGTGGTTGTGACTGTTTCCCACAGAGCTTCCTCCTCTGTTAATGAATAAAAGTCAGAGAATTTAAGATATGGTCAAAATTTGTAGTTTATTTTTATGGACTAAAGGGTACAATTATTCCTTTCTCTAGATAATTTTAATTTGAAACTTAAGTAGGCACAAATACCCACTTAAACCATAATGATCTAAGGTAAATATTTAAATTTAGAAATGCATATCTTTGAGACAAATTGTGGTATTAATATGTGGTAGGGCAGATGGACCAAATAAAAATTCAGAACTGAACAAACTCCAGGCGCTATGAATATATTTTACGACATATCTTCTATTTGTTCATTTTTTTTAAAAGCTGTTTCCCTCTTTATTATGCTACTTTAGTTGTCTAGCACCTATAGGAATGGATCTAGAAAATGTGACTTGATTTGATGAATCCTGCAAGAATTTACATTTATCTTTGTCAAGAGGATAACTGAAGGCAGTGAGGTTTCTGTGAAATATTCTAATTAATCCAACTCACCATATTTTTGTATTCTGAAAATCCCATCAACTAAAGTTCAGTTCTCATCTTAAGAAGAAGGAAAAGCGCAGAGGTGTTCCTGAGGAGGAAAAAAGGGAGGAATGAAAATTTAAAAAGCGAACCGAACTAAAGGAAGGAACCAAAATAAGAAGCTTCTGTATAAACATCACCCATCTTTCTGCTTTCCTTCCAACAACCCCTGCCCTCTATCTTCTTGGAGATCCAATCCTGTTTTCAGGGAACACTTTACTCTTCCAGAAAACCCAGAAACTTTTACCAACTTGTCTTCAACTCAGCCAGCTTGTCCGTCTGTGTCTGCATTCTAGCTGCCTCATCTGCCATACGTAGTAGCTGTCCCTAATGGGTGGCAAATTTGAGTGTTTCCATATGCAAATTATGCCTCACAGTACTAAGTAAAGCAAAAGAGGTCCACGTTCTAAGACTCTGCACTTGAGAATGTTTTCGGACAATTTCCGCCCAGATGCTAGTGTGCAGATGCATATCTCAGACATTTTTTTCCTGATTAGCGTGCAGCCAGAACACCTGTTTTGCTGCCTCGTGGAATCAGATTTGAAATGAAGATACACCTGCGCAGTCAAATATTTTCATTGTACTTATAAACAGAGCTCTTAGTGTTGGAGTGAATAACTTCCCATCAGTCCAAAGGTGTGCAGCTGTACGCTCTGAAATGACCTCAGTCCCATTTTGTAGCTTCTCATGGCTATTTAAAAAAAACCTGCATTTTTAAGCAGGTTTGAACTGTTATAATTTCCACAGGGATTACTCAGCACTTGTGTGTTGTGTGCATTGGAAGGGTGACTATCCAAATCTGGGAGCAAATATCCCACTTTGGCAACAGGATAAGACAGACACCATGCATGATATTTCTGAATATTGAAAAGGACAGGCAGGCCATGGTCCAAATGTACACTTTTCTTTGAACACTTACACATATTTAAACCATTTATCATTTGAAAGTTAAGCTTAAGCCTATAACTATAAATATGAAACAGTCATCTCTAAAAGCAAATTTAAAAATTTGTAGTTACTTAAAATTACAACAAATGACAACTCAGATACAACAAATGACAGTTATACTTTATTTTTATTATTGTTCAGAATGATTTTATTTTTAAACATTATATGAAAAGCCTGGCTATTATATGGCTTGATTTAAATGATGGAATTTGAGTAACATAATTCAGAATTTGTGATTAATATACTTCTTGGAACTGAGCTTTCAAACCTTTTCAAGTTCATCAAACACTGCTTTCATAGGCACTTGGATGGATAAATTATATTCTTCTAAATTCCTTAGAATTGAGAACATTAGAATTAAACTCTATCAGTTTAGTACTAATTCTACATGAGCCAGATCCCAGTCATTCATAACTAAAATAGTGAATCCCTCAGCCTAGAATAAGAAAGGAAACACTCAAATAAGACATTTGGGCTGTTATAGAGTACAAAAATATAGATTGGCCCTATATTTTTTACTTAGTCTGTCTAAATCAATTAGACATTTGTATTGTGGTATTGTATTTCCGGGAAGCTTCATTGCTTTCTATTATCCTCATGACAAAAATAAACAATTCCTTTTGAAATCGTGAAGAAAAATGCCTCCCACTGAGTTGACGTTGTATGCTGTTCTATGCAAGAATATATGTGTAATAAAAAATGAGAAATTATGGATCAAATAATCATGTTGGAGCCATTATGTAAACAATAGAGAGCATTTTGGATGAGCTCCAAATATCGTCACTATTGTTTAATTTCAGCCCCCTTATGCATCTGCCTAGGCTAGTGTCAGAGATAATAATTTCACCAGATATAAAACGCACAACTAAAATTACATGGCTCTATTATTGTGTTTACACATAGAACTAAACCACTTTTTTCCAGCTGACTGACCCAATGGAGTATTTTGTCCATTGAGCTCCCTTGCAAATTCAGTGGGCTGATGCTCATTCCTTTGTGTATATTTGGTCATTTTGTACCACGGTAGGAATAAAGTAACTAAGAAGAGGCATGAATATGTTTGCTCTCTAATGAATCTGTTCTTTACATCTTGCTCTCTGCCTTTCACACACAATTATGGGCTTTCAAAGCAAGGGAGAGCCTTAGAGGAAGTCACAAAATGCCGATTAAAAGAAATGGACAGAAGCTGGGTGCCAAATCATTCATTCTGGGAAAAAGAGGAAGACAAAGACAGCTATGCATTTCAGCCCTCTTTGCTGAAACATCTTCTGCCAGTCAACACACGATAGGATCCTCAACTAGAAGGAGATTTAGAAAGTTACTCAGTCCAGGACTCTGTGTTTAATTCAAAACCACTTCTCAGAGAAAATTTTCATGTATGATACTAGCCCCCCACCCCCCCCAAAAAGAAAAAAAAAACCCAAGAAAATTCTAGCCAGAAAATTTTATTGCCTAATTTATAACTAAAGTAAAAGTATTGTAATTTTGAAAGCTATGATTTGTTGGTGGAAAGAAATATCATATTCTTTTGTTTAGTCATGAATTGCAAGACAAAACTTTTGTCATTTATTTTCTTTGAATGCAAAGCATTGCACTCTAAGTAGGGCTGAACAGGATCTGCCTCTCCATCACTGACAGTTAATAATTAAATCAAACATTATATTCAGCAATAGAACATATGCATCAGCTTCTTTCAAATTGCATTTCCTTCCTGTTAGGTCCATTAGTGTAAACCAGACTGCCTTTAGAAATCCCCTTATTGCTGCTGTCTTTCAGCACAGTTCCTGAAATGGATAATGTGGTACATATTATGGGCAATTACACAGAACTCCCCAGCGATAGGGCTTTAGAGTTACAGAATGAAACAGCTGGAACTACAGAGCTATAAGCTAATCGTAAAAAAAGAAAATAGTTAAAAAAATAAATAACCCGGATAAAGAAAAAAAAAAACACAAGAGGTTCTGTAAAACGATTGTTTTTAGAGAAACTCTCTGTACCTAGAAGAATCTCTAGGATTCACAGTGTAAAACTATCTACATCTAAACATGTTATTTTTTTAAAGGTATTTTGCTAAGTTTTTCACACCCATGGTGTAAAAAGCATTTAACAAACAGCTAGCAAATTTGAGGTACTGGAACCTGACATTTTTCTCTCCAACTTTATCAGTGTGGTGTTTTCATATTAGTACATTGTGAGAAATCTAGTCTTCTTTTTCAATTTTATTTCCATGAAAACATATATGGTACTAGAAGATGAGTTTTCTATTCATTAAATGAGCTACACACATAATATTTTCATCTTGTTATTTTATGCTTGTGCTTGGGTGTGCAGTGCCCATGCCGTAGAGACAAGAAATGATATAATCTATCTCTCCAGTTGGTTTGGGGACTGCAATTGGAGTGTTCTGCTTGAAAAATCAGACACAAACATTAGACATACACCTAAGGGAAAAGTTTCATATGCTAAGGGGAAAATATATGTTCTGATTTTTTTCCACCGTTTAGGGAAGAAAGTAATAATGGGTTTGGATGGCAAAAAATGTTGCTTCGTTTGGTTGTAAGCAAAGTGCAGTTTTAGCTTGTACCAATGAAGTGTTTTGAACATTTTCAGTAAAATTACTTTATAACTTGAGAAATAATGGAACAATCTGCACAGTAACTACTGTGAAATGGAACAAAAGTGGGTGCAATTTCAGACTTTAAATATAGCTACCAAACTATTTTCAAATTTGTTGCTAAAGCAGTCTACCAAAATCTGAAGATATTAAAGGCAGAATATTTGTACAACTCTTGGAGGACTGTTCTTTTTCTCTCTAAAGAGATGGATTACATAGTCATAGCCAGATTTATGTGACTACTTATGGACCTTCATAAGGCTTTAGTAGCCAATATTTATTTCAGCAACAACAAAATGCAGTAGGAAGAAGCTGGACATAAAACATGCTATCTACTTTGATATCCTTAACAGTCATTGTCTCCTACTTCCCTTAAGAGCAGTGATTCTTTGTTGTTGTTAGTTTTGTTTTTCTTCTTCTTTCCAGTAAAAGCTTTATTATGATAGAGTGGAAGGAGGGGAAACAGGGATGTTAACAAGACAAAATGTTAAAATCAAAGGAAGACTATGTCTCCTCATTATAAAAAATAATGTTCATTATAACAGTGAAACCCTCATTTGTTTTTATTATTGAAGCTATATTGGTGACTGTACAGTATAATAAGTGAATATGCTCTGAATGCCCAAACCTATTTGTTATGTAACAAACAAAGTTCAGGAGATTTAATTGGAGGTTATGTTTTCGTATGTCCCTGTTTTTCATAAGGAAGGACGTTGAATGGAGGGAGAAAAGCCCTAATAGAAATGACGTGTGTATTGGGCAGAGGCATCAAGAAACTAGTAACTGATATTTAAAGAAATTTCTTACTTGCTTTTATTTCTATATGGATTTACCCCAAGGAGGAAAAAACTGTTATCTGTCTAATATAAGAAATTTCCAGGGCTTCCCTGGTGGCTCAGTGATTAAGAATCCACCTGCCAATGCAGGGAACACGGGTTCGAGCCCTGACCTGGGAAGATCCCACGTGCCGCGGAGCAACTAAGCCTGTGCGCCACAGCTGCTGAGTCTGCGCTCTGGAGCCCGCAAGCCACAACTACTGACCCGTGTGCCACAACTACTGAGCCCGCACGCCACAGCTACTGAAGACCGCACGCCTAGAGTCTGTGCTCCACAACAAGAGAGGCCACCACAATTGAGAAGCCCGCACACCGCAACAAAGAGTAGCCCCTGCTCACTGCAACTGGAGAAAGCCTGCACACGGCAATGAAGACCCAACATAGTCAAAAGTAAGTAAATAAATTTAAAAAAAAAAAGAAATTTCCAGGGGAATTCCCTGGCAGTCCAATGGTTAGGACTCCATGCTTTCACTGCCAGAGACCTGTGTTCAATCCCTGGTCAGGGAACTAGGATCCCACAAGCCACACAGCACAGCCAAAAAAAAAAAAGAAAAAGAAAAAGAAATTTCCAGAACGATGTCCCTCTTCTTCATATTAAATAATAATTTTTAATCTAAATTTGTCTGTGTTGTTTAACCATAAATATGGTTTGCATTTCTATTTAGACAAAATAATTGCCCTTAGAACACACTTTGCCAGTTGCTGCACTTGATAAATATTAACTGATTTAATTCTCCTAACCATACTATTATTATCCTCATTTTTCTGATGAAGAACCAAACCCGAGGAGTTACCTAAATGACTAGTCACACAGCTTTATTAAATGCTGGAGCTGAGATTTGAACCCAGGAAGTTGGAGCCCAGAATCTGAGCTCTTAAGTTTTACAGTATAATGCCCTCAAAGAAAGGCATTATATTGAGACCTATAAGGTCCATAAATTATCAGATCTTAGAACATGCTTCTCAGCTGGTTCAAGAATGACTAGACAGAAATGAATCATGCATCCATGTTTGGAACATGCAAATCATGATTATGCAACATTATTTTGGTTACTATTGGAAAGCCTGTAAAATTCTCACAGTTACCTTAGACCTAATTCCAAAAAGAAAAAGGACCGAGCCCCTCTTGCTAATATCATGCTACATTTAGTTCATTGATCTGTTAATTTAAAATATTTTGCTTCATTCTAACAGTTATTCTCCAGACAGCTTCAGACTCTTGGCTGGAATGGTTTTGAAAGCATCTGGAAAAATATCTTCCAATAATCCAATGAACATGAGATATAAAAAAGTTGCCTAGTGATAAAGCAGCCTAACATGCATAATAAATTAACACCACATTCAGATCTCTTAAAATTTATTATGTTTTGCTTCTTATTAAAACAGGTAATCACATGTATAAGTAGTATTTTTAAAATGAAAATATCAAAAGAAAATATAGCACAATATTTGTATGATTTTGAGTTGAGTGAACTTGTTATAAGGGAGCCAAGACTCTCAGAATTCATAAAGAACAGGATAAATATTCTTGAGTACATAACCATTTTTAAATGTATGGCAAAGATACCATGCATTTTTAAAATACATCCAGATTATAGACTAGGAAAGCATTTGCCACCCATATGACATAGAAGGGGCTAATATAAATATTAACCAATATAAGGTGCTTCTTACAGTGAGGTTTTTTCTTACTGCATTATCTATACTAGTATTTCTCAACCTATATATAAATCAGCTAGAAACTTGTTAAAATGGAGATTGTGTTTCAGGAGGGATTGGGCCTGAGATTGTGCGTTTTCGACAAGCTCCATGTGATTCTGGTTCTGTTGGTTTACATATTGCAATTTGAGTAGCATTGCTCTAGACCATTCCAGTTCATGTGACAATATAAGTAACCTAACTGACTTCAAATAAAACTTTGAGAACAAATTGTCATGTTTTTATTCATTGCAATTGTTTGAAATTGTGGTTACTTAAAAGGAATACATTCCTTTAACTTTTTTTTTTTTTTTTTTTGCGGTACGCGGGCCTCTCAGTGCTGTGGCCTCTCCCATTGTGGAGCACAGGCTCCGGACGCGCAGGCTCAGCAGCCATGGCTCACGGGCCCAGCCGCTCCGTGGCATGTGGGATCTTCCCGGACCGGGTCATGAACCCGTGTCCCCTGGCATCGGCAGGCGGACTCTCAACCACTGCGCCACCAGGGAAGCCCCATTCCTTTAACTTTGGATTAGAGAAAGTATTTCATATCCATATGACCTAAGGGTGAGAGGAGAACTCTTTTTTCCTTCCTATCCTCTCTAAATCTAATTTTGAAAGAAAAATAATTTTAAAAAGAGGACACAACCCAATAGAAAATTGGGCAAATAATAGTAAAAGATAATTGATATGAAAGGAAGTTAAATGGACAATAAACTTAAGAAAGTATTTTTGATCTCACTATTAGTCATAAAATACAAATTAAAGGAGTAAGAAAATACCCATGTTTACTTATTATATTGGCAAAAATAAAAGAGTAAAAATAAAACTTTTGCTTCTGTGCAGATGTACTAGGTCATGGCAGGTCAGTGATCCTGTAACTTAAAAAAAAAAAGAAGCTTATAATATGTTATATTACACGTAAAAGATGAGAAAATGGAGGCCCAGGGAAGGCAAATAAATTTCCAAGGTCACACAACTGATAAGTGAGCGAGTTGGGCTTTGAACCCAGATATCCTGCCCTTAGATCTTACTATTAAATGCTTCAGACTCTCAGAAAGGTGCTGATTATTTAAGAGGTCCAAGTGATTTAATTTATTACTATAGTGAGTACTGTTTAATCCAATTTTTACAAATGAGGGTTAACTGGAATGCTTAAGTTCTAGGATTACAGTGCAGATACTAAAATAAATTCAAAGAGCATTGACTTTCATACATCAGCTCTAATTTATATACTGTCTATTTGATAGAAAAGCACACTAATAATCATGTCATTGTAAAGAAGAAAACAAAGCTCTAAACATAAAATTTATAAAATACTGTACTTTATATTCTAGAAAAAATTCCATTCAAATTAAAGAGTGAAGTGAAAAAAAAATGAAAGCATAAAATATTGGTATCAAGCGCAGATATACCCTATGATTTCAGGATGGTGAAACCTAAAAGTATTGTTAAAGAAGAAAACACAAAAGAATTAAGGAATCATAGATATGGTGAGATGGAAAGAATGGAAGAAAGAAAACTTCTGTCTCAATAGTACCATTTTAGGTATGTTCATTTATAAATTATATTTATTCTTTTGAAAATAGACTGTTTACATTCTTGACAAATTTTTCTCCATTAATTTGTGCATTTTCTTGTTGATTGATAAGAATATTTTATGCTAATAACGTTAACCTCTGTCAAATATTGTAAATGGTCTTTCTCTGTTCATCCCAGGCCTTTTAATTTTGTTCTTAATGTTTTGGCATCAGTCCAACATACCGTCTGGTAAAAATATATAAATAGGCCCTCTACAAAAGAAGAAATATACAAATGTACAAAGACGTGTACAAAGAACATAAGGAAAAAATGTTCAATATGACTTCTAATGAAAGAAATAAGAAAAATAAATTATTTTTTTCTCCCATTAGATCAAAAACAATTTCCAATAACGATACTGCCCAGTGCTGGAGCAAATTCAGTTACAGGTTAACTTTTACAGACTTCTAGTTGAAATGTAAATTTGTACAGTGCTTATGGAATACAATTAAAGAATTTGTAAAAAACAAAAAAATTAAAAAATTTCAATCCCATAAATATCTTCATTCAGTGTGATCAGGACCCTGAGTTAGTTCCCAGATGTACAGATAAACATTATATAGTGTTTGACTTTACTGAGTTTAGGAATCCACAGTAGAACAGAGTCAAGTGCTCAAGCAGATGTGGCATCTGTTCATGGCAGAATAAGTTATTCAAATAATCTTACAAAGACCAACTAAAAATTCTGTGTGGCATATAATAAAAGCATCTTCTTTATATATATATATATATTCATATATATAGGTATATATGTATATGTGTATATGATAGATTTTAAATTTTACTGCTATAGAGTTGCACATAGTACTTTTTTTGTAAATATATATATTTTGTTTAAAGACAAAATATATACATTTTTGAGAAATAATTTGGAAAAAATTTAGACCTAAGAATAGGTTGAATCTAGATAAGCAAACAAGCATTCCAAGCCATGCTTTATCTGAATGTATTTGTATTAAAATTTGTACTAAAATTCTGTGAAACTGAGCTGTTAGCTTATGTCTTTCAAAAAATTGGTCCACTGTATCTAAGTTGTTAAATTAATGTGTGCAGAGTTATTCATAATATTCCCTTATTATTCTTCTAATGTTTGTGGCATCCATAATGATATCTCCTCTTTCATTCCTGATACTGATAATCTGTATCCTCTTTTTTTTTTTTGTCAGTTGCTCTAGAAGCTTATTTTACTGATCTTTTCAAAGAAAAAGTTTTTTTCTTTCTTTGATTTTTCCTTTATTGTTTTTCTGTATTCAATTTCATTGATTTTTAAAAAAATTTATTTGTTTAGTTTTGGCTGCATTGGGTCTTCGCTGCTGCGCACGGGCTTTCTCTAGTTTCCGAGAGTGGGGGCTACTCTCCGTTACAGTGCACGGGCTTCTCAATACGGTGGTTTCTCTAGTTGCGGAACACAGGTTATAGGCGCGCGGGCTTCCGTAGTTGTGGCTCACCAGCTCTAGAGCACGGGCTCAGTAGTTGTGGCGCATGGGCTTAGTTGCTCCGTGGCATGTGGGATCTTCCTGGACCAGGGCTTGAACCCGTGTACCCTGCATTGGCAGGCGGATTCTTAACCACTGCACCACAAAGGAAGCCCAATTTTATTGATTTTTTTAATCTTATTTTAATTTTGTCCTGCTCCTGCTTGCTTTAGGTTTATTTTGTTCTTTTTTTAGTTTATTGAGGTGGAAGCTTAATGAATGATTTAAGCCTTTCTTCTTTTTTAATATAAGCATTTAGTGCAATAAATTTCTTTCTAAGGACTGCTTTAGCTACATCCCACAGATCTTGGTATGCTGTGTTTTCATTTTCATTTACTTCAAGCCTTTATGAGTTTTTTTTAAAAATGACGCATACCCACCATTATAGTGTCATTCAGAATAGTTTCACTGTCCTAAAAATCCTCTGTGCTCTGCCTATTTATCCTTCCCTCTCCTCCAACTTCTGGCAACCACTGATTTTTAAAAAAAATATAATTTTATTTTTTATTCAGATTTTAAGGTTATGATGGATTCATAAAATGAAATTAGGACATTCTCTTCTTTTTGTGCATGTTAGTTTGAATTATATTAGAATTGTCTGTTTTTTAAAGATGATGTAGAATTCATCTGTGAACCCATCCCACCCTAATACCTTATAAAATGATTGATTTTTAATTGCCTTTCCAATCTTTTCAATGGTAAATAATTCATTTAAGTTTTTATATTTTTCCTTGGTTAACTGTTAGTAATTCACATTTTACTAAGGAACCATCCATTTCATCTAGATTTTAAAATGTACTGTTATAGAGTTGTACACAGTACTTCTGTATAATGCTTTTAATTAATGTAATCTGTGATTATATTTCATTCTCATTCCTGATTGTGCATACTTTTCACTTTTTTTTCTCTTTAATCAAGTGCACGAGGAGGTTACTTAAATATATTTTTAATTGAGGTATAATTGACATAAAACATATTAGTTTCAGGTTACAACATAATGATTCAATATTTGTATATATAGCAAAATGATCACCACAATAGGTCTAGTTAACATCTGCCACCATACATGGTTACAGAATTTTTTTCTCATGATGAGAACTTTTAACATTTATTCTCTCAACAACTTTCAAATGTGCAATACAGTATTAATAACCATAGTCGCCATGCTGTACAATGCAACCCTATGATTTATTTATTTTACAACTGGAAGTTTGTACCCTTTGACTCCTTCCACCCATTTCACATGCCTCCCCACCCCCACTGCCTCTAGCAACCACTAATCTGTTCTTGTTTCTATGATCTTGTTTTATCATTTTTTTCTAGATTCCACATATACGTAAGAGCATACAGTTTTTGTCTTTCTCTGTCTGACTTATTTTCCTTATCCCGATGTCCTCAAGTTCCATCTATGTTGTTGTAAATGGCAAGATTTCATTCCTTTTTATGGCTGAATAATATTTGATGGTATATATATATATATATATATATATATATCACATTTTCTTTATCCATTCATCTGTTAGTGGACACTTAGGTGGTTTCCATGTCTTGGCTATTGTAAATGAAACTGCAATGAATATGAAGGTGCAGATATCTTTTCAAGTTAGTGTTTTTGTTTTCTTCACATGAGTACTCAGAAGCAGAATTGTCACATCATATGGTAGTTCTATATTAAATTCTTTGAGAAACTGCCATTTGAAATATTGTTGTTTTTAGAGAACAAGTGTTTGGATTTATTTATTCTTTCTAATGAATTTTTTCTTTTATTAATTTCAGCTTTTATTATTTCTTTTGGCTGCATTGGGTCTTAGTTGTGGCACACGGGATCTCTTTGTTGAGGCATGTGGGATCTTTTGTCGTGGCATGTGGGCTTCTAGTTGTGGCACGCAGGCTTCTCTCTAGTTGTGGCATGCAGGTTTTCCCTCTCTGGTTGTGGTGCGCAGGCTCCAGAGCACGTGGGCTCTGTAGTTTGCAGCATGTGGGTTCTCTCATTGAGGCACGCAAGCTCAGTAGTTGTGGTGCACGGGCTTAGATGCCCCACGGCATGCGTGATCTTAGTTCCCTGACCAGGGATCAAACCCGTGGCCCCTGCATTGGAAGGCAGATTCTTTACCCCTGGACCACCAGGGAAAACCCCAGCTTTTATTTTTATTACTTATATATTTCCAAGTTTGGGTTGATTAAGTTGATTCATTTTCTAATTTCTTAAAAAATTAGTTTTAAACACAAAGTTCTTTTATTTATTTTTATTAAAAAAATAAGTTTTAGTTTTTAGAGTAGTTTTAGATTCATAGCAAAATTGAGCAGAAGGTACAGAGATTTCTCATATACCCCTCGTTATGCACAGTATCCTCCACTATCAACGTCCTACACCAGAGTAGTATATTTGTTATAATCAATGAGCCTACAGTGATGCATCATTACCACCCAAAGTCTATAATTTAAATTAGTGTTCATTCTTGGTGGTGTACATTTTATGGGTTGTGAAAAAGGTATAATGATATATATTTACCATTATAGTACTATACAGAATACTTTCCGAGGTATAAAAATCCTCTATGCTCAGCCTATTCATCCCTCCCCCACTAAACAGTTTACCCAAGGACATCATGATTGCTTTAGAGTTTTGGAAATTAGGAATAAAAGTACTACAAACATACTTGTGCAGGCTTTTGTGTAGACATAAGTTGTCAATTCCTTTGGGTAAATACCAAAGAGTATGAATGCTGGATCACATGGTAAGAGTATGTTTAGTTTTTTTAAGAAACTACCAAAGTATTTTCCAAAGAGGCTGTACCATTTGCATTTCCACCACCAATGGATTAGAGTTCCTGTTGTTTCACATCCTTACCAGCAATTGGTCTTGTCAGTGTTTTGGATTTTCACCATTCTAATGAGTTTGTAGTGGCATTTCATTATTGTTTAAATTTACAATTCCCTAGTAACATATGGTGTTGAGCATCTATCATATGCTTATTTCAACATCTTTTTAAGTTTCACTTGAGACATCCTCTTTGACTCATGGATTATTTTGAAGTGTGTGTCTAATTTCCAAACCTATAGAAATTCCCTCAGTATTTTTTTTTTAAATTTTTGATATCTAGTTTGATTCCATTATGGTCAGAGAACATTTTTCTATGATCTTAATTTTGTAAAATTTGTTAAAGTTTGTTTTATGACCCATGATATGTCTATCTTTGTGAATATTCCAAGTTTGCTTAAAAAGAATGTGCATTTGTTTTTGTAGAATGACACATTCCTTAAATATCTATTAGGTCCCATTGATTCATGGTGTTCAGTCCTTCTACATACTTGCTAATTTTATGTCTAATGGTTCTATCAGTTACTGAGAAAGGGGTGTTCAACTCTCCAACTGTAATTGTGGCTCTACTTATTTCTCCTTTCAATTTTGTTAGTTTTGCTTTCATATTTTAAAACTCTATTGTTGGTGCATACACACTTATGATTTTTGTATCTTCTTGGTGAATTGGCCATTTTATAATTATGTAATGACCTTTCTTGTCCCTGGTAAATTTCTTTGCTCTGAAGTCTACTTTATCTGATATTACTATAGCCACCACAGCTTTCTTTTGATTAGTGTTTGCATGGCATATCTTTTTCCATCCTTTTACATTTAACCTACCTATAATATTTCAAATGATTTTCATGTAGACAATATATAGCTGGGTCATGTTTTTATATCCATTCTGTCATCCTCTGTCTCTTAATTATGTGTTTAGAACATTTATATTTAACGTAATTATGGATGGTCAACATGGAAACACTTTACACTCTCCATGTCTATAGCACCTAGAGGGAGAGGTGAGAGTCACCACTCAGTGTAAAGTAGGCATGATCAATAATTTGCCCACAGTCTCTTTGAATGCAATGCCTGGTAGGGAAGAAAAGTGGCATAGGCAGCCATTTCATGGTTTCTACCTGGAGTAGGCCAAGTTTAGTCAACATGGTTCTGTTCTTTTTTCTGGTCCTTTGGCTACAAAGATCATGTTTTTACTTTTCTTTTTTTTTTTTCTTTTGGCTGTGACTATGTCGTTTTTGGATTTGGGGCTTCTCTAGAATCCAGGGGGTCATACAAAATAAAACAAACCCAGGGAACTCACCTCCAGTCCTTAGCCAGCCTGCCTTCTTCTCTCCACATTTCGGAGTCTTATGAGAGTTGCCATTTGTATTTTGTCCAGACGGTTAGTTTCAAGAAGAAGTATAGTGGATCATACAGTAGCTCTATTTTTAGTTTTTAAGGAACATCCATACTATTCTCCATATTGGCTGTACCAATTTACATTCCCACCAACAGTGTAGGAGGTTTCCCTTCTCTCCACAGCCTCTCCAGCATTTATTGTTTGTGGATTTTTTGATGATAGCCATTCTGACTGGTGTGAGGTGATAACTCATTGTAGTTTTGATTTGCATTTCAAATGAATTTATTTACAAAACAGACTCACAGACTTAGAGAACTAGAACTTATGGTGGGGGGTGGGTGGGAAAGGTGGTGGGGAGGTAGGGAGGGATGGTTAGGGAGTTTGGGATTGACATGTACACACTGCTATATTTAAAATGGTTAACCAACAAGAACCTACTGTATAGCACAGGGAACTCTGCTCCATATCATGTAACAACCTAAATGGGAAAAGAATTTGAAAAAGAATAGATACATGTATATGTATAACTAAATCACTTTGCTGTACACCTGAAACTAACACAACAATTTTAATCAACTATACTCAGTATAAAATAAAAAGTTAAAACAAAAAAAAGAAGAAATACACTGGCATGAGTTCACCCCATCTTTTCTGGAACCAGAAGTCTTTCTGGATTAAAAAAAAATTACTATGTTCAATTAAATTGATTATTAGTGTAAATGATACTTGAAATATTCCTCACACAAATGAATTGTTCATAGTATTGGACTTTACCACTTTGTTAAAAATATTTTCCTTGACTGAAATTTAAATGAACTTTAAAATGATGTGAATCTTTGAAGAAAATATAAAAGCCATATTTTATTTATCAGAATATGAAATGAATGGACACTTATCCATTGAAGTGAACATAAGCATCAAGGAAATTGGGTTCTGGGGGAAAGTTTTAGTTTTCATTTTATTGAAACAAATTCTCTTTCATTTTCAAGGGGCATATTTCAGATTCAGAATTCACTGGAACATCTCTTCTATGTAGCTATGTACTTTATTTTTGACTTGGCATTAGTTCCCAAATTATTTCAGTGGTAAATCTGGTCACATAGATGCAATGACTTATTACTCAGTCTAGTTCCTATGTACTGTATTCATGGCACACACTGAGTGTTCAATAAATGTCATCAAATAGACTGAGTGCTTGTTTTATCATTGATTATACTTTTATACCTTATTCAAATTCTAGTGTTTAATTCTCAATAAAATTATTTTTTACATTCACTTATTTAACATGTATTAAATAGACATTTATAGGGACTCTAAAAAGTGCTCTATGGTAGACATAGAAAAATAAAACATAACCCCTTCACTCGAGAAGATGATAATCTAAAAAAAAGAAAAAAAGAGACAAATATGTAAACAAGAGCTTCAGACATAGGGGTTTATAAAGAGTTTGGGGAAACACAAAGCAGAGGACAATCAATTCTACCATATGAGTTGTAAGGAGCTGGGAATCTGAAAAGATTTCATGTTAGGGAAAAGAAGATTGTAGAGTACTGGGGGCAGCTGGGGGAGGAAAAGCTTGCCAATGCTTGACTTTGAATCATCATTATTTTTCACCTCTTGGCAGTGTTAGGGAAGATGGAGAAGAAGGTTTCAGTTTGGGATACATCAAGGACACAAAGGCAATACAAGTTCAGTTAATGTATGATTATATTCCATACATTAATATATGATTACACACATGTTCAGATTAATGTATGAGCGAGAAGGTATCAAAGAGGTGAGCATTATCAATCCCTGGGTTTAAACTGCTTGGTGATTGGTAATATACTGTTCCTTGAGATAGAAGATTATGTACCAAAGTGTGTGTATTTATATGTAACACACACTTCTCTAGGGAGAATCTGAGTCTTAAAATACAGACTTGGCAGTCATTAGGATGAAATAATCCAGGGGAAATGTATAGAGTAAAAAGAGAAAATGTCAAGTCAAGGAGTCAAGGACATCACCTTGGAAAATATCATAGTTTAGCGGAAATGAGAGTAAAAGGAGCAAGAAGGAAACAGAAAAGAGACATCAAATTTTTGGGAGGAGAGCCAGGTGTAGGCAGTGTCACTGAAACCAGGGAAGTGAAATATTAAAGAAAACAGGCACTGTCAGAAGAGTCAAATGCAAGAAGGCAATCAAGTAGGAGAAGACTGCCAAAGTCCATTGGCTTTGTCAACTGATGCTATAAATAAACTCAGACTGCAGCTGCTTTAAGTGTGAATGGGAGGTGAGAAAGTGGACACAGTTTCTATAGATCATTTTATCAGGAATCTTGACTAAGATGGGAAAAAGGGATAAAGAGGGATCCCATGGGCAAGTAGTCAGAAAGAAGTAAAAGCTAAATATTCAGGAGAAAGACTTGCTGGAGAAGCAAGATCCTAGCAGAGATAAAGGGTAACTAGCCTTGAATAGGATAACATGAGCCTCTGAAACCAGAAGAAAGAAAGTAAGAAAGGAAGAAAGGAAGAAAGAAATAAAGAAAGAAAGAAAGAAAGAAAGAGAGAGAGAGGGAGGGAGGGAGGGAGGGAGGAAGGAAGGAAAGAAGGAAGAAAGCTGAACTTGTTCATAAAAGTGAGTATTGTCTTTTTCACAATTGTCTCTTTGAAATGTTATAAAATTATTCCAATTTTGGCTCAGTTGCTTAAAATGCTTTAGGAATGTCCTTCTCTTAAGTTCACCTTCAAAGATGGGTGGATTTACCACACACACACCCATACACCCATACATATACATGAGCATGCACACATATCTAAACTTTCTTGTTTAAATTATGTTTGGAGGGCTTCCCTGGGGGCACAGTGGTTGAGAGTCTGCCTGCCGATGCAGGGGACACGGGTTCGTGCCCCAGTCTGCGAAGATCCCACATGCCGCAGAGCAGCTGGGCCCGTGGGTCATAGCCGCTGAGCTTGCGCGTCTGGAGTCTGTGCTCCGCAACGGGGGAGGCCACAGAGGTGAGAGGCCCGCATATCGCAAAAAAAAAAAAATTATGTTTGGAAATTGAGAAAAGTTATTTTGAATCATATGAAAAAGGCAAGCTGGTAGATAATCCTTTGGCATAAAACAATGTTTTCTAGAGCAGATTTATTTACTGGCACAAAAATACACTCTAAAAAGTGAGTCCCCAAATGTTTGTTATTTGAAAACTGTTGGAAGAAGTGCGTGACCTTTTTTATTCAATACTTTTATGTATTCATTTGACAAAAATGCATAGAGATTTCACTGCTTGTCAGGCATTAACCTAGAGGGTACTTTGATGAATAGGATTCAATTGTACATGTTCTGATAAATTTATTATAAACTAGATTTCATTACAATGTATACTAACTTGATGTGACCACATATTTTCTCATTAAAATCAGTTAAAGTCACTATTTGCCTCAAGTTTGGACTCTTCTAATTATTTTTTGATATCAATTCTGAAGCATTTAGGCATGACTCTCACTGTCTTAATTTGCAATTATATACACTAACAAAAGAATTCAACTGAATAGAGGAACTTCTATAATCTCATGATGTACTGCTGAAGAAAGAATTCTAGGTTCACCAAACTCAACACAGTTTATAATATATCTCAGTAGAAGTTTGGAAGTATTAACCACCCACATAGAAAAGGGGCTGGTATCAATATGCACAGTAGATTTTCTTATTGCTTCATTATGCCTATGACCCTATGATGATACTTCACTCTACTCCATACTTCAACTTCCCTACTGCAGTTTCTCCTAGTTGGTCACGTGGTGAATCTGCATTTTCCATAAATGTCCCAGGTGATATTTATGTAGCATATAGTTGAGAACCACTGCTAAAATGTGTTTGAAATTGTTGGGCAAGTGTTGTAAAATATATATATATATATATAGCATCCTCCAGAGACCATATGCTTTGATTTTGAAGAACTACACCGCGTTGGTCAGGTATGACACGGGGTCAGGCAGGACCCCGTGTATTGGCAGCACAGTGTATTGCCAAGACTGTTGATTTTGGATGAAGCAGACTTGAGTTGGACTCTTGTCCACTTCTTTCTGGACTGTGTGTTTAAGAACAATAATTTTACTTCTTTGATCCTCAGTTTTCTGCTCTGTAAAATGGTGGTAGTCACTCCCTCGTAAATTTACTGAGGGGATTAAATAGGCTTAGAAATACAAGTGCCCAGCTTTCTTTCTTCCATCTCTTTATTGATCTTATATTCATTTCCTCACCCAGTCTCCATTCCAGAGAGGCAATCTCAAAAACCTTTAAAACCAGGCCCGTGTGTAATATAAATGAGCTATGCAGTCAGGGTATACCAATAGAAAATTATAGAGACTGTGGTGAACTGGAGAAATGTACACCCTACTAAAGACATTTTTATATACATAAAAAAAAATCACTGTGGGCCAAACAAAACCTACCTGCTCATCAAATCAGACATGACAGTTTGTATCCCTTGCCTTAAACTGGTAAATTCAGATCACTTTTTATAAACCAAATGACTTTGATGGTAATGCCTGTTCTTAATCATCTTGATACATATCCTTACTTCCCTGAACTAAGTAGCTAAATTCAGTAACCATGGATTTTATTCCCTTCTCCTGGCTTCCTCGTCAGGTATACTGTAGAATAGGACCCAGTTAGCATGAGAACACTGCTTTCTTTATATATAGGTTTTTTCAAGCTTTATTGAGGTATAATTGACAAAAATGTATATATATATTTGGTGTACAATGTGACGATTTGATGTATGTATACACTTTGAAATGATTATCACAATCAAGCTAATTAACACATCCATCTCCTCACATACTTACCTTTTTTGATGTGTGTGGTAAGAACACTTAAGATCCACACTTTTAGCAACTTTCTTATATACAGTGATTAACCACAGTCACCATGTTGTACATCAGATCCCCAGAACTTATTCCTCTTATAATTGAAACTTCATACCCTTTGACCAATATCTCCCCCTTTCCTCTCCCCCCTTGCCCCTGGTAGTCATCATTCTCATCTCTCCTATAAATTTGACTTTTTTAGATTCCACATAAAAGTGAGATCATACAGTATTTGTCTTTCTGTCTCACTTATTTCCTTAGCATAATGTCTTCCAGGTTCTTCCATGTTATTACAAGTGTCAGAAATTCCTTCTTTTTTATGGCTGAATAATATTCCTCTGTGTGTGTGTGTGTGTGTGTGTGCATGTGTATGTGCGTGTGCGTGTGTGTTGCATTTTCTTTATCCATTTATTCACTGACAAACACTTAAGTTGTTTCCATATCTTGACTATTGTGAATAATGCTGCGATGAACATGGGAGTGCAAATCTCTCTTCAAGATACTGATTTTATTTCCTTTGGATATATATCCAGAAGTGGGAGTGCTGGTTTTGAGACCTCTTATTCCTTCACTCTGCTCAAACTTCCTGCCAGCTTGAGGGTAGAGAATAGAGGAGACATGATAAAAGATTAGGACATGTCACATCATCCCTCTATCCTAATCTAGGAGAATTCATTTCATTGTTTACCAGAATCCAAAGCAAAGGGCCTATTGGAGGAAACCTCATCTCCACAGAGAAGTAGAAAGAAAATGATTATTTGAGTTTTATACCCAGCTTCACAACTTAGCAGCTTCACAATCTACATTCAACTACTTATTTTCTCTGATCTTAAATTCCTATTCCTGAAAAACAGGCATAATAATTCCTCTTGTTACTGTTTTAGGTATTATACATTATAATATATATAAACCTCTTTGTACCACAAAAACGCTCATCTCTGCCTTTTGAAGTTTTTCTTGGTATTTAGCTGATGTATTTACACTTCAGGTTAACTGAGCCAGTTCTAACCAAGCTGGCAAATCCATCATCAATTTTTTTCCTTAAATAAAAGGCTGGGTGGGTTGGTGGTATCCAGTGCTAGATCTGAGCATAGATGTGTAATACTTCAGTTGCAGTTTCTTGGCATAGAGTCTAGGGCCAAGAGAAAGCACCCTCTAGGAATTCTGAGTCAGTCATGAAATAGACAAGCTGGAGCTAAGAAACCGAATCTAAATTAAGGCAAGGCAAAGGAGCAAAATCAAGGGACAAAGCCAAGTTCTAGTAGCACAAAGAGTGGGTGTATGGAAAGTTAGGGCAGATATAAAAACGGCAAAGTTAGAGAAATACTCTGGATAAATAGGAGCAGTTTTTTATAGGAATCTTGAGGTGAAGGTAGGGTTCATATATCTAGGAAAACAGCCTGGGAGTAAGGTCAGACATGGCTAACTTCTACTCTAATTAGTATATAATTCTGGTCCAGAGTCCTATTTATGGTTGCAGCCCAGAGACCAGCTAGCCAGCTTTCTTGTACATCCACCTGTTGTCCGATTCTGGCCCCAAGCTCAGACCAGATAACTATCTAACTGGAATATCTCAAGCTTCCTGACATCCATTGTTAATTTGTATTTGCTTCTGTGGATTCCTGCTGACCACACTGGTGAGCATCTTCCTCAATGGATCTGACTTTTAAGAAATCTTGACTTGATCCTCCTTCTGACCATGGGTTATTGTCCCAGGCACTTTGCACTGCTTCCAGCCCTATCTCTTTCAGTTTAACACCTGTTATTTAAGATGGAAGTGTTAATTGCTCTTTTTACATATTACTGTTCCTCACCTGGGTCAACAAATGCCTTTAAGTGGTTTGATTAACCTAGCCTAAGCCATCTCTTGATATTTGGATTTCTTAATTGTAATATCTTTCCCATATTCCCAAACTGCCCCATAAATTACCTCTTTCTCCTTTCCCTTGAGTAACTGAGAATATAAAAGGGAATTCAGGGGCTTCCCTGGTGGTGCAGTGGTTGAGAATCTGCCTGCTAATGCTGGGGACACGGGTTCGAGCCCTGGTCTGGGAAGATCCCACATGCCGCGAAGCAACTAGGCCCGTGAGCCACAACTACTGAGCCTGCGCGTCTGGAGCCTGTGCTCCGCAATAAGAGAGGCCACGATAGTGAGAGGCCCGTGCACCGCGATGAAGAGTGGACCCCGCTTGCCACAACTAGAGAAAGCCCTCGCACAGAAACGAAGATGCAACACAGCAAGAATAAATAAATACATTAAGAAACTCCTACCCCCAACATCTAAAAAAAAAAAAAAAAAGGGAATTCAATGAAACTTATGGAGGCCTCATTCTGTCTTCTAATCCTAATTCTTTAATTCTGGGCTACATTTAGAAGTTGAGGATCCAATCTGACTAAATTTTCAAATGAACTTTTCTTCATATTTTGAAACATGTCAATAAGATTAAACATGGCTTAAATAAATATAATTCCCCCCCAAACCTGTGCTAATTATACTCCTCTGGCTCTTCGTCCCTGAAATACAAGATACAACCCAATTTTAGAAGAGCAACCACAAATGTATACAGCAGTTAATGCATACTATTTATTATTTGATTAATATTAAAAAATTACACAGTATTGCATACGGCTATAATACAAATCATAGCTTATTAGAAAACATGGAGGAAGGAAGATCTAGAGTTAGCATTCATAAGAATTTTATAAGAACTCAAGTTTCCAAATTTAAGATAAATTAGGGAGAAATAATTTGGATTTCAAAAAATTGATGTGATTTATGACAGAATTCAGCAGAGTTCTTTAAAACAGTAAACAGAATGTAAAATATGGTTTTGATTTCCAAACATCAATATGTATTTTTTCAGCAATACAACAATGGTTTAAATAGCCTAATACACTAAAAACATTACATAACTATGAATAGAACTCCTTGAATATCAGATACACAGTGAAAATTCAAATTTATCATTAAATTACATCAACTTTTCAGTCAGACTGTATTATCTACTTTCAGAACAGAGACAATTACAGTAAGTTCCCTACATACGAACGAGTTCCGTTCTGAGAGTGCATTCGTTAAGTCCAATTTGTTTGTTAAGTCCAACAGTTAGCCTAGGTACCCAACTAACACAATTGTCTATATAGTACTGTATTGTCATAAGTTTATAATACTTTTCCCACAAATAATACATAAAAAACAAACAAACACAAAAAGTAAAGAAAACGTTTTAAATCTTACAGTACAGTACCCTGAAAAGTGAAGTAGTACAGTGGGCTGGCATTGAGTGAACAGGCAACAAGCATTACTGACTGGAGGAGGGAGAGGAGATGGGAGATGGTAAAGCCAAAGCATCATCAGCAATAGGGGACAGAGGTCAAGCTGCAATTTCACTAATGCCTGACATTGATGGAAAGCACATTCGCATCTTTGAAAGTTCTCAACTTGAAGGTTCGTATGTAGGGGACTTACTGTACCTGATTTACTCCCCTACAGTTGTCTCTTAATTCTTTATAAGAGGTGAAAAAAATGCATGCACACAGAATTTTGTTTTGTTTGGTTTGCATTCAAGTTCATGGCTAAGGTTTTGCTAGAAGATTATCTCTTGTAGTAGGAAAAACATGAAAACAAATAAAAACATCTAGAGACATACATCTTAAAGAAATAGAATTTATGACAGTATATTTTAACTTTATTATGTGTATTTGTATATAATATAAATATCTAAATTCTGATCTGGTTATAATATAATTAAATCACTTTGCTGTGTTTTTTGGTTATTTATATGAACAAAAAATGTGAAAAATAAATCTTACCCACAAAAAATAACAATAGTTTAGAGCTTCATCTAAATACATTTATTAAAAGAAGAAATGTTCATAATCTGAGAAAGAACATTTGTGGTAATACCAAAATGATCAAAATGTTAAATCAAGGCTGTGATTGATATAAATTTGCCTTCAGTAAATAAATCATAAACAATTTATCTTCTCATTATTGTATTGTTGCTTTGTTATATAAATATAGGTGAAATCTCTGGACAGAAATTATAAAAAGGGGCCTTATTTTAAGATGGATGCTAAAATGTGGATTATGCTTTGCAACAATAACATTGTGGAAATTAATTGGGATCAACATCTTTTTCCAGCCTGTGAAGCAAGTTTGAAAATATTTTATTTTGGGAGGGGGGTTTTTAAGTGGTGATTCAAGAGGGTATAACTATTCATGCAAAAACAAGATTTGAATCAGTGACTATAATTACATTTGGTGTATTTATGTATTATTTATGTTTATTTGGGCTTCATCATGTATAGGTTTTGTGTACTAATTACTTATGTTTTTTGTACGTTTTGTTAGTTTTAGAAATGCTTGTTTTTAATTAAATAGCCCTGTTTGATTCACCAAAAGCAACTTGTACTTGAAGATCTAATATAGTCTTATCATTGGTAGTGAATGATCTTCACTGTCCTGTTTTTAAAAGTATGACATTGGAGGGTTTAAGAAGGTAGAAAAGAAGAACCTGAACTCACCTCTTCCCATGGACATAACAGATCTACAGCTACATATGGAATAATTTCCTCTGAAAATTGGATAAATAGAGTCTCCACAACAAAGGATAGCATTGAGACAGAGAGGAGAAACAGAGATATGAGCTCACGAAGGGAAAAACCACACCTCAGCCAGTGATCCACAATTGGGGAGGCTCACAAAGGTAGGGTTATTTTGCTGAAGAGTGAGGCATTTGAGTTCCACATCAGGCACCCCAACCATTGGATCATGCACAGGAGAAACGAGCCCCCCTCCAAACACCTGGTTTTGAAAACCACCAGAGAACATGTAGAACTATAGGGAATGGAAAACCCACTCTTAAAGGTCTCATGCATCAACTTACTTGACCTGAAAAGAAGCACAAAAACACCAGACTGAAAAGCAGATGGACTATAGGTGGAGGGGACCCACTTACTAACCCTGAAGCATCTGCTGGAGAGGCAGGAACCAGTTGGGATGCTCTCTGGGGACATAGACACTGGTGGGAGTCATTTTATCAATCTCAGACTACCTTGCTAATGCCAGCTCTGATGGGATCCATTTTGGAAATCTCAATCTAACTTGTTAGCATCAGTGGCCATCCCCTGCTGAGAGCCCTGCCCACCCCAGCCACAGCTAGCCAGGTGACAATCCCACCCACTAGCATCCAGCGGCTGTGGTGGCTGCCCCCCAGGCATTCCAGGGGCTAGTCCTACCCACCAGCACATTGCAGCAGCAGCTGCAGCCCTGCCATGACAAGCTGATATTCTGGATGAGCATAGATGCAAAAATCCTCAACAAAATATCAGCAAACCAAATCCAACAATACATTAAAAGGATCACATAACATTATCAAGTGGTATTTATTCCAGGGATGCAAGGATGGTTCAACATCTGCAAATCAATCAATATGATACATCACATTAACGAAATGAAAGATAAAAATCACGTGATCACCTCAATAGGTGCAGAGAAGGCATCTGAAAAAATTCAACATTCATTTATGATAAAAAAAATCTCTCAATAAGTGGGCATAAAGGGAATGTACCTCAATATAATAAAAGCCATATATACAAAACCCACAGCTAAATTCATACTCAATGGTGAAAAGCTGAAAGCTTTTCCTCTAAGATCAGGAATAAGGCAAGTTGACTCACTCTCACCACTTTTATTCAACATTGTATTGGAAGTCCTAGACAGAGCAATTATGCAAGAAAAAGAAATAAAAGGAATCCAAATTGGAAAGAAAGAAGTAAAACTGTTTCTAGTTGCAGATGGCATAATACTACATAGAGAAAACCCTAAAGACTCCAACAAAAAACTGCTAGAACTAATAAATGAATTCAGTGAAGCTGGAGGAAACAAAATTGATATACAGAAATCTATGGAATTTCTATACACTAATAACAAACTATCAGAAATAAAAATTAAGAAAACAGTCCCATTTGTTACAATTGCATCAAAAAGAATAAAATGCTTAGGAATAAATGTAACCAAGAAGGCAAAAGAGCTGTACACTGAAAACCATGACACTAATAAAAGAAATTGAGGAAGACACAAAAAAATAGAAAGGAATTCCGTGTTCATGGATTGGAAGAATTAATATTGTTAAAATGTTCATACTATCCAAATCAATCTACAGATTTAATACAATCCCTATTGAAATTCCAATGCCATATTTCCTGGAAAAAGAACAAATAATTCTAAAATTTGTATGGAGCCACAAAACGCCCTGAATAGCAAAACCAATCTTGAGAAAAAAGAACAAAACTGGAGGTATCAAACTCTCTGATTTAAAACCATATTACAAAGCTATAGTAATCAAAACAGTATGATACTGGCACAAAAAAGGCACATAGATCAATGGAACAGAATTGAGAGTCCAGAAATAAGCCAACATATATATAGACAATCTGTGACAGAGGAGCAAAGAACATACAATGGAGAAAGGACAGTCTCTTTAATAAATTATGTTGGGAAAACTATACAGTCTCATGCAAAAGAATGAAACTGGACCATTCTCTCACACCATACACAAAGATTAACTCAAAATGGATGAAAGAACTGATTACAAGACTTAAAATCTTAAAATTACTAGAAGGAAACATAGACAAACTCATCAACAGTGGACTTAGCAATGTTTTGTAGATCTGAGTCAAAGGCAAGGGAAAGAAAAGCAAAAATAATAAAAGGAGATTACACCATACCAAGAAAGCTTCTACACAGTAAAGGAAACCTTCATCAAAAAGAAAAGACAACATACTGAATAGGAGAAGATATTTGCAAATGATATATCTGATAAGGGGTTAATATCCAAAATATATTAAAAAACTCATACAACTCAATAACAAAAGACGAAGCAACCTGATTTAAAAAATGAACAGAGTATCTGAAAAGATATTTTTCCAGAGAAGACATACAGATGGCCCATAGGCACATGAAAAGTTTTCAACATCACTAATTATCAGGGAAATATAAATCAAAAGCACAATGAGATATTACCTCACACCTGTTAGACTGGTTCTTATCAAAAAGACAAGGAATAACAAATGTTGGAGAGGATATGGAGAAAAGGGAACCCTCATACACTGTGGGTGGGACTGTAAATTGGTGTAGCCACTATGAAAACCAGTATGGAGATTCCTCAAAAAATTAAGAATCAAACTACCATGTGATCTAGTTGTTTCACTTCTGGGCATTTATCCAAAGAACATGAAAACACTAATTTGAAAAGATATATGCACCCCTTTGTTCAGTATAGCATTATTTATGATAGCCAAGATATGGAAACAACTTAAGTGTTTATCAATGGATGAATGTATAAAGAAGTTGTGGTATGTATATAAAATGGAATACTATTCAGCCATAAAAAAGAATGAAATCCTTCCATTTGCAACAACATAATGCCCTCAACATGACCTTGAGGGCATTATGCTAAGTGAAATAAGTCAGACAGAGAAATATAAATACTGTATGATTTTACTCATGTGTGGAATCTAAAAAAAAAAAAGGAACAAACAAATTAAAATAAAACAAACTCTTAGATACAGAGAACAGATTAGTGGTTACCAGAGGGGAAGGGGATTGGGGATGGGTGAAATGGGTAAAGGGGGCCAACTGTATGGTGATGGATGGTATCTAGACTTGTGGTGGAGATCACTCTGTAGTGTATGGAGATGTTGAACTATAATGCCGGACACCTGAGACTTATATAATAAAAAAATATAAATAAATAAATAAAAGTATGATGCTATGTGAGGCACTCTAGATAATTTTGGAGTCTCTCAGTCTTTTTGCTTGCTGGAAATATGTAGTCAGATAGGTATGAGAGTTCTTTATATACTTTGTATTTCAGGACAAGCTTTCCTCTAAGCAAACCCAGGATTATGCTTCTTCACATTTATGCAACAGATCTCTGAGAGAGATGATATTTTCATATTCATTATACAGGTGATTAGCTGGAGCTCAGGGAGGTTAAGTATTTCATATAGTTAGCAAATTGCAGAGCCTGGGCTTGGATTTAGATCTTCCATAATGAACTTCATTCTCTTTCTTCTCTATTCTTTTTTTTTTTTTTGCAGTACACGGGCCTCTCACTGCTGTGGCCTGTTGCGGAGCACGGGCTCCAGACGTGCAGGCGCAGCGGCCATGGCTCATGGGCCTAGCCACTCCGCGTCATGTGGGATCCTCCCGGACCGGGGCGAACCCGTGTCCCCTGCATCGGCAGGCGGACTCTCAACCACTGCGCCACCAGGGAAGCCCTCTTCTCTATTCTATGTTGAATATCTATTGACTCCTCCATTGCCCCAGTGAGAGTTTTGCTGTGAGTCATACATGTGAATTTATTTGTGTCATGTATTACTTGGACCAATCAATATACTGAGTGAATCCATTTTGATGGGGAATGAATGGCAGAGAGCATACCTACTGCTAAACTCACTCATCAATATGTCTCAGTGTATATGTTGATAAATATTTATACAAATAAAATTTCAAAATCATATAATGTTTTGAAAATACTAGAAGAGCTTTCTATTTAATTCAGTGAACATTTCTAGAGTACCTAATATGTGGTAGAGATACTGAAATGATTATATTTCTTATATGTCTTTTAAAGAAAACTCTACAGTAAAAAGAAAATACATGAATGATCAATAAGCACATAAAATGCATATTAAACTTCACACTTGTTGGAATTGCTAGAATTGACTACTAGAAACATTGATGAGATTATGGATCAATGTGAACTCTCATATATCCAACCACTTTAGAAAACTATTTGTTTTCTTTGAAAGTTAAACACATACCTACCCTCTGAGGCAGGAATTCTACTCCTAAGTTTTTACCTAAGAAAAATAAAAACATATGTTAGCAAGAAGATTTGTATAAGAATGTTTTCAAAAGTTCTCATCACAAGTTAAAAAAAAAAAAGGTAACTATGTGTGGTGGTGAATGTCAGCTAAACTTATGCAGTAATCATTTCACAGTACAGACATATATCAAATCATTATTTCATACACCTAAAATGAATACAACATTATATGTTGATTATCTCTTAATAAAAAAAAATAAAATCACTTTAACAACTTTGTTTTTAATAAATCAAACCAGGAAACAATTCAAGTGTCCATCAATAGGAGATATATTCATACAGTGGAATACTACACAACAATAAAAAAGAAAGAAATACTGATAACACTCAGTAATATTAACAAATCTCATAAAACTAAAGAACTGAAGAAGCCAGATATGAAAGAGTGCATACTATATGATTTCAATACATTAAGGTTAAAACAGACAACGTATGGGGATAGAAACCAGAACAGTGATTGCCTATGGTAGGGTGAGGGTAAAATGACTCTAAAGGGGCATGGGAAAACTTTTTGGGATGATGGAAATGGCCTATATCTTGATTTGTGTGTTGGCTACATGGATATATACTTTTGTCAAAACTCATCAATTTGGTCACTTAAGATCTGCGTGTTTTCCTGTTTATAAATTATACCTCAATTTTTAAAAAGTAATCTTCTGGTAAATCCCTTTGTAAAGAAAACAACCTGTTTATAAGCAACTTCCACCTTTTTTTGTATATTAATAATTAATTTTGAAATTTAATGTTTGCTTAAAGTCAGGGGTACCAACCAGACCTAACAGGTATGAATTTTCAATCTATCCCTCTATACAAGTTCAGCTTCAGAATAGATTTTACTCATTCATTTATATATTCATTCATGCATTTATTTTGAGATTTGAGAAATAACCAATCCTCACCTGGGGACTACCATTTTCTAGCAAATTGATAATAACATGTGTAAAAGACGAGGATAGGCTATCAGCTATGATTTCTAACAATTGCTTCAAGACATTAAACAGTTATTTGCCAACTCTTTTCAGGCATAAATATGAATGGACCCTAGGCCTTTGTGTTTAAGTGCTGCTATGGAAATGGATTGCTTTTGACAAGCATACAGCTCCCAAGCACTATGCGACATATAGCCTCAGTCATCCAGAGGGGCCAAGAGCGCTTCCCTGCTTGGCTTCCCAGCCTACCTTGCAGGCGACTTAAGAGGGCCTCACCCACAATGTTTGTGGAATGCGTTGTGCTAGTTTCCAGGAACATTCAATCTGTGGCCTCTGTGCAGAGCCTGCCAAAAGCACTGCAATTGGTTGTACCAACTGTGTTGGTGTTTTATGGCTCTGTTCATCTTTAATGATCTGCAGCCTCTCTCACCAGGCAAGCTTCTGAATCTTGGCTCCTTCCCAACTGCACTATTGATCTGAAATTTGGCCAGCAAGCAAAATCCTTTTGTTTGTTTTTGGGATTATTTTTATTATCTGGCTCCAGACAGGGAGTACAGAACCCGGTGGAGACCTCACAGAAATTAGGACATCCACTTCTTTGGTAGCGCTCCTGAGGGTCTAAGACCAGTCCTTCGGTGCTATAAAAGAACCCTGTTCAAAGCTGTAAAGAGAATTCACATTAGCATTGTACTGATGGCAACAAGAGCTTGTCAGGCCCCCATCTGTCAGAACAGAAGGTATTCAGCAGTTCAGAGAGTCAGGGCTCTAAGGCACCTCTTTCTAGTATCTTTCCAGAGTGATCTAATGTAAGACAGCAGACACAAGTTTACAGAATACTAGTTTTGCATATAGGAAGAGACATATCTTTCTATACATTAACATTTCAGGGCTGAGAAGCAGCTCAAGTCTTAATTTATTCAAGCTCAAACTGGAGTTTTAAATTCCTCTAAACCAGTGTTTCCAAAACTGGGTACCCTAGGTAACCTAGTAACTCTAAATGACAAAAGTGATTCTAGGAGTTTTGTGTTCAATTATTTTGGGGAGAAACTAAATATCATATTCATTGCTTAAGGATATATAATTTGTATTAACACGTTTAAAAGCTGCAAAAAATCCTCTGGAAAAAAAAATCTGTTTTTCTTTCTTTAAACTAGCACCTCCCAAGTTTCTTGACCATGGGCCTCATTTAGCAGAGGTTTTGCAAAATGCATCTAAAATTTGAATGTAAGAACTTCCCATGGAAAACTTTTCAGAAGAGATATTGAGTGAAATATACATTAAGGTAATAATGGTTAATGTCAGGCATATTTTGATGGTACAGAATATGTGAACACGTGTGTGTGTTTGCATGTGTGTGTGTGTGTGTGTGTGTGTGTGTGTGAGTGTTAGAGAGGGTTAGCTATCCAAAAAATCAATTATTCTCTTCTATAGTTATAGAGTCATATCTAGGAAGCAGCTGCCCAGCTAAGGACTACATTTTCTAGCTTCTCTTATAGTTGGATATGGCCCTATGATTAATATTTGCCAACAGCATCTGAGCAGAATTGAGATCTAAAACTTCTGGCTGAGGCTTCTCCCACAAAATACGGATGACCCCAAGTCCTCTGGGGACACAATATAAAAGTTTGACCCCTAAATCAACGTCTAGAGGACAGCCGCTTTATAAACAGGAATAAAAACCTGTACTATTATATGAATGAGAAATAAACATCTATTATATTGAGAAATGTCTTAGGATCTATTTGTTACAATACTTTTTAGCCTAATCTCATTAATACTATATTGGGTGAGGGGATGTGAGCAATAACATTTGTAAAGATATTGGAAAAGAATGAAGAGAATGACTAAAGAGCATCAAACACTTGAAGGAGATAAGCAGTAAGTATCTCCAGAGAGAAGAGCCAGGGACTGATGGTTCTAAAATTTAGTTTTACTTTTTTCACTCTATCTAAGTAATTTATAGCAACAGCATTGGAGACAAATAAACCCAGTTTCAGTGTTTGGCTTGGACAGTTACTAATGTGTCTTTTCCTTGGCCAAGTCTCTGTTGCCACGTGACAAAAAAAATGGACAATGATTTCAATTTGCAAAATTATTTTGAAAATTAAATGGGAAGGTATATGCAGTGTTTAACACAGTATCTACCCAGAAGCACACATGTAAAGTCATTAAAGTCATTAAGCCTAGTCACTAATATTTTATGAGTCTTCCTTCTGGTCTTATACTGTGATTTCAATTCCCTACCTCTTTTGAAATTAGGAGCTGTCATGTGACCTAGGCAAAAGTTTTAAGAGCCAGTACACAATTTTCATGTCTCCCTTTTCCTACCTTAGCAATTATGAAACATGAAATGGATCGCATTTGACCTGGTACTTGGAAGAGGACAACCAGAGCACAGTCCCCAGCTGATGTGCACTGGACGTGTAGCATGAGTGGAAAATGAACCATTTTGGTTCTAAACCACTGTAGCCTAATGTGGTCATTACTGAATGATTCAGAAATTGGTACCACCATTAGAGTTCTGCCACAACATGAACCTGAATTGCACTTACATACATAGAATTTGCTTACTGTTCAGTTGACAGTAAAGAAACTAGTATTGCAGGCTGGAAAGCTGGTGACCTACATTATGAACTCACAAAATGTTTGTTCAACCTGTTGCCTGCAATAATTTGGAAGGCAAACAAGTACCTAACGAACTTGGAATTCTAGGAGAAGAGATTGTAAAACAAAATGCCAGCATGTGTTAGAGTTAATCTTGGTTGCATTTGACAAGGCATTACCAAAAATGAGAGAAGCATAACAAAGCACTGGCTAGTTCACAAGCAGAAGTGAAGGGGGTTAGAGTCCAGACTTTAGCATTTTCATAGCGTTAGAAAGATATGTGTTTTTCAACCCCAGTGGAAACAGATGAAACTGAAGAAGCTTTTGAGCAATAAAGACCGATTAACACTAAGCCTGTGAGGAGGATCAAATCAAGAATACGGCTCTCACACCCATTTTTAAAACCCATGAATTAAGTTAATCTCAGAACAAAGACCCAATTACAATACTGGCAACCAGTAAATCCTTTTAATTGGAGAAAGAACATTGATTAGAGAAAAGAGATTAAAAGTCACTATGTGTTTAAAGAGAGTAAGACATATGGTGGGGGGGATATGGAGAAAGCAAAAAAATATATACAGAAATAATGAAAATTATGTTAAAAATAAAACAATAGATGTGTTGATTTGAATATACATCTGAACATAATATAGGTAAGAAACAATTTTTTTGAGAAATTCATACCATCAAAAAGACAGTCTCTAGTAAAAGAGAATCTGACATATGTTGACCACTGACTTTCCAACCCCCCAAGGTATAATTTTTAACACCTATTTCAGAGGTGACCAAAAGGGATAACAGAGAAGGCAAAACATGGAAGGCAGAGTCAGATTCCACAGGCAACACTGAGCATTATCTAAGCATCCTAGCCTTTGAGCCTGATGTCTTGACTGGATGGGAGACATATATTGACTGAAGTGAGCATTTGTACTCAGTAGTAATTACAAGGATTGTGGTAGTCATTAGGACTATTCATGATTATTCGATTTCTCCTCCATTTGGACATATGGTAAGTTAAAATATTTCTGATCTCTTTGACATGAGGGTGTCCACATGATTTCCTTTGCAAATAAAATGGGAGTGGACATGACTCACAGTGTCAATTCCAACTAGAAACAGAGAACTTAGAGAAATATGTCATATTTCTTTTTCCTTCTTGGCAATAATGGTAACACAGAGATAGAACCTGCTTTAGCTTGGGTCCTTATATGAGGCTGCCCTAGAAACTTTCCAAGTACATGAAGACTGAAAAGCAAATCACTGAAAAGTAATTTTAAGTCAGTGAGATTTTGAAGTTGTTTATTACTGCAGCATAGTCTAGCCAATCTTTTTTTTTTTTTTTTTTTTTGAAGTAGAAAAGAATAGCTTTATTTCTTTGTCAGGCAAAGGGGGACACAGCAGGCTCCTGCCTCAAAAAGCCTTGTGTCCCAAACCCAGAGGATTAATCTAGCCAATCTTGACTGAGAGAAACTCAAGCCAGTTTTACAGGGATAGTTAGTTTTATATTAGGTTCAGTCAAAAAAACATGCAAAACTGATGTTTAGGAGCAGTGTTTTTCTAACCATAGATTGTGACTTGCTTATTAGTGGGCTGTGAAGTCAGTTTGGTGGGTTTAGGGTGCAGCTTTTATAGAACAGAAGGAAAATACACAGTAAGATTAAACATGTTCTGTGTGTGCGTGTGTGGGAGTGTGTGTAAAAGAGAACAGGAGAGAGGTCAATGTAAAGTGTATTTCTTAGTGTAACTCACTGTCAAAAAGTTTGAAAGCCAATGACTTGAAACCTAGTTAATTGGAACATTTGACTCATTGAATTTAGATATTTAAGGCTATCCCCAAAGGGTTTGTGATCTGGTGACATCAAAGGGCTCTATTCTCAAACATTTCCTGTTCAAACGTTTGTTCATAGAGTTAAATGAAGGGCTTATCGATACTTTATTTATATTTTATTGAGTTCAAATGAAATTGGTAAACCAATGTTGGTAATGTATGAAAAACTATGTCAAATACAGCTAGAGGGAATGATAAAGATTAGCATATATTGTCCTGATTTTCAAAACAGGATAACGTTAGTGACACCTATGAGCCAGTGAGCTTGATGTTGTGACAGAAAATATTATAAACTGATAAAATGGTATCTCTATAAAAATTTAAAGAAGTGACAGCATTAAATTTTGTGATTAAGTTATGCCAGATGAATACATTATTTTTAACAGTATTCCCAGATATTGGTTCAGAGTTATGTTAAAGATTGTGTCAAGATTTCAGAAACTCATTTGACAGAATTTCTTATAATATACTTGAAAAAAATGAAGAAATTTGGGCAGGGTGATTGTGCTATTGGATAGATTAATGATGTCTATCATGACTATTTATAAAGGATGTTGTTAATAAATTCATTTATCCTAAGGACGTGTTAAAGGCCTCTGCCCCCATATCTTTCCTACTCAAATATATCGTCATTGTCTTCAGTGAAAAGCTTATCTCATTTTGGGGTGACATAAACCTGAGTGGATAGTGAATAAAGTAGGAAAGTAGGTTAGCAGCTCAAAGTTAAGAATGTCCTCGAAAGGATAGAATTCTGAGTCAAACCTAAAAAATAAAACCTAATTAAGATAATTAAAAACAAACACTTAAGGTTTAAAGGCACAAACAAACCCAGAATAGACAAAATTATAGATACAAAGATGTGTTTCAAAGACAATAGCAAATAGTAAGAGAAAACCTTTACTTTGTGAAAGACACTTTTGTAACTATTTTACTTATATTTACTCATCACGATCACCCTGTGATGTAGGTATCATTTTTACCCCCAATTACTGATGGAAAAACTGAGGCACAGAAATTTTAAACAGCTGCCTAACATCACAGAGCTGACAAACCATATGTTTTTAATACTAGGGGTGTTTATTAGAGGATGCATACTAATACATCAAGAATATAATAAAATTTTTATGCATATAGTTGAGTTCAGACTACATGGTCTCAAGTATTTATAGGTCTGAGAGTTTAAGATTCTGTGAATTTCAAAAAAAAGGAGACAAATTGGTGTCATTTCTCTTTAGACAGAAACAACCAGGGACATGCTTATATTTGACCTGAGTAGTGTTTATTGGCTTGTTGCATTATTTACTCTTGGGGCATCTCAGTAAGAAGGTGTTAGAAATGACTTGTTTTAGGATTTGTCTGGGGTTAGGCATTTTGGGGGAGACTTTAAGGAAGTGGGGCTTTAGTCTGCATCAGATGCTAAGAAGAAGCAAAGGTAATTCTATGATTAGGTATCTTAATACTTCTTATCTAGAAGGTGAGAAAAATGGAGTGAAGCTACACTTTTGATTGGTGGTGAAGCAGTAGATACTCCTATTAGCCAGGATAGGGGAATATATGGTAATATAAAGTCTATTTTTGTGGTGGGGACAATATTTTGTTTTGTCTGTGTATATATATATGATTACACAGTTGCCTTGTTTTTGTCTTGATTTATCACAATCTCAGAGTGGTCTGATTCTGTTGCTCTGTAAAATTGTTTATGTTCAACCAGAGAAGAGAAGCTTAGCTGTGAGGGCTAGGGCTTTTCTTCCCCAGCTCCCATACTGCCTGCGGTAGCATGTCCTTCATGACTTCAGCTCCTACACGATACGCCTGTCTTGGTTCCAACTTCCACTGGTAACCTGTTCCCTAATAAAATTCTCAAGAGCAAAGGCTATGCTTTATTTACCTGTGTATTCCAAGGATAGAGCCTTGTGTCTTAGCGTAGGCATTATTATTATATTATAGACTATATAATATTATTATATATCTTATAGCATGTATGTTATAGAACATATTATGTATTAATATTTTATTATATATTTTATATTATATTCTTATATTAATATGCAGAAGTGATATGAAGTTAATGCTTGCATTTTGTTAGCTTTCCATACTGAATTGAGTAGAGTGCTACTCCATTTAGGTGAAACCAATACAACTCTGACAGGCTGAAACATCTCATTGATTTCCAAAAACTTTAGACATTAGATAAGCCTGTACCTATAAGATTCTCAATGTCAAAATCAGATTACTTCACTAACACACCTGCAAAACTTGAATGAAGAAAGCATAGGGGCTTCCCTGGTGGCGCAGTGGTTGAGGGTCCGCCTGCCGATGCAGGGCACACGGGTTCGTGCCCCGGTCTGGGAAGATCCCACATGCTGCGGAGCGTCTGGGCCCGTGAGCCATGGCCGCTGAGCCTGCGCTCCGCAACGGGAGAGGCCACAACAGTGAGAAGCCCGCGTATTGAAAAAAAAAAAAAAAAGAAAGAAAGCATAGAAAGGGGCCGGGCAATTTAATGTGCAAATTGCATAATCAGACCTGTAGCAGCCCAGCTGGCATGTGAAAATCAGTGCTTTTAACTATGCCCACTTCATTTAATAAAGAATCCTCTTAGACTTTTCATGTTGGTTGCTCCCTCACTTTTATATGCATTGGAGTTTCCATGTAGTGTGATAGCTGTGAATGAAACTTCTCATGCTATGACCAAAATTTATTGCACATGCACGGAAGCCTCTTTATGTTTGTTTGTTAATAGTGTTCTCTTACTCTTTGGCAATCTAAAATATATATATATATATATATATATATATATATATATATATATATATACTAAAAGCACAGGCATTTTTCAATACCCCTGCAAAGGTGAGTAGTCAGAAACATCAATAATGGTATTTGAAAGTCCTCACAGGTTGGTTAGGTATTTGCCTGCAGTACCTATAGTTATAGTTATCTCAGTTGGTTAGTACCTAGTGTTAAGGAGACCAAGTATCTGGGTTTGATCCATTTTGAACTAGAAAGTTTTGTTGAGTTGTTTGAGATTAAAAACTCTGTCCTATTGCCAAAGGCTATGAAAGGCCTACCTGGTTGCCGATTATCCTATGGGTACTAGTGACAGGAGTCTGTCATTTCTGATGCTATAGTGCCTCTTGTCTTAGCTGGGGCACTAACTCAGCCCATTTTGCAGCTCTTGGACCTCCTGAATCTTTTTTGTCTCATCTTCCATTCAGTCCCTTCAATGGGCACAATAACCCCAGCCTCTGCTTCAGGGTCACCTGGCTTCTTCCCATAATATGCCCACTGGCTTTCAACTCAGAAGAGGCAGTGGCGACCTCTAAGTCCCATCCATACCACAGAGTCCAGGTCTGTCCAAAAACCTGAGCTGGAAATTCTTTCTCAGTAAGAAATCATTTCTGTATAATTTCTAACTTCACATCCATTTTTTTTTTTAGGGAAATGAATTGATCTCAGAGATGAGCAGTTTAAGGAAAATGTGGTTTGTAGAGAAATTAAAATACATTTGACTAACATTTGCAAAATTACTATGATAGTCTCCTAACACATCTAGTCATTTATTAATCCCTTACTAAGTGTTCAGCACTGGACCCTTGACACAATTCTTACCTCATCTCTTTGTTTTTTTAAAACTTAGCAACAGGAAATATTGGATGGGGAAAATCAAGGTGCTGGTTTCCATACAGAAGTAGGGACAGGGGCTTTCATTCCAACAAACTATTCCTACTCTCATTTTGCTGACTTTAGCATTCCATCTAATACCCTGGTTTTTCAGCTTGTGATAACCACAAAGATGCACAGGTGATCATTATACTCTAATACTATCATATTTTTCAAGGGGCATAATATTATTCATAACATCTAAAAGCACACTTTTTATTTGAAATAGACACAACATAGCTTCTTTTGCAGATGGTGACCTAGAATTTGTAAATATGTTCAGCCATGCTAAAGCAGTAATGAGTATATGGAGGGAGCCATCAAGGGTGTGGGAACATTTTCAGGACATCTGGGGCCCATCAGCATCAAATCATTTAACAGAGTGCAAACAATTTAACACTGAGAGCCTCTCAATTATCCACTTGCAAATAAATAAATGATAAAGTATAAATCTTTACACTGTAAGCAGTGAGTACACTTCTGGGTTGCCTCCTCCAATTTGGCATCATTAGTTGATGAATGTTCAAAAAATGCACAAAAAATTTAACATTTATCTGTGAAAAAGATAAATTACATATTTACATATATATTATAAATATGTCACAAATATAGACACCCTAAAAAACACTGAGGTAATGTAGTCAAACAGAAGTATAATATAGGTGATCCACCAGACAGGATAACCCATACTATTCTTTGATGAACACTTACATTATGTATCTGACTTGTATCTGGGGCCCTAATACTTGACTTTTTTATAGACTTTCTAGTATCATGAAAAGTGCTAGTATTTGGAAGCCAGACAGATCTTTTTTGGCTTACATTTGCTAACTATGTGACTGTGATACTTTTTAAACCTCATTGTTCCCATCAAAAAATGGGAGCAATAATATTAATAATAATACAAAAAATGGGAGCAAGGAAGCTTGTGAGAATAAAAGAAAGGAATACAGCCAGCATTTACTATGTATTATTGTAATAGTAGCTGTTCCTGCTAATGTTATTATAATCATCACTTCAGCGCTTCATTAGTAGTACTTCATTTGACAGTATCAGTCTTTTGATATAAAGATCATGGTGCAAAGAAATCTCAGGCCCGTGAAACAGCATTTCTTGTGCAAAGTTGTATAGATATAATCTTTGTCACAGTCAGATGACAAATTCCAAACTCCAGTCAATGATGTTTCACTATATTATTTCTTATTCTTAAGGTGTACCTTGATATTCTCTTACTTTCTCCTCCTATGCTTCATTTCGTCTTGCAGCCATTCTCCTCTCCTTTCCATATACCACACTGTGAATACTGAGAAAACTTCTGCAAATCACTGTAGAACTTTTCTTACACGCAAACCGTAAGTTCTGAAACAATATTCCCTTTAACCTCATGTAATAAAACCCAAACTATTTTAAACAATGTTTTAGTATTTTGATCATTCAAGGTTTTAAAAATAATGAATGATTTAAAAATTTCAGAAATATTAGTTAATTTTTAAATTAAACTTTTTATTTTAGAACAGTTTTAGATTTAAAGAATTACTGCAAAAATAGTGTGGAGGGCTCTCATATACTCCACACCCTTACACTTATATGGTACCTTTATGACAATTAATGAACCAATATTGGTAAATTGTTATTAACTAAAGTCAATACTTTATTTGGTTTCCCCAGGTTGTTCAAAAGTCCTTTTTTTCTGTTCAAGAACCCCATCCAAGACACCACATTTAGCAGTCATGTCTCCTTATGCAGCTCCTGGTATGACAGTTTCTCAGATTTTCCTTGTTTTTGATGACCTTGACAACTTTGAGGATTACCGGTTAGGTATTTTGTAAACTGTCCCTTAATTGGGATTTGTCTGATGTTTTTCTTGTGATTAGAGTAAGTAATGTGTTTATGATAGGAAGATCACAGAGGTGAAGTGCTAGTCTCAATCACATGACTTCAAAGGTACATAACATCAATTTGACTTATTGCTGTCTTCTTACAAGACGTGCTATTTGTCTTTTATTTTATACAATTTGAGTGTGATATGCCTCAATGAATTGTCTTTTCTTTTTTTGGTACTTTTTTTTGTGCGGTACGCGGGCCTCTCACTGTTGTGGCCTCTCCCGTTGCAGAGCACAGGCTCCGGACGCGCAGGCTCAGCGGCCATGGCTCATGGGCCAGCCGCTCAGCGGCATGTGGGATCCTCCCAGACCGGGGCACGAACCTGTGTCCCCTGCGTCGTCAGGCGGACTCTCAACCACTGCGCCACCCGGGAAGCCCTTTTCGTACCTTTTAATGCTTCATAGTCTCTGAGCTCCCTAGATCTATGGTTTAGTGTCTTTCCTAAATTTTTAAAACTCATTATTACTCTATATTTCTTCTACTCCATTTCTCTTTCTTATTCTTTTAATATTACAATTACACATATGGTATATCTTTTAAAATTGTAAAAATTAATAAACCGAAATCTCATTTAAAATGGCATTGGGAGGACAGAAAGGAGAGCTGTCATGCCCTACCACTCAATTGCAGAACCAAAAGGAAGAAATGTATTTTAGCCTCTCCAACAGGAAGAAGGTTACTACTTTACTACCCAGCAGGAGGAAGAAAATATTTTTCCTTGCCTGGTAACAGCCCAGCCAATTAAAGACTGTCACAACTCAGCCTATGAAAAGTCGCTATACTACAAACTTCCAGTTTCCTCCAAAGGACTCTTTGTTTACATGAGTCACTCCCAACTCCCCCTTCTCCTCTATAAAAGAAACTTTCATCTCTTACATTCTTCTGACTTGCCTGTGGTTCACCACAGATTGCATGTCCCAAATTGCAATTCTTTGCTGTTCTCCAATTAACCCATTTTGCTGGTAAAATAACTGGCTGTTTTATTGTTTTAGGTCAGCAGTACTGGGTGTCAGAGAAGTGGGATCCAGAAAAGACTCCCAATAACTCTGAGGCTGGTGAGAAAACAGGTGCTGGGACCCACAGAGCCCACTGAGCTCACTACATTCTTGCTGACCTTGGAGTTTGAGGGTAAGTTTTTCCTGGATTTGAGCTCTGCTCCTTTTGTGTTTTAAAGCTCTCCAGACTTTTTTCAGGAACTGCTGTTTTTTGAAGGTTTGTCCTTTCTGTGAGTACTCATTTGGCACTTTGGCCTAACTCTTTTGGAACCAGGCTGTTCCTGTTGGAACTGTGCTGCTAAGATTTTGGTCCAATTGTTTTGGAACTGGGCTGTTTCTATTGGAACTGGGCTATTTAGATTTTTTTTTTCCTTCTTGGATCTAGAGAAAAAACCTCTGAGAAATAAGATCTCGGTCATCTAAATGTTTTGAGGGCACTCCCCCTTCAGGGACCCTGGCTGGTTTTATGTTTAAAAACCATGGTCCCTCCTCATGAGCATTTCTAACTAAATGGACTGACTTAACCAGAAGTAACTTAGAACACTCAAGGACATTATTGGGAACTTTTGAACTCCCCAAAATTACTTTTCTTAAAAAGGTATTGGACAGCTATGGCTTGGAAATTGTCAAAAGTGAATTGGATGCCTATTTTGACTAGTATTTTGAGGCTTCCAAACATTATCAAGAGTCTAAAATTGCCTCTGAACAAAATATCATTTTTAAATTAACTGAGGCAAGCAATTGAAGAAAGACAAAATGGCTTATGAGGCCTCCCTTTCCTGTCCTCTATCTCCTTTGTCCCTGGAAGTAGGGTAGCCAGCTTGTGCTTAGGTCCTACCTCTGGTGCCATCTTCCTCCTTCCCTTCTACACTGCCTCTACTTCCTCTGTATCCCCTATTTTCCCATTTTAATTCTCTCCCCGAACTTCCCTTTTTCCCTAAACCTTTCCCCATTACCTCTTTCTCTGAACCTATCAGAACCTGCCCTTTAAAGTTGTCTTCTGAGAATATGAATAGCCATTAGCATAATTAATGCCATTTGGGCCTGTTCTGTTCCTTCTGTCTTTCCGCTGACCCTACCAAGGACTTCACTGTGTAGTAAACTTCTTCTTTCGTCATTAATGGCTTTGTAGTGAATAGATATTGTTTGATGATCACTAGGTCTATGAAGCATGGCCTCCATGCTCTGTTAGTCTCCAAATAATGGTAAAAACATTCACTGACGTATTCCTGGCACCAACAAGACTAGTTAACCATCAATAATCTTGACTTAGGAATGCATTCCCTATTTCCAAGAATGTACCCCCATACCTTAGGTTAACTTTGAAATTGCCCCTTCGTGTCAATGGTCCTTTGGCAGTGTAGATGGAGTGCAGCTGCAAATGCTTCTGGATCACCATCTGTCCAATCCTACCCTGTATGTAAGTTACCCTATAGTAAATTGATCCATTGGCTATTTGGAGCTACCTGCCTCATTTTTCAGGCTCAAGATACCTTGTCAGTTCAGTGGGCATTTTTTATTCCCTCCAATCTGGGACAACTGGAAAGCCAGCCAGGAGACTGAAAACACAGGAATGGATAGAGTAGTTGTGTTGGGGGAAAGCCCATTGTTGGTGGGGGAAACACCAGTCTGGCTAGCCACTTCCATGTGGGTGAACTGGCTGGGTCTGTGGAATGCTTTGGGCTGGTGCATGAGTATAAGGAAGCTCCCCAAACACCAAAGGGCTTATTAGATATATTAATTGAAGGGGTGAGAAAGTAAAAGTGCAGAAAAGAAAGTGAGCAAGCTATTGAGGCTACAACATGGCCCTTGTTATGCACGCTAAGGATTAGCACAGAAAAGGAATTATGGCTCGGCAGGGAACCAGAAAAGACTGAAGAGACTCTGGTGTTACAGAAGTACAGAGTGCATGCTCCACCAATTTGGACATTATGTTAAAGAAAACACAACATAAAGAAGAGTATATTGAAGTGATGGCATGTAAGATGACTAAAATGCAGGGCTGTAGTCTGCCCCATTCAAAGATGTGCATGATTATTTTACAGGAGAACCTGGACCCCAAGAGGTGGGATCCTTAGGATAATGACTCATCAGAAGATGAGGACAGGGACTTCCCTGGTTGCCACAGTGGTTCAGAATCTGTCTGCCAATGCAGGGGACACGGGTTTGAGCCCTGGTCCAGGAAGATCTCATGTGCTGTGGAGCAACTAAGCTTGTGTACCACAACTACTGAGCCTGTGCTCTAGAGCCCTCGAGCCACAGCTACTGAACCTGCATGCCACAACTACTGAAGCCTGTGTGCCTAGAGCCTGTGCTCGACAGCAAGAGAAGCCACCTCAATGAGAAGGCTGTGCACCGCAATGAAGAGCAGCCCTCGCTCACCGCAACTAGAGAAAGCCCATGTGCAGCAACAAAGACCCAATGCAGTCAAAAAGAAGAAGATGGGGACATAATTATAGAGGAGGAAGAGGACCTGTGGGCACAGTCTCTGATCCAAAGTAAAAATGAAGGCCACCAGAGAACTAGAAGATAATGCAAAGAAGATCCTGTGAGTCAGAAGACAACTGTACAGAAATATTTCTCCACTGACCTAGTAGAATTAATCACCATGTTTAAGCAAAAGAGTAGGGAAGGAGTTCCAACCTGGACACTTTCATTCCCTCCACCTTCAGATAATTTCTTTGTACTGGAACCAAACAAACTCAAGTTTCCTACGTTCCCTGGACTAAAGCTGAATTATGAGCCATAGTTACAGAGTTAGCTAAAATAACTAAGGACCTCCATAGGTTTGCTGAAAATTTTAACATAGCTACTCAAACTTACCAACCTGTTTTTTTAGATATATCAGTTAGTTCACATGCCTCTTGGTCAAGCAAACATTGGATGAAATTTGCCTGATGGGAACATATTAAAAGAGATTTAGAAAAACAAACCCCTAACTTTTGGCAAAAGGCTAGAACAGTCACTGGAGAACTCCACTCAACAATTACAGTAGCTTTTCCTAAGCCTACTGATTGAAACAAAATTCAGACTTGCACACAAAAATATGATGAACTTGCTCATGAATATTATAATTGACTTCAGATATAGTTTGCCAATATGTTTTCCCATTCATAGGTTGTCTTTTTTCCCTTGATAGTTGATTAATTAATTTTTAAAAGGGATATTTGATCTAGAAAAAATGTTTTCAAGATTATGAATTTGTTACACTCATTACAAAAAAAATTAAAAAAACAAATAAGAGAGCAGAAGCAAGAAGAACTACAATCCTGCAGCCTGTGGAACAAAAACCACATTCACAGAAAGACAGACAAAATGAAAAGGCAGAGGACTATGTACCAGATGAGGGAACAAGATAAAGCCCCAGAAAAACAACTAAATGAAGTGAAGATAGGCAACCTTCCAGAAAAAGAATTCAGAATAATGGTAGTGAAGATGATCCAGGACCTCAGAAAAAGAATGGAGGCAAAGAACAAGAAGATGTAAGAAATGTTTAACAGAGACCTAGAAGAATGAAAGAACAAACAGAGATGAACAATACAATAACTGAAATGAAGAATACACTACAAGGAATCAATAGCAGAATTACTGAGGCAGAAGAACGGATAAGTGACCTGGAAGACAGAATGGTGGAAATCACTGTGACAGAACAGAATAAAGAAAAAAGAATGAAAAGAAATGAAGACAGCCTAAGAGACGGCTAGGACAACATTAAACAAGCCAACATTCACATTATAGGGGTCCAGAAGGAGAAAAGAGAGAGAAAGGACCTGAGAAAATATTTGAAGAGATTATAATCAAAAACTAACACCTCACTTACAGAAATGGACAGATCATCCAGACAGAAAATTAATAATGAAGCACAGGCTTTAAATGACACAATAGACCAGATAGATTTAATTGATATTTATAGGACATTCCATCCAAAACCAGCAGATTACCCTCTCTTCTCAAGTGCACAGGGAACATTCTCCAGGATAGATCACATCATGGGTCACAAATCAAGCCTTGGTAAATTTAAGAAAACTGAAATCATATCAAGCATCTTTTCTGACCATAATGCTATGAGATTAGAAATAAATTACAGGGAAAAAATGTAAAAAACACAAACACATGGAGGCTAAACAATACGTTACTAAATAACAAAAAGATCATTGAAGAAATCAAAGAGGAAATCAAAAAATACTTAGAGACAAATGACAATGAAAACACGACTATCCAAAGCCTATGGGATGCAGCAAAAGCAGTTCTAAGGGGATCATTTACAGCAATACAACCCAACCTCAAGAAACAAGAAAAATCTCAAAAAAACAATCTAACCTTACACCAAAAGGAACTAGAGAAAGAAGAACAAACAAAACCTAAAGTTAGTAGAAGGAAAGAAATCATAAAATCAGATCAGAAATAAATGAAATAGAAACATCGAAAACAATAGCAAAAATCAATAAAACTAAAAGCTGGTTCTTTGAGAAAGTAAACAAAATTGATAAGCCTTTAGCCAGACTCAGCAAGAGAAAGGGGGAGAGGACTCAAATCAATAAAATTAGAAATGAAAAAAGAGACGTTACAACACACACCACAGAAATACAAAGCATCATAAGAGACCACTACAAATAACTCTATGCCAATAAAATGGACAACCTGAAAGAAATGGAAAACTTCTTAGAAAAGTTTAACCTTCCGAGACTGAACCAGGAAGAAGTAGAAAATATGAACAGACCAATCACAAGTAATGAAATTGAAACTGTGATTAAAAATTTTCCAGCAAACAAAGGTCCAGGACCAGAGGGCTTCACAGGTGAATTCTATCAAACATTTAGAGAAGAGCTAACACCCATCCTTCTCAAACTCTTCCAAAGAATTGCAGAGGAAGGAACACTCCCAAAATCATTCTACAAGGCCGCCATCACCCTGACACCAAAACCAGACAAAGATACTACAAAAAAAGAAAATTACACACCAATATCACTGATGAATATAGATGCAAAAATCCTCAACAAAATACTAGCAAGCAGAATCCAACAACAATTAAAAGGATCATACACCATGATCAAGTGTAGATTTATCCCAGGGTTGCAAGGATTCTTCATTATACACAAATCAATCAATGTGATACACCATATTAACAAACTGAAGAATAAAAACCATATGATCATCTCAATAGATGCAGAAAAAGCTTTTGAAAAAATTCAACACCCAATTATGATAAAAACTCTCCAGAAAGTGTGCAGTGTGGGAATCTATCTCAACATAATAAAGGCCATATATGACAAACCCACAGCAAACATCATATTCGATGCTGAAAAACTGAAAGCATTTCCTCTAAGATCAGGAACAACACAAGGATGTCCACTCTTGCCACTATTATTCAACATAGTTTTGGAAGTCCTAGCCATGGCAATCAGAGAAGAAAAAGAAATAAAAAGAAAACAAATTAGAAAAGAAGAAGTAAAATTGTCACTGTTTGCAGATGAAATGATACTATACATAGAGAATCCTAAAGATGTCACCAGAAAACTACTAGAGCTAATCAATGAATTTGGTAGAGTTGCAGGATACAATATTAATGCACAGAAATCTCTTGCATTCCTATACACTAACAATGAAAGATCAGAAAGAGAAATTGAGGAAACAATCCCATTCACCATTACAACAAAAAGAATAAAATACCTAGGAATAAACCTACCTAAGGAGGTAAAAGACCTGTACTCAGAAAACTATAAGACACTGATGAAAACAATTAAAGATGACACATATGGATGGAAAGAGAAATCATGTCCTTGGATTGAAAGAATCAATATTGTGAAAATGACTATACTACCCAAAGCAATCTACAGATTCAATGCAATCCTTATCAAATTACTAATGGCATTTTTTACAGAACTAGAACAAAAAATCTTAAAATTTGTATGGAGACAAAAAAGACACTGAATAGCCAAAGCAATCTTGAGGGAAAAAACCAAAGCTGGAGGAATCAGACTCCCTGACTTCAGACTATACTACAAAGCTACAGTAATCAAGACAATATGGTACTGCACAAAAACAGAAATACAGATCATTGGAACAGGATAGAAGGCCCAGAGATAAACCCACGCACCTATTGTCAACTAATCTTTGACAAAGGAGGCAATAATATACAGTGGAGAAAAGACACTCTCTTCAGTACGTGGTGCTGGGAAAACTGGACAGCTACATGTAAAAGAATGAAATTAGAACACTCCCTAACACCATACACAAAAATAAACTCAAAATCAATTAAAGACCTAAATGTAAGACTGGACACTATAAAACTCTTAGAGGAAAACATAGGAAGAACACTCTTTGACATAAATCACAGCAAGATCTTTTTTTACCCACCTCCTAGAGTAATGGAAATAAAAACAAAAATAAACAAATGGGATCTAATGAAACTTAAAAGCCTTTGCACAGCAAAGGAAACTATAAACAAGATGAAAAGACAACCATCAGAATGGGAGAAAATATTTGCAAATGAATCAATGGACAAAGGATTAATCTCTAAAATATATAAATAGCTCATGCAGCTCAATATTAAAAAAAACAAACAACCAATTAAAAAATAGGCAGAAGACCTAAATAGACATTTCTCTAAAGAAGACATACAGATGGCCAAGAAGCACATGAAAAGATGCTCAACACCACTAATTATTAGAGAAATGCAAATCAAAATTACAATGAGGTATCACCTCACACCAGTTAGAATGGGCATCATCAGAAAAACTACAAAGAGCAAATGCTGGAGAGGGTGTGGAGAAAATGGAACCCTCTTGCACTGTTGGTGGGAATGTAAATTGACACAGCCACTATGGAGAACAGTATGGAGGGTCCTTAAAAAAATAAAAATAGAATTACCATATGACTCAGCAATCCCACTACTGGGCATATACCCAGGGAAAACCATACTTCAAAAAGATACATGCACCCCAATGTTCATTGCAACACTATTTACAATAGCCAGGTCATGGAAGCAACCTAAATGCCCATGAACAGACGAATGGATAAAGAAGATGTGGTACATATATACAATGGAATATTACTCAGCCATAAAAAGGAACGAAATTGAGTCCTTTGTAGAGACGTGGATGGACCTAGAGACTGTCATACAGAGTGAAGTAAGTCAGAAAGAGAAAAACAAATATATGTTAACACATATATGTGGAATCTAGGAAAATGGTACAGATGAACTTGTTTGCAAGGTAGAAATAGAGACACAGATGTAGAGAACAAACGTATGGACACCAAGGAGGAAAAGGGGGTTTGGAGTGCAGGTGGTGATGAATTGGGAGGTTGGGATTGACTTATATGCACTAATATGTATGAAAAAGGTAACTAGGGCTTCCCTGGTGGTGCAGTGGTTGAGAGTCCGCCTGCTGATGCAGGGGACACAGGTTCGTGCCCCAGACTGGGAGGATCCCACATGCCGTGGAGTGGCTAGGCCCGTGAGCCATGGCCGCTGTGTGTGTCTGGAGCCTGTGCTCCGCAACAGGAGAGGCCACAACAGTGAGAGGCCCGCGTACTGCAAAAAAAAAAAAAAAAAAAAGGTAACTAATTAAAAAAAAAGAAAAACTAATAAGATTAAAGCTGATAATTTAACAAAAATTAGGCACCTTAGTAATTTCTACTAAGATTTTTATGAATATCAGTATTTATGCATGTACATATTTTCTTTGCATTTTCCCTCTAAGCCTATTTCATTTCTAAAATTTTTCACTTACCATCATAAAAATCATGAGGAATTATTCATAAACATTATTCTAATGGATTGATAATATTCATCATGGGGATGTTCTTTAATTCATTATGCCATCTTATTAGTGGGTACTTAAGTTGTTTTGTGTTTGTGTATGTGAGTATGTGTGTGTGTGTATGCATGTATGTATGCATGTGTGTATGCATATGCTCATATGCTTCATTGGTTCTCAGATGGCCAGGGCCTAGTCAATCATGCTCCTCAGTTTCTTCCATATTTTTAGCATCAGTACATACAAGTCCTCTTTTGTTTCTTCTCATTTTCCATGATCTATATTACCATTCTTATCAATTATAGGTCCCAAGTTTAATGCGTTTTATGTATATCCTGGAACATGCAGGTATCCTTTTAAATTATGATATATTTTATGTTTACATAACTTTCTAGCAAATGGTATAATGTTTTAAAATTTCCAGCATTTTAACACAGAGACTCTCTTTTCTGAGGATTATGCATTCTGCTGTATGTACATATAATCTGTTTTTTCTTACTGTTGCCCAGTGTATAGAACATTGAAAACTATTTTATTTCCCATTCTCCACCAGCACAAGTAACATTGGATTAAATGTTCTCCTACATGTCCACTTCCATACTTGGAGAGAATTTCCTTGAAACTTATAATCAGAAATGGGACCTCTGGGATAAAGAGCATATATGGTCTTCCAGGAATTTTGCTAAATACTGACATTTTGCTTTCCAGAATACCTGAAATAGTTTACAATCACATTTATGTGATGTTTATGAGTTTTTTTTTGCCCAGCTTCTTTGTCAGCACTTGGTATTATCTGAGTTACTATTTTTTGCCATTTTGATGCATGTAAAGTGATATTTCTTAGTTTTAATTTGTATTTCTCAAATGACTAGTAAGTTTGGCTACCTTTTCACATACTTCTCACTCATGTAACTTCCCTGTTCATTTTCTATGTCTGCTTTCTTTGTGTTTCCTTTTTAGTAGTTTAAAAAATATCTCCACAAATTATTATGTACCCCTCCTTTCAAGAGGTGTTGCTCAATTCTCCTCATTTTGAGTGTGGGCTGGACTTCTAAAGAATAGAATGTGGCAGAAGTAACGGTGTGTCACTTGATATGGTCTAATTGTTACTACCTGTCCTTGAATCATTCTGTTCATATTCCTATATATTTCTGACATGTCCTAACATCTAATAGAATGAATGTCCTGGCCTTTTTGAAAGTTAACCAGAGTATTTGAAAGCCTTTGAAAACCAGAATATTTGTAGATTCTTACTCTTCCATATCTATTTTAGAATGATTTATTGACTCTTCCCCTAATACCTCTAATAACTTCCTCTAATTTTCAAAAGTTTAAATACCCTCATTCTTTTCTCACAAAGAAATAGAAATTTGTGCAAAAGGTTCACATCCTTTTTTTAAAAAAATTATTTTATTTATTTATTTTTGGCTGTGTTGGGTCTTCGTTGCTGCGCACAGGCTTTCTCTAGTTGCGGTGAGCGGGGGCTACTCTTTGTTGCGGTTTGCAGGCTTCTCATTGTGGTGGCTTCTCTTGTTGCGGAGCACCAGATCTAGGCACGCAGGCTTAAGTAGCTGTGGCTCACAGGCTCTAGAGTGGAGGCTCAGTAGTTGTTGTGCACAGGCTTAGTTGCTCTGAGGCATGTGGGATCTTCCCGGACCAGGGCTTGAACCCGTGTCGCCTGCATTGGCAGGTGGTTTCTTAACCACTGTGCCACCAGGGAGGCCCCTCACATCCTTTTTATACATACAATATAAATTTGTTTGAATAAATACAACATTGAAACTATATTTAGCTATGACTTAAGCTCTTTCAGCTCTCTATCCTTAGATAGGACCCTTCTACTTTCAAGGGGTTCCTACCCCTAAATGGGCAAAAGCCTGATATCAGAATGACTGACTGACACCTATAACCAAAGTTCTGGCATAAATTTCCATACAATTGCTTCATCAAACAGGGGAGAATTCTTTTTTTTTTTTTTTGAGAATTCTTGATTTTACTATTTTTTAACAAATTCTCCTGGAACGACAGGATGACAAAATCTATTCACAAAAATTCTTAGTCTTAATATCCATAAGCCATAATTCATTACTATATTCTATTTGGATTGAATAATAAAACCTAGAAGTTTCAAATAAGGATCCTTTTATACCTGGACTGGATTTTGATAGGGGCCTATGTTCATTCTGCTTGTATTATGGGAAGGCAACCAAGAATAGTGATTGTAATATTAGTATCTTTTCTTCCAATTAGAAGAAAAAATGTATATTACATAGTAGGATTAGAGGGATTATTGGTTCCATTTGGTGATTTTTCTTAGAAATAGCGCATACAGGTGTTTATTACGGATCATTTGGAAAATTAAAATGACATAAAGCTTTATCTTTCAGTTTGTCTTCCATGTATATTAAAGCATAAAGTTAAAGTAATTAAGCTGCTAGATCACCCCTTACCTGAAATGAGTTATTTTGATACATCTCAGTTGAGAGAACAGGTTGCCAGCGGGGAGGGGCAGAGGGGAGGGGTGGATTATGAGTTTGGGTTTAGCAGATGCAAACTATTATATATAGAATGGATAAACAACAAGGTCCTACTGTATAGCACAAAGAACTATATTCAATATCCTGTGATAAACCATAATGGAAAAGAATATGAAAAATAATGTATGTATATATATACATGTATAACTGAATCACTTTGCTGTACAGTAGAAATTAACACAACGTTGTAAATCAACGTATTTCAATAAAATAAATTTTAAAAATTAATGCATGATACAAAATTCATGTTAGACTATGATTTTTTTTTTTTTTTGCGGTACGCGGGCCTCTCACTGTTGTGGCCTCTCCCGTTGCGGAGCACAGTCTCCGGACGCGCAGGCTCAGCGGCCATGGCTCACTGGCCCAGCCGCTCGCAGCATGTGGGATCCTCCCGGACCGGGGCACGAACCCGGGTCCCCTGCATCGGCAGGCGGACTCTCAACCACTGTGCCACCAGGGAAGCCCTAGACTATGATTTTAACAGTAGGATTTCCACAATTGTCCAGAATGGTTATATAACCAACACAAGCTAAACTTCATTTGAAGTACTTTGTGCTTCTAAACACATCTCAAGTATCCTAAATGGTCTCAAATAGTAACAGGAAAGTGACCCCTAGCCTGCAGTTGCCAAGTGGTAAGACTAACCCATGGATAGAAGCTAATAGGTCATCAGGAGATCACTACGTACAGCTGTACACGAAAACCAAGTGAACAAACTATTTTCAAAGGTAATAGAAATATTTTGTTCTACTATATGTAGAAAGGAGTATAAAACACCATATAAACATTTTATTGCAATTCTTTGTATGATTGTTATTTACAATGCAGTGCAAGAATGCTCCCAGTAGCTGATAGTGGTTTGAGATAAAATGTTCTTTGTAAAGCAATTTCCACTATTTTCCATCTACACCAATTTAATGTATTCAGTTGTTTAAAACAGCTATTTTTATATTCGGTTAAATGTAATATTACAGTTCATATCATTTTCTTTTCACAGGAAAGTGATTCTATGAATCTAAAACTGAAAATTTAGATCAAAAGAAAACAAATTTAAATCGAGAAAATAATATGGAATAATAAATCAGTTAAATGATTTAACTGGGTCAACTAATTGTTTCTACAAATCAATCAATTATTTGATAAAATTTGTTGGTCAATTTAGTTAAAATATTAATCCAGATTGTTTTGTAGAAATCTTTCTTTTGCCTGACTTCTACTTATTCATCAAGACTCAACCAACTAAAGGGTGACATCATTCAGTAGACCTTGGATCTGACCTTCTTATCATTTTACTCCCAGTTCCCCCAAGGGTTCCAATAGTGTCTTGTGTTATCTCTGTTATGGCTCTTTAATTACAAGTGTTAATATTTATTGAGTCCCAGCTTTTGTCACACATTATCTAATTTCATCTTCAACAACTCTGTGAGACAATTTTTTTGTTCGTGGTGTCGTTTTGTTTGTTTGATAAATGAAGATACTGAGATTCGTGAGTTAATTAATTTACCCACAGTAAGTTAGTTAATAAATAACAAAGATCAAGAACGTATGATCAGAGAGACGAGAGAAGAGCCATGAACAGTGTTTGGTCTCAGAGGTCAAAAAGAAAAGAGAATTCCAAGGAGAGGAAAGTCAAGAAAATCAAAGCAAGAAATATGATAGCTAAGATAGAGCAATAATTATCATTGTATAGTTTTAGTCTGGTGTTGGTGGCAGAATCTAAATTATATTATTTTTAAAAAGCAGTGTATAAAGAAGTAGTCAAGATTCAAATTTGGATCTGTTTGATTTGAAAAGCTCCCAGTTTTTCTTCCAAGCTAGCAGCTTTCAGATGTTAGTACGTATGCATATGAAGCTTCTAGAGAAATTCTTATGAATGTAGGTTCCTGTCTCAAACAGCAAATCTCTGGAGTTAGACGTTGCATTTTTAAGAATCACCACCCCCAGGTGATTCTGGTGAAGTTGCCACTGGGCCACACTTTTAGATACATTGAACTCATGCCTACTATAACAAGGAGCTTCTTGAAAGCAGGGACCTCACTGGGTCTTCAGTAGTGAGCAGAATGCTTGATTCACGGTGAGGATCTAATGTAGTTTTGCAAAGCTAAACTGTGTTGTGGTTTGGAACAAATAATTTACTGTAATTTGAAAATATTATCTTACATGGGAGTGGCCATAATTTCTATAACTCAAGCACCCCGTTTGTTTGTGTTGTGAATTTGCATGCTGATTCTAAACAGTGTCCTTTTTTGTTTCCCAGTGGTTTGGATCTTTGCCCTATGAATGGTCTCCTGACTTATTTCAATGTATAACTATTTTCATTGACTGTTGTAACAATTCATTTGAGAGGACTTTAGCCTTCTTTAAAATAACTTGGCTTACCTCTATCCAATCTTTTTTCTAGCTTTTGTGATTTTAATTCTTATCCCAAAGATCGTATATGCTTATTTTTGAAAACTGAACATTTTAGCAAAGTAATAGGTAAGTAAATTTTTCTTGTTATTCTGCAATAGATGACATAGTTGTATACTTCCTTTCAATCCTATAATTATACATATTTACAAAAAGTATTATAACGTATATATCATTTTGTAACCTCTTTTTGAACTTAAATCATTAACAATGTTTTTACTATTAATTTTCACTAAAACTAAACTTTAAATAGACACATAGTATTGAAATGAATGTATATATTATATGTTTAACCATTTGCATATTTTTGAACTTTTAGGCTATTTTCAATGGTTTCATATTAAAAACTATGTTGGATAAATTCTCATATTTAGATCTTTACACACTTTTTTTACTGTTCCCTTAGCATACATTTCTAGAAATAAACTTCCTAGCTCAAAATATAAATATACTCAAGTTTTTTTGCAAGATTTCCATGTAAAATGTTTTACAATTTATATGCCCTAAGTAGTGTTTGAAAATATCTAAGTACCCTCATTAACATTAGATTTTATTACTTTAAAAAATTTGGTCACTCTGAAGGTGACAAATAATTTTATTTAATGTTTTAACTTGATTACCAGGAAGTTAAATTATTAATTATGTTTATTATTTGTTCATTTAAAAAAATTATAAAATGCTTCTTATGTCCTCTTTGCTGGACAGAACTATTAATTCCTCAGGATTTTATGATAGTCCAAAAAGATGGCTCTCCCACTTCTGGTGGAGGATTCAACATAATTTCCTGATTTCATCATCTTTGAAAGTGCTTTACCAAGTACAACTGCTCCTCTGTTGTCAGGACCGGCCCTGAGTTATGGTGAGAATTAAAGGAGATAAAGAAAGTAGATGACATTAAAAAAGTAAAGTGCTTTTCTCAGTACCTGGCACATAGTAATCATCCAATATATGGAACAAATGATCATAATTATATTAGGCAAATATAATCCTTGAAATAACTGATAAGCAAAATGATGGTCCAAACAGAAGTTCGTAAACAGGAAAATATAAGCATATTGATGCTTCTTGTGCAGCTGAAATAAGATAATATATATGCATACTCCTTGAAATCTAGAAAGCTGCATATGTTGAAACTATCACTATAATTAAAGTAGTTCCTATAATCTATTGATGGCCATCAATCAGTAAAGCAGGTGCTGTTATTTTTTCACTTTGGAGAGAAAAACACTAGGCAAGAAAAATTTTAAAGTTGACCAAGATTACATAGCCAGCAAGTGGTAGAGCCAGGATTCCAAATAGGGGATTGGTGTGACACCAAACTCTAGCTTCTAATATGTCATGAGGTAGCTTTTAAGGTCTCTGTAAAAAAGATGGAATACATCAGGTTGATACTTGGTGCAGGAGTTCTAAATTTATTTTTGTCTGAGGAAAATGTCAAGTGCTACTTTGGGAATCCTATGAAAACCCTGGACTCAAGGGGTTTGAGGCTGAGGCTCATTCATTTTCTCTGTGGTATATACCATGTGTACTACACATCTTTTCTTTGTTTTCTGTTTTGTTGTTATAAACATACCATGCTATTTCAGATATATTTCCTGACAAACATTTGTAAAAGTTTCTCATGCAATGTAACTAGCAAGTGGAAGTTGCTGGGTTCTAGATTGCAAAATGTTTCCATGAACAAATTATAACATCACATTATTTGAATTCCTTTAATGTATAGTTATATATATAGAAATGTATGCTAACCTTACAGAATGAGTTAGAAGGTACCTCCTTCCTATTTTCTATAAAAATGATTTATATAGAATTGAAAATATATATTCTTTGAATGCTTGGCAAAACTCGTATGTAAATTCTCTGGGACCTGGTATTTATTTTTAAATTCAAATGTCCAATTCAGCACTCTTTTTTATGGTTACATGAGTAAACAGATTTTTTAATTACTTCTTGAGTCAGTTTTAGCAAATTGTATCTTTCTAGAAATTCTTATATTTTGTTTCATGAAGTTATTTGTTAAATACAACATTGTCTTAATATTTTATTTCAGTTGCAACTCTATTATGTACCCTTTTCCTTTTATTATTGTTTATTTCTGCCTTTTGCCTATATTTTTGTGTGTGTGTATCTGTGTTTGTGTGTGTGTGTTTAAACCCCCCAATTAGATTTTGTTTTTTACTATTTGTATACTCAATTTTTATTTATATATACCCACATGTCTATTGTTTATTTAGTCTACTTGTCTTTCTGTAACTCTGACCTTTCTGAGATCATTTTTCTTCTTATTGAAGGACATTGTAAGTTCTTTAGTGGCAAGGTTTTGGTTAAGATGAGAAAATTAACTGAAAATGTCTTTATTTCACTCTGATTATACCAATGTAAGTTGAATGTTTTATTCTCTTAGCACTTTGAAGATATTCCGCTGTTTCCTACTTTTATTTCTACCAACTATTTATATTATTATTATTATTCCTTTTTACATAATTTGTTTTTTCTCTGCTTATATCCTCTTTGTTAATCTATATTTTGACTCTAATATATATTCCTTTTATTGTTGATGTCTAGGATTTCTTTGCTTCCTAAATTTAAGAATTGCTATGCTTGGACTTCCCTGGTGACACAGTGGTTAAGAATCTGCCTGCCAATGCAGGGGACACGGGTATGAGCCCTGGTCCAGGAGGATCCCACATGCCACAGAGCAACTAAGCCTGCGAGCCACAACTACTGAGCCTGTGTTCCAGAGCCCGTGAGCTACAACTACTGAGCCCATGTAACACAACTCCTGAAGCCTGGGTGCCTAGATCCTGTGCTTTGCAACAAAAGAAGCCACCGCAATGAGAACCCTGCACACCACAACAAAGAGTAGGCCCTGTTCACCGCAACTAGAGAAAGCCCGCGTGCAGCAATGAAGACCCAATGCAGCCATAAATAAATGAATAAAATAAATTAAAAAAAAAAAAGAATTGCTATGCTTCATCAACTCCATATTTTTCTGGTTACGTCACTTCCCCATTAGCTCTATTACCTCCTTCTGGAAATCTGACACCTCTTCCTTTCCTCCATGTCTCTTATGCGTAGCTTCACATTACCCATCTGATGATGTATCTCTGGTGACAGCTTCGTGTAACTTCTTGATATCTATCTTTTAGTTCACTAATTTACTTTCACAATGTCCAATCTGTTCTTTAATCATTCCTTTGAGTTTTTAATTATGACATTTTCTATTATTAGAAGTTGTATTTAATGTTTTTCCCCTCAAGTTTACTTGGTCATTTTGATAGTCTCTTGCAATGTATTTATAGTTTTAATTCACTCTTTGTTTACTTTAAACAAATTATTTCTGTTTACTTTTTCCAGATAACTTGAAGCACTACCAACCTTTGTTTTCTTTAATAAAAATTCTCAACTGTGATTATTCTAATTAAAGTTGCAAAATTAGAAAGGACTCAAACTTTTAAACCATATGTGGGCCTACTGAAGGCTATCATTTCTCATGGAGATGCTTTTTTCCCTTTTCCACTCTAAACCAGAGCTGAGAGCAATAAGCTCTTTCAATGTCTACCTCTGAGGAGAAATGCTCTTCCATGACTCCAGTTTATCCTTTTCTGAGCCCTGCCTTTATTGGTAGGAGAGGTCTCTGATATGAACCCCAACTCTGGGAAAGCCCAATGTGATTTTTTTTTTTGCCATCTAATTAATTACTTACAGAATTAAAACGAATTCAGACTTCTCAAACCTAAGTTCTCAAATTTAGTAGGTACATAAATCACTTGAGTATCTTAAAAGATAGATTCTCAATAAGCAGGTGGAGCCCAAGATTTTGCACCTCCAATAAGCACTCAGGAGTTGCCAGTACCGCTGGTTTAAGAATCAACACTGAATCTCAAGGCTATGACCATCAGAGACTGCAGAACCAGTGGCTATTCAGTGGCTTCAGTGCTAGCTTAGCTCTAGGAATTTATTCTCCTAGTTTGTTGCTGGCCACAAATGATTTCATTTAATTTCTTATAATGTCATATATTTATTTAGAAGGATGTCTTATATTTTATCTAGCATGAGTGTTTTGCAGTATGCAGATTTTAATCTACTATGTTGTGGGAAACAGAATTCTTCTCCATGTAAGGGAGAGAGTCTTATAATCCTTGGTATTCATATGCAAACTCAACCTATTAAGCATTATTTGTATACTATAAAAAAAAGTTGCACTGACATAGATTTAATCAAACATTTTCATATGGAATAAAATTCAGTCATTTTAAATGACTTCTAATTAGCTTTAATGATACACGCAAAAAGAAAAATGAATAAATGAAATAACAATACAGTGAACTTTTACATAATTTATGCAGGTGACAGATGAAAAATAGATCTCATACAAACATATTAGAAACCCATGGCTTGACTGTTTTCTACGACAGGGTTATATTAAAGTAGACTTACTGTACTTTTTTTTGTTGTTGTGTTTTTGTTTTTGCGGTACGCGGGCCTCTCACTGTTGTGGCCTCTCCCGTTGCGGGGCACAGGCTCCGGACATGCAGGCTCAGCGGCCATGGCTCACGGGCCCAGCCGCTCCGCGGCATGTGGGATCTTCCCGGACCGGGGCACGAACTCGCGTCCCCTGCATCAGCAGGTGGACTCTCAACCACTGCGCCACCAGGGAAGCCCCAAAGTAGACTTACTATACTTTTGATCAATGCATTTTAAAACCTATAATAAAACTCTTTTCATACTTTCTAAAAAAATCTGAATTGCAACCATTTGATAGTTGTCTTATAAATGTTTAGATCACTTAAAAATATTCATTCAAACTTACTTGTGCCACTTTATAGCTTTGATTAGATATTGATGATGCAGAACACTTAATTTCTCATAGTTTCATGCCAGGAAGGTGAGTGCTACTAAAATCTTGCAAGTTATTAAAGTCCCACTGCAATGACTATTTCTTTAAGTAATAAAAGGTTAATAAAAATTATGATTATTTTGTTTAACTGCCTTTTAAAACAACAAGCCTCTTAAAGGTTATTCTAATCAAAATCTCAAAAAGCTGCTCAAATCAACAGCAAAAACTTGACATATCTAGTGACATTTGAATCTTAGAACAACTCAAGAACAAACAAATGAATGCTAAAGGTTTGATTGTAGATATTATTTATGAAGTCCCATTAGACCATATTTTCATTTTTAAAAATAAAACAGAATGTCCCTATGTGCAAATTGTAAAACACATTCTAGAAGCATATGCCAACAAGAATAGATTTTTACAAATGAAAAGAAGGAATGACCCATTCTTTTCCCACAAAAAATAGTGTACCAGAAAAAAAAAAAAATCTATACTGGAAGTAAATGAAGAAACTCAACTAAGCATAGGTTGTCTCAACTACAGTGTGCAAATAAAATAAGCAAAGACATAAAGCAGAATGGATTCATTGTATAAAAATTAATTAAAGTGAATGAGACTTTTTTTTCCCAGATATAGCAAGGGAAATGATGAAATTAGCAAAAGGTAAAATATATATCACTAATGAATAAACAAGGGCATGAAATAAATGAATACTCTTAATTGTTAGTGTTCTGAATTAAGAAAGAAATAATTGATTCACTGAGAATTGTACAGACTCTTCAAAAAATGGTCATTGACAAAAGACACATTAAGAAATTATTGAGACAATGTGAACATGCACTAATTTCCAAAACCAGATGCTGCAGGCTATGAACACTCCAGAAGGAATTTATAATCATTTTCATTGAGTCCCTTAAAGTTGTTCTTAAGATATCCTTAACAACAAGACAAGTTTGAGAAGAATTAAAAAGTAAAAACAAAACAAAATATGAACCTGACTTAACTGAGACAAATGATCCTGAGTATGGCTTAGTGTAAGTCTGTTAAGAAGAAGTAAATGTTATGTCTTTACCTCATAAATTCTTAAAAGTGGTAAGGATTATATCTTTTCAATATATTTATAAAGTTCTTGGTGATGGTTTCTCTCTTTGATAATATCAATAGTAAAGTTATAGATAGAACAGATCCAGATTTTCCAGCTCAGTAGTTCTAATGAATAAAACAGGGAATACTTAATAAAATATGAAGATCATGTACTATTCCATCCTCCGTTCATGTCCATATGAGGCTAAGCTAGAGAAATAATACCTATGCTCCTTTGGAACGAACATAGAATTAGATCACATTTGATCAGTCATTATCTGATCAAAATGGCTAACATTGCATTCTGTGCTTTTGCTGTTTTTGCTAAGAAGCAAAGGAGGTGACGTTTTGTCATAGAACATGAAGAGACTCGAAATAATATTTTAAAAGACTTTTATACAGCTTACAATCTAAATATCTTATAATAAAATTCAAAAGAATAAGCTATTAATAACCCATGCTCACATGACCTTATAAATAAGGCAGTGTACTCTGAGAATCTTAAATCACTAATGGTTTTTTATGTCTGTGTTTTTTTCTCCTATATGAACAGGTCTGCACTAGTCTGCATTAATTAAATTTAAGTAGGATTTCTGAGCCTGGATCATCATTAAGTCTGTGGCCCTGATTTAAATCTGCAGTAAAACATTTCTCCATTAAGTCTTGTGCTTTTGTGTCATATTTCATACACTAGTTGTCTCTTAATTAAATCCATGATGGTTCACCAACACAGACTATTAAAATAACTATACTTTGCTCTTGACATATTTATGAGACAGAGTCATAAGACTATAGACTGATACTTGAACTACTCACTAGAAATGCTAATAAGATTATGATGAAGGTAAGATTGGAATATTCCTCTTCTTTCTCTCCTCTTCTTTCTAGAGATTTATTTTTATAACTGAAGTTCACTTCTATTTCAGATTCTAACTTTTATGCCAGGCCATCCGAAAGCTCTTTCATTGTAGAATAACTGCCAATTAATAGTCAATGGAAGCCTTGCAAAGTGTTAATTTACATCACATGATATTAATATAAACATTCAGATATATTCTCCTCTGAATTTTTTTCTATTCACAGCTGCAAATAAATATGTTAATCTAGATATATGTTTGCCAAGCCTTTAGGTGTTCAGAGTGAAGAAAATTTACAAGGCCTGAAAAGAGAAAATAGCCCTGAGTGAGAAAGCAGTTAACTTTTAGATGGGGTGAAAGGAAGTCCACATATGTCAACCTCAGATATACTGAATTTTCAGTCTGCTCACCACAAAGAATGATGGTGTCTTCCCGGGAGATTTTTCAGAGAACTTCTTCCTCACAGCATATGGTAAAAGAGAGTTTCCAGTTTGCTTTGCTTGCTTTCAGTAGCTTGATGTACACTTTGTTTTTTTTTTTTTTATTTTTCTTAGAAACATTTTTTTAATCATTTGTTTGGGAAGTAGGGGGTAGGGCCTTTAAGGGGGAGAAGTGAGATTAAAGGATCATAAATTTCAAATAATCAAAGCAGAGAATATGGACAGAACAACAGGGAAGCTCTTCATCGAGTGACTAACACAAACAGGCATTATCTAATACAAATACAGGGAGGAGCTTTTAAATCCATTTATCTGTTTCTTTCTGGTATCAGTATAACTTCTGCAGCTTTTAAAAATAATACTATACAATTCATCATTCGGCTCAATATTTTTAGCAGAAGTTTTTAAGAGTAAACAAAAATGAGAGATTAACTTATAGTTTTATTTCAGCGTAGGTCTGCAATGAGCAATGCAAGTATGAAATAAATTCTAAGGTCTTGTCAAGAATAGCAGCTACAGTCAGGCAGCTCCACTAAACACATTAAATCTAATAAAATCACCCTCACGTACTCCTGACACTAGTAGTAATTAAAATAACTTGTTTCAAAAAAATTGGTCCTATACATGAATACTTATTGGCAATTATTTCTTAGTTCTTCAAACCAAAGATAACATAATTTGATTCTCACACAATTTTCTTGTCAATGTGGTTCATATTGGGTTTTATATGCAGCTTAAGACTGTTAATTGCCATTTTGAGCCTCACAGTAAAATAGAGTTCAATATGTCGCTTTTCTCAAGCATAGAGAAATGTTTGAGAAATGCTTGTCTTAGTCTAATGAACTGTGAATAATTTACATCCTGAGTCCTGTTTTTCAGTATAAGTGGTTCTGACTTTTCTTAAAGCTTGTAAAGCCTAATCAACTTGTTACATTCATCTGATTAAAGAAATCTATGACAAAGTAGAAAGATGAATCCAGTGCTTCTTAAAGGCTGCTTTGGTGTTGTTTTGATTTTTTTAAAGGCCACTTTTTCATTTGGTTCTATTTTTCCTTTAACATTCTAGACAACGTATTATAAACCAAGGGTTTTATTTTCCATATTTGTGAGAAAATATTATCTGACTTAAAATATTTCCAAAATCTCCTATTTCTTGGCAGGCACACTCTTGAATTTAGAGACCTAGCTGTTCTGTCAAGAAGAAAAAGGAGCTCTTTTAGGGTGTGAATATTTTTCATTTCTGAAAGAATCACAAATATGAGACGTGATTCCAGCTACTTCTGAGCATGTATGCTTAACAGAAGTAGGCGGAAGAGATCAAGATAGTGAATCTACATTCAACAACGACCAGTGAAAACAGCAGCTTTGTGTCACTGGCATGAGGGTGGTGCAGACATTTTATATTGCACAGGAATTTGAAAAAGAAGTAAGCAAGTTTAATATTCACTAGGTATTTGCTCAAGGATCATTTTTTGGTAAAAGGTATAATTTTAAAAAGACTTAGAAATATATTAGAGAATGTGTGAGTCAAAAGGAATTTTAGAGACAATTTGATTTTACTCCTCATTTTGTGACAGAGGAAGCTAAAGTCCAGAGAAATTAAGTAACACATTTATTGTTTCATAACCTTGCAGCAGACTGATTGGTAACAGAACAAAGGGACTCATGATGTCAATTCTCTAAAATTAGGAATATGAAGAGAAGACGTATCAGTGAAGGGACCAGCAAACAGTTATTCTTTCTGAGACCATATTGTGCTACGGCTGCCTGTAAAAGAGATCCCTGCTTGAAGCTACATGCCTGCCGGCTATGGGGTCTCCTTATCCTCAAAGTATGGATAAGGAAAACGTAGTGGAAGATGAAGGCAGGGGGAAGAGATTATTTTTTTGCATTTTGAATCTACCCAAATGTTGAAAGTCCATGAAGTTAAATGGCAGAATGGAGTCCCACTGTGTATATATATTTGTATTTGTATATATTATTGTTTCTGGGTAAACTGTGAGTTAGAATATGTCAGAAGAATCATCAAGCAAAGCTAGAAGGTGGATATCAACTACCCCAAAATTCAAGGTATGGAAACTAAAATGGAGCCACTGGCAAAAAAGATGAGGATATGCTGAAGTCAAATTTGGCAGTAAATGGGCAACACAGAGAGGACAGGCCAGGAGACCCAACCCAAGGACTAGGACAAGAGAAATAATGACTTATGTGTTGTGGAAAATCAGAATCTACGTATAAGAGAAAAGTATAATATCAGGGGCTGGCAATTTTTTTTTCCAGCAAAGGGCTAGGTAGTAAATACTTGGGGCTTTGAAGGTTATATGTTCATTGTCATAAGTACTGCAGTCTGCCAGCCATAGACAATATATATACAAAAGGGGATAGCTGTGTTCCAATAAAACTTTATTTACAAAAAGAGGAACCAGGTGGATTTGACCTGCAGGCTATAATTTGGCTATGACTCTTTTAGATAGAAAGGTAGATACAGATAGATGCTGGGTAGATGGTTAGATATGAGAGAGAAGGGGGGAGAGAGAGAGAGAGAGAGAGAGAGAGAGAGGTATAGGTATAAATCTTTATCGCTTCATAAGCAACATACTTATTTCTCGGATTGTAACTAAATACACTCTGAGAATGATAAAGGAGCATAGGTTTCTATTAAAAATAAAGAACACATCTTTGCTCCAAATAATCTCCACACCACAGCCAGCACAACTTTAAAATATACAAATCCAGTCAGATCCTCCTACGATTAAAACCCTCCCAAGGCTTGCCATTACAAGTAGACTACAGTTTTGAACCACGCTTAATTCTCTCATTTCACCTTTTACCATTCTCTTTCTTATTCACCACACTTTAGCTCAACTGGCCTTGTGATTTTTCAAACATTGAGATTGACACCAAAGTCATTTAGCTCACTGTTCTCACTGAGTAAAACCTGCCTTCTCATATTTTGGTATGATTGGCTTTATTTCAATATTCAGGTATCCTTCAATATTCAGGGCATCAGGTCATACCTTCTCTGTTTACTTTCTTTGTAACACACTCGTCAAAGTCAGAAATTACTTTATTCACTTACTTGTTTATTTCCTGTCACCATAACTAAAATAAAGCTGCTATAAGGGAAAATATGCCTGTGACACTTCTCACTACATTTTAGGACTTGTAAGAGTGCCTGACACATGGTAGATGCTCATTAAATATTTGTAAGTAAATAAACCTGATAAGACTTTTTCATACATTTTCTTTTGTGATGCTCAGAAGAGTCTTGCAATGTGCTATAAGTATTATTGCCAGATAATAAAATGAGGTCTCAGAGAAGTTATATGATTTGTCCACATTTACTGAGGTATAAAATGGCCTAACTATACTGTCCAGTGTTTCGTTCTAAACCCAGTTTGTTTAACATTTGTTATCTGTCAAAACTCTACTAACACTTACAAATATTAGCTCCTTGTAAAACCTTTGTGCCATAAGTACTAGTATCAGCATCATTTTATAGGTGAGAAAACTGAAGTACAGAGAGATTAGATAACTGTACAATGTCTCAAGAATAGCAAGGGGCACAGCTTGGATTCAAACCCAGGTATTAGAGCTCTGGAGTCCTTGTTCTTGACCAATACATTATGCTGTATTTATACAAATACAGTCTGTCTGCAAGATGCTTAGATTTGAACAACTGTAAATAATGTATTCATTTCCTATGGTTGCTATAATAGATTATCTCAAATTAGTGACTTAAAACAACGCAAACTTATTCTCTAACAGTTCTGAGATCAGAAGTCTAGAATGAATCTTATGGGACTAAAATCAAGCAATCAGCAAGGCTAGTTCCTTTTTAATTCTCCGGGAGAGAATCCCTTCTTCCGTCTTTTCTAGCATCTAGAGGCCCAGTGTATTCCTTGGTTTGTAGCCCCTTCCTTCATATTCAGAACCAGTGGGTAATATCTTCTGTCTCTGACTCTGCTTCCCTGTGCTTCCGTCATCTTTTTGTGACTCTGACCCTCCTATATCCCTCTTGTAAGGATGCTTGTGATTATATTTAGGCCCACCTTGATAATCCAGGTTAATCTGCCCTTCTCAACATCCTTAATTTAATCAATTTAATTGCATCTGCAAAGTGTTCTTTACTTTATGAGGTATCATTCACAGGTTCTGGAGATTAGGATGTGGAAATCTTTGGAAGGCTACCACAAATAATATCTAGCCAACTGTTCAATATCAATTATTTTAACCACTTAACCAAGCATAAGTGGAATGAAAGTGAATGTCATATTGTTGCTGCTCAAATGTCAATCTGACCCCTTGTGCTAAATTGCCACCCTCATACCCATTCCCTGCATCTCATTTTCAGCCTGCTCTAATTTTCCCCATAGAGCTGCCACCATTCACAACTATAAAATTTACTCTTTCTTCTACTAGAACATAAACTCTGTGAAGGAAGGGACTTTGATGGATTTGTTCACAAATGTATCCCATCCCCCATGCTTAAAACAATATCTAGCACATAATGGGCCCTCAATAATTGTCTGGTAAATAACAAATACATGAATAAACATCAGTTCACAGATCAGCTCCTGAGAGAGTTGGGTAAGGTTGATGGGATAACAGCTTTGTTAACTGAGTTTTTAATTGACTATTTAAAAAATATTCTACACAGATTATTCTGCTACAATAATATGGTCTTATTATTGAACTCTTTATGATGACAAAAGCATGCAATCTATTATTATAATACACCCAAGGGATAGGATAGTGTCTGGCACATAGTAGGCACTCAATAAAATTTGCTGAGTATATGAATGGATCACAGATTCAGGTACATAAGGAGTCAACTTCTTTGATATGCTCATAGCTAAAAATGAATCTTTCAGCGTGCTAAAAAAGATTATGTTAATAGATTATAACAGAATTCTAATAGTATATTCTAATATTGTATTTAAATATATACATCTTCCATAGTTTTCAATGCTAATCCTATATGTGGGGGGCCGGAGGGGTGAGTGAGAGAAAGAATTGGAACATCACTGTAGTAGAATTTAGTCTACTTTTTTTTGTACCACAACTTCCCAGAATTATTTTGACAGAAGCATATAGGAGTCTGGAGTCCAGCTACTTAGTAGTAGGACTTGAAACTATCAGTCACTTTGTTACAAGCAAAGTGGTGTAAGAAAGACTATACTGATTCCTTTGACCACACCATGGTCAAGATAATTCTTTAAACTGATGGGTCACTGAGATGAGGATTAAGACTGGAATATATTGCTATATGCAAATTACCTAAAAGTCAGAAATGAGGCTGATCTTATTTAGCTGAGGTCATCTCAAGGATTTTTTTCTAGCTATTTTATAGTTTCTAATTCTGTCATTCATTGGAATATGAACAGATAGTAGAATTAATTTTGACCTATATCACTGTATCAACCCTTATGACCTGAAGAACATACATATGCACTATCATTTGCATTTAACTTTTTTTTTTTTTTTTTTGCGGTACGCGGGCCTCTCACTGTTGTGGCCTCTCCCGTTGCGGAGCACAGGCTCCGGACGCGCAGGCTCAGCGGCCATGGCTCACGGGCCCAGCCGCTCCACGGCATGTGGGATCCTCCCGTACCGGGGCACGAACCCGCGTCCCCTGCCTCGGCAGGCGGACTCTAAACCACTGAGCCACCAGGGAAGTCCCTACATTTAACTTTAATATATAAAAGCATTCTAGACTGAATAGGGTGAAGTAGTTTGAGAGTTAACTGGTCCATCCTCCTCTACCCTAGTTCACTTTTTGCTATTTGTGTGGGTATCTGAGTAACTCATATGATGTACTCCTTGCATTTGGAAGTTCTCCTTAGTCCTAACTTAAATATCTATTCAAATGCATCTTATTTTACTTTATTTTGTTTTAAAAATGTTAGCCCCTCTGTGGACAATAGACCTGCTTCCATTTGAATTTACTAGATCACTTCATAGTTTAAGTGTGGTACATAACTCTTTTGAAATTGTCCTTTAAAAAGCAAAGATCCTAACTTTCCAGAAAACCTTTTATGATTAATGTGAAATGGCTATCTGCTGGTATAGGAGCCTCAAAAGGCTCCCTGTGAGATTGCCAAACCATAGTTAGAAGTGCCCTGAATACACCCATGAACGTAGATTTAAAATTACCTTGCATTATCATTGCATTGATGTATCTTAATTTTAAATCAGATAAACTGTTAATTCTATTTAAATAAACCTTACCCTCACAGAGGCTGAAACTGTCCTTTACTCCCCCATCCCTCCTTTATCTTTTTTTTTTAATTGAAACCACCACAAAGCTGGAATTGTGAATGTTTTACTTTATTTTTTTTAAGTAAAAGTGGAGTTGGCAGTGATGTTAAAATTTATTGGCCCACTTCAGTAAAAAAACCAAAATCTACAGATGGACTTATAATATTTCACTTTTATTCTTATTCTACATAGCTGGACTCCTGCTTAAGTAGGAGGTGTGGAAATTAATTATTTTCCTCCCATGTGTACCATCCTCTTGTGGCTTCTGTCACAAAACAGCACACTGTGGGATTTTATAACCAGAATTCTGCCTCCTAGAATGCCTCATTAAGTGGATAATATCACCAAATCTAACTTGGTGATTGGCTCAGTTTAGTCATGTGATTCACTGTCTCTTCAGTATTGAGGTAGGGCAAAAGCAATCTCTCATTAGTTTATACAGTGGTAGAGCTCAAAACAAAGAAAGAGAACACAGAAATTTCAAGCCAAGGAGACCTTAAAGATCACTTAGTCAACCCCTGCATTTACAGTGAAGAAAATTACTCTGGAGAGTTTGAGATTCTTGTCTAGGTTCCCCTAGGTAGTTCAAAGCAAGGCTTTCCTACTATTCTGTGCTGTCACTCTCATCATTCAGTAAAACAAAATCCCATCGGCAGCACTAAAGTAGATTCAGTACTAAGGGATTTATGTGTATGCACTAGACGTTAATTCAGAAATCTAACTATGCCAGTCTGCATCTTAAAATAATTTGATGGCCTCCCATTACCTTTGGCACAAAGTTCAAACCTTGGCATATATGTTCCTTCATAATCTGCCTCTTGAATTACAAGTGTCCTGTATTAAAATTACCTTACAGATCCCCTTATTAGCATTTCACTAAATATGCCATTCTAGCACGTATCTTCCTCCTTACAAACATTGCTTATTCCCTCTGCCTGGAATTCTCTTTAGTAAGAGGCAACCAGCTAATAACACAGTCTTTCATGAGCAGAGCAAGCACTACTTTTTTTGGAAGCATTTACTAAGTTCTCCAGGTCATTTAGGGACTTGTTTCGGTGATTTTCCCATAATACCTATATTGCACACTTCTTTTACATCTCTCATAACACTATTATAAGTGTAGATTTTCTGGAATCCTCTATTAATATGAGTGCCATGATCACAGAGACTTTAACTTCTTCATTTCTGTATTCCCAGTGCCTAGTAGGCACTCTCGCGCCCAGTACCTGACCCTGGTAGGCATGAAATATACATTTATTGAATGATGAATGGAAATAGCATGTGTTTAAATGATAATCAAACTTGCACTTCTCTCCATTTTATTTTTATTTCTATCTCTATACCTACATCCACCACTATTTAGACTTCTACCATCATTTCTCTTTCAGGCAGATGAGCAAGCCATTCCTAACAATAAAATAATTCCCAGCAACTCTTTAATTACTTTCATTTTCAACTATAACTCCCAAGGGCACGTAACAAAGGCTAGGACTATGCAACACAAAGTGAAATGTGGATTTGGCAGTCTGATCATTAATTGGATCAATGTAGATAACCAAATAATTTAATGCCTGCAGTAGGTGAGGTAAGTGACTTTGTCTGGCATTGTGCTTCATATTTACTTTTCTTTAAGAAACAAAATATGTGGAAATTTTGTGGATATTCAGATTGAGTTCACTTTTTAGCATGTCTACATAGATCAGCTTACTGAGATGTGTGTTGAACTTCCACTTCACTTACTGTGTATGCATTGTCTAAATGGTGAGAATCTTTTTCCTGAAATATCATCACTGGGAAGAAGATATAAAATATGCCTCAGATGAAGGGAGTCTTGTTATAATACTGGGAAAAAATTTAAAATGAAACAAAGCAAGGAAAGGAAACATTTGGATTTAAAACTGACTGCTAGCTCTACCCCAAATTATCATGTTACAAGTCATGAGAACACAATTAATATTAAAATATTCAGCTTAATCACATGAACTATGATAAAAAATATATATATATAATCATGTTTTTAAAAGGGAGTAAAATGTTAGGCTATTTTCTAAGTCTATTAATTTCTAGAATCAGAAAATTTTGCTCATGGGAACACAGCAGACCTAACTAGAGTTCCTCATGTAAGTAGCTTAAGTGCATTGTTCCTCTATAAATGGTCACATAAAAGTTCAGTTTATAATAATATTTTGAGATAACTGATTAATGTTGCTAAACTATTCAAGTGTAATGCTGAGTAATTATTCATTCCCATACCCAGAATGACAAATACTTAAAAAATGAAGTACAAAGAAAAATAAAAATGTTAACTATTATATAGACCTTTTTGTGTGTGAGAAATAACAAATCACAGATTGTAAAGAAAACTAAAAATTCCTTTATGCTCAGAAAGAACTGAATTTTTTTTTTTTTTTTTTTTCGGTACGCGGGCCTCTCACTGTTGTGGCCTCTCCCGTTGCGGAGCACAGGCTCAGCGGCCATGGCTCACGGGCCCAGCCGCTCCGCGGCATGTCGGATCTTCCCGGACCGGGGCACGAACCCCCTGTCCCCTGCATCGGCAGGTGGACTCTCAACCACTGTGCCACCAGGGAAGCCCCAGAACTGAATTTTTTTAAAAAAATACTTCTGGCCAGTAAGAATAGATACAGGAGTGTGTGTGTCTTGTGTATCTGCAGAACAAAAAACAAACCATGGCATCAAGATAAAGTAAAACAAAAATATATCATGAAAAGTCCATTTTTGCATTTTCAAGAAATCTATTCTTTAGCGGCTTCTTGGATATCCATTTATTTTTTCTTGATACTGTTATGATGCATCTTGTAAAGTGATAAGATGGCAGTTTGAAAACACATCAAGATAATTTCCTTCCATGAAGGAGACAAGGAGGCCAACTGCAAAGAGTCTTCTTCTGTGGATTGGGGGCCACTAGCCAGTGTTTCAGGAAAGTTCTATCTCCTCCTTGAAGTAATCCTTAATGAACCGCTTAAGTGTAATGTTCTTTGTAAAATTAAGGTGCTAGCTTCACATATTAAAATTATCAGTAATTTGGATCACCCCTGTAACTTTTGTTTCTTAGCGTTCTCTTGTATTTTTCTTGCCACTATTCTTAAAATATATTTCATTTCTCCAGCATACCTAGTGAATACAGAAATTTTACTTTTTCTTCCTTTAGCTTTCTCCAGAGTACCTAGAGAATTTCTACTCACCTAGCATTCTTGGTGAATTGTAAGTAGTTCAATAGATATTATGGGTGGTTGCCAAGCCGGGGGGTGGAGGGGGTAGGAGAGGGATGAATTGGGAGTTTGGGATCAGCAGATGCAAACTGGTATATACAGAATGGATAAACAACGAGGTCCTACTGTATAGTGCAGGGAACTATATTCAATATCCTGTAATAAACTATAATGGAAAAGAATGTGAAAAAGAATGTTATACATGTATAACTGAGTCACCCTTCTGTACAGTAGTAATTAATACCACATTGTAAATCAACTATACTTCTATTAAAAAAAAAACATGAAAAAACAGGTATTATGGAAATTCACTGATATTTGGAATCCATCTGACCTACACTATTTATAGGCTTCTTAACTTTCTTTTATCAGATGTTTATAGAAAACCTAGCCTGATTGCTCAATGACAAGATTTTATTCAGTGAATCAATCGATGAAGCAATCAGTTTTCTCCATGACAAGAACAAGTAGTTACTGTTATAACAAAGATTAGAGTTGGGAAGAATCACATCTATGAGGCCTGGTAACATTAATCTGCACAATATTTAGTTACTTATTTTTTGGTATTGCCATTGTTATTTCGGGTATCCTCATTCCAAGACACCATACTGTAATGAGCTATGTGGTTTGCACTGGATAAAATCATTGCTTTATATTCTGATGTTTGGAATAGCCCAATTGTTCCCAATTCTGTGTCTGCACTCTTTCAGCTGTTAGAGAGGTGTCTTTTTTCAGCTTGCAATAGCATAAGGCTTTGCCTCTAGAGTAACAAAAGTATCATGTCAAAGAGGGAAATAGGCTTCGCTGTACCTGTGGTTTGATGTAATGGTTGTTAGGCACGGATCCACAGAGAGAAATTTCACATAGCTCGGAGATATTCACCATCTGCCATAAGCCTTGACCCTATTTTACAACAGTATCTATAAGCTACGGGGGAACATGTTATTGAAGGATGTCTGATTCCAAGAACCATCACAGCTGTCACTGGGGTTTACTCCATCCACTGGCTGATATGCTTATCATAACCACAAACCTTATATCGACTCATGTTCAGATCTTGACTGTTCCCGTTATACAAGAAAGAGTTAGAAAATAAACACTTGTAGCAGTTTCAGCTTAATGCTTTTTAGAATTGTGTTGGCTAGACAGCAAATCAAATATTCCCCTCCCTTCTTCCCTCCCTTTCTACCTTCCATTAAAACAAACACAAAAATCAAATAAAGCGTAAGATCATAGATCTTTGTGGTCACACTGCTAAGGCTTGGAATTTGAAAATTAGACCTAAGGAACAGATGTGATTCAGCTAACAGAGATATGTAAATCTTCACAAGTCCATGGGCTGAGAGCTAAGAAAATAATGATAATAAATAAATAAAAATAAATCAGGTCAGGTCTGGCAGATATTACGCTCTTTAAAAGTAAGAGTTTAAACAACATTGTAATTCCAAGCATCAATGTTGCACTTTGATTATGATTATTAGGTAGGTCATCATAGAAATGCATGACAAGAAAGCCTAGAGAGAGAGTGGAGATATTTTTTCAACTTATCTACTAGGTTGTTCACCTCATCTGATAAAGTCTGTTGATGAAATAGCTTTTGGTATCTGGTATCCCTATATCTTAATGGTCATTAGTAAATTTCAAACAATCACTGTGATCATTTCACTGCCACAAAGGGTTAAGATTGTGATTCTTAGGGACGTCACCCTCTTTATGTTTAATGAGTGGGAGCTACATCCAGAACCATGCAGTGCTCTTTTCCCATCCTCTTGGAAGTGCACTTAAGCACAGTGTTATATAAAGGAGTTAAATACAGAAAACACTATATCCTGACAGTAAGTTAGGGCAAGGCTGCTAGGCAAGGTTGTCTCTTGTCCCACTGCATGCACCCAACAGCCAATAGTTAAGATATCCTTCACCTCACTCACTGTGTCTACACAGGAGGGAAATTATCTGGCTTTGAGATTCTTCCCTGAGACTCTCCATATACTGTTCTCTGGTATTCACAACTTCATCATACTGCTCTAAGTCATCCTGGGCTATATATTCCAGCTTTCTCAGCTTTCTGAGGTCTTGAAGCTGTTGTGGAATACCCTGAGCTGTGCACCATCTCTTCACTGTATGAATCCTGCATACAATACAGACTTCACAGAGGGATAGGTGAATACCTGAATTCCTGCAGCCATTCTCTCCTTTATGCCAACAACTACCTTCTATTATGGTTTTGTTTTGGCCAAGCAGGGAATCATTTTTAACCTCTGAGCAGTCTATTAAAAAATGAACAAATATTCATTTTTCTGGTGTTAATGTGTTGTACTGCAAAATCTACTCTAATTACCAGTCACTGTTGAATTATCACTTCCGTCTTTTATACCTATTTATACATTTGTATAAATAGCTATACTTGGAAGCACTAGTTGTCACATCCCTCATGCTTCCACACTGAAGAGTCTCTAAAATGTTATCAGAATCAGGGTTAAATGTTATTTAAAAACATTTGCTGATTCCCCTAGCTACTGAGCAGGTTCTCTTGCTTCTCCTAGATCTCCTGACATCCCATGACCTCCTCTGTGAGATCTCTCCATGTGTCCGGGGCTGACAAGTCGCTCCACGACAGAAATACTGTGATGCTAAAGGCCCCACATAAAAAGCTTTTTTCATGAACTCTAATTGGTCTGTATAAACAGTGCATTGTTAATGTGGCTATAGCAGCAATAGTTTCTTGTGCCCAACTCTAATTTACAACACATACACAAAAGTCTCTTATGGGTCTGATCTATCCCGTGGATTCCCCAGATTCTCCCTCCCTCAGATTGCCACGGATCCACGGCTAGCCATGCATGATCCTAATGCCAGCTGTATGTGCTGAAGGCCCCTGATTTCTAAGCCTGGCTGTGAGGCAGAATTATCAGGAGAATCATGTTAAAATGTTGATTCTCATATCCTATTCCATACCTACTGAATTAGAATCTTCATGGCAGTGATATGAGAAATGGCTCTCAGATCAGAAAGTTATTATTATTTTTAAAAGTTTTTAAACAAATTCCCTTTCTAACCAGTCCAACCCTAGTCTGGTTGGCATTTGAGAACTATTGTTTAAGCTATATTTATTCTGTTTGAAAGAAAAGGAAATGGTACAGGACAAGATGTCAGTCCTTTGGTAAAGTCAAGGTAGCTTATCACTGTGCTACCTGCTCCTTTTGTAGGACTTTGTCATGAAAAGAGACCTGATATGTTTGAAATGGATATATCAGATGGTAATTACACCCACAAATTCATTCTGTGATGGTTTTCCTGCTATTTCTTTGGTCACAGAAATTAGCAATCTGTTTTGTTTTTTAGGTATCAGAGAACCATTTATTTATTTTAAATTGTTATTTGCCAGGAGCTCACTCTATACCAGGCACCCTATAGGTGTTCTGCTTCTCTGGTTGAACACTGAATTGTTCACCTAGTGTCATGTATAATGGAGAATTAGTGATACAAATAAACCCCAAAGCAAAACGAATTGGATTATTTGAATGAACTGTGCAGAAGTTCTTGATATCATTATCAAATTAGCAGAATACAAAAATCCATTTTATAAAGTATGAAAATAGCTTCGTCCAGTAAACCCTTCATTGTAACATATTTGACCCCCAGATAAATAGAGTATGGTCCCTAGAGAATCCTGTAGAGGTTGAGAGCTCACTTCAACAGGGAGAGAGACTGGTAATACACAAAAAGAGTCAGTCACAGTGTCTGGATGGGAAATGACCCCAGAAGGGGAAAAAAACAAAGTCTACTTACATATAGATTCAAAGAGCCTACTTAACTATACTCAGGCCACTGAACAGATCAAACACTGGCCAGACTCAGGAGGAATTCCTAAACCTCCATGCAAAATACCACGTGGTGCCTGTGGATGTGATACAATATCTGAGGGAGTAATGCAGCATGGAAGCTTCCCTGAGACCTGGATAAGAAATGATGTACTCAGCAAAAATGTACTTGGTGCACAGAATTATTCACCAGTAAAGGGAAAACAGCATCCTTAGAGCCAGAGTTCTACTAGAAAGGATCCCCAAGGCAGGAGACCGGACCTGCTGGAATGACAACACCATCTGGGTAGCAAGGATTATATGGCCAATGCCTGGGGTTTCCAACCTTGCCCGAGTACTCTGTCTTTGAAGCAGACTCATAATATCATCTGGGAGGACTTTAGACCATTGTGATTGTTTTTGTGTGTGTGATCTTTGTAGCTATTTCTCTATTCCCTTATCACAACTTCAATTTGATAGATTGCTTAAAATACTTAAAATGTATTAACTGAGGTCAGTTTCCTGGGTTGGTTGAAGGAGTGATTGACCAGGTTTGTACATAGAGTGGTACCAACCTTAGAAAGGTAACCCAGTCTTTAGTTTCACTTCTCCTGAATGGAGATCCTAGTACAGTGACTGAAGACAAATTTCTTGAAGGCATGGACTGTATCAAGTCATTAATATGAACTGAAAGGATAATTTTGTTTTTAAGTAGATTTGTGTCTTCCAAATGTCTTAATGCAACCAGACTGACTCCCTAGAATTAATACTGAAGATAATAATAGTAAAATCGTGACCACAGAGAAATTTTTAGAACCCAGAACATACTAAGGAAAGAGAAGAAATCAATATTCTGTCATATCTTGACTGAACTCTGACTTTCTATTGCTACCCCCCGATGTCTTATTGAGAACAGCCAGATTCTAAGAATCTTTCCAAAATGTTGGATTATGTTTTTCTTTCCTTTTACATTCATTTCCATTACTCTTTTTTTTTTTTGTGGAGACTTTATTTTCTTATTCTGTAATACTTTATAGGCCTCATTCCCCCTAGTTTCTCACATGCCCTCCAAGATTAAATTTAAAACACCACATGATTGGGCTTTAGATCTTCAATGACTTCTTTAACCCACTGCATCCTAGATCCATCACTCCCCATAAAGAGAATCTGCCCAGATTCTCTCTGCCCAGAGAAATGCATTCTTTCTCTCCTTTAAACATTTTCTGTACTCTTCTAATGGCATTTGATGCAATATTCCTTTTATTACAGCATTTTCTCTTATAGCTTGTCTTTTAGACTCTACAGTTCTACCCTTGATGACATGTCTGTGTCTGATTCATCTCTAGCTTCCATCAGGCCCCTGGAAGAATGCCGAGCACATAGGAGGATAGGGCTTTGCTCAATGATTATTTGTAGAATGAACCAATGAGGAATCTTGGCACCTTAGAAAGAGTACTGAAAATTTCAGATCCTTCAGCCAGTACAAGCTATAGGTAATGGTCTTAGAAAAATATATTATCAAATACTTGGAATTCTATGATCTTATACCTGAGTTTCTATTGTGCTCCTGAGGTGCAACAAATTATAAATCAAGACACTTGGGATGTTGTCCTGGCCAGTAAATCACTGTCTTGGTTTCTTGATCCATGAAATGGGGCTAACAACAGACTAATATTGTTGTTACATGGATGGCCAAGACCCTTTCTGTGAAAATGCTATTGAAGGTACCAAGAACTGTATAAATACTAGGGTTACTGTCTTATTCTACAAATGCCAGATGCTGAATTGATTATTTGTTTGTCTGTTTCTCCTACGTTTTTACATGTGTAAATATATGGACAAATAAAAAATGAGGGGAAAAACTACTTAAACAGTACCCGGATCAAATATTTTTAGTATTCTTTACTATGCTTCTAAATATTTAATAGATTGTTAGTAGATGCAAACATAGAAGACATTATTTCACATTTGCATGTTAATGAAAAATCATGAATTATACATTATTTGCTGTGTGGAGTAGTAGAAACAGTATTCATTTTTTACAGCCATAAAAACTTAGATTGTCTCCTGAAACACACATCAAATCCCCTTCTGTAATAGTGCCAGAAAGATCTGCAAGCCTTTTAAAACCATCTCCAGTGAAATTAGATTTGTTTGTGCCACTTTGCAACACACTAGTGTGAAAGTTCATTTTAAACAAAATAGTTTTAATAATGTCATTACTAATGTATATTTGGTCATCACTAAAAAATGGGGTTTTAATATGAATGTTTCATTTTAATAAACGGCAGAGGAAGCAAGTTGCCCTGAGTCAGCAGGAAGTGGTTATACACCAGAGAACAGCCTGATTGTGTTAGATTCATCCAGAACACTGAACAGCCCAGAGACGGTCCAAGAAAAAACAACTGGCTTTATTCAAATGATTAGGCTTTCTGCAGCTCAATAGTGAGATTCACACATTCTCCTATTATTTCTTGACCTCATGCCAAAAACTCCCACATACAGTAATAATTAGAATTAGTGTTTCCAGTGCATGCCTCCATCTTCCTAACAAACAGTAAAAAAACATGTGGTGCTTACAAACTATGCACTTAATAAACATTTTCTTTACTCTGATTAATACAGCTCAATTTCTTAACTCTTTACCATTATGCCAAGTATATCTACCTTCTGTTGCTCAATCTCTACAAGTACCATCACTACCATTGTTGATCCTACAGTTTTGAAAGGAACCGGTGTTTCTTTCTGCCTCTCATTAAATTCTAAGAAGTTTCTTTTATTTTCCTGGTCAGAGCACGTACGTAAAGCTGTCTTTGACTGCTGCCATTCTGGGTCATGTGCAATTTTTGTCTGGTAATGTGGAAAACTGTAAATACTTCAAATATTGAATCACAAATGCTGGAATTAGCATATAGTACAAATTGTTGTGCTGACTATTTTAATGAGAGGCACAGTTTGTGGGGACGGTCTGGAAGGGCCTATGAAAACTTAGTAGATGTCGGTGATATTGTTCCGTCTCCATTGCCCATCTGAACTCCTCACTAGGCTTCTTGTTACACTCAGTCCGCACTGCCACGAGGGGAATGGCAAGAAGGGAGTCATGTCATATTTATGCGTTTAGTGATTCTTGTAGCACTGTGGTTATCACCACTCACAGAAGCCTAACATACATCCAAGGAATTTACCTTTAGTTGGTAGAACCTAATGGGAAATCAAACAGAAATCACAAGCAGGATTAAAAATAATCAAAACTTAAAAAACTATGTTTAATAGAATAAATCTGATTGCTAAGCCAAGTGTGATCAGAATTTCTTGTAAGAGATAAAGCTCAGGACTGGAATCGTAAAACCTAGACTAGACCCCATGGCTCTGCCACTAGCTGATTTTACTCTGTCTTGATGAGGCATCTGGTTGGAGGAGCTTGGGCACTCTGAACCTCAGTACTCTTATCTCTAAAATTCGGAGAGTAAAATCTCTGCCTCGCCACCTCACTAGTTGGTTGTCATGAACAAATGAACAGGGTTGAGTCTTGTAAGGTCAACATGGCTACCTGTTGATGGTTTTTTTGAGTTCTCGGCAAGAGCGTGTGTGGTAAAACCATCACTTCATTCCTCTGCTTCCTATGGAAGCCTCCCACGGCTTCACGTAGCACTGGGTATCCAGCCCTCGCGTGGCTTGCAAGTCTCTCCACAACCAGGGCTCTGCTGCTCCCTTCAGTATGAGCCAATATGGGCCACAGTCACACTAGCCTGGGCATAGGCCAAGATCCAGATCATTTCTACTTCAAGGCCTTTTGGGTGCAGGACCCACTGAGTGGAATGTTCTTTTCCAGAACTTTATATGTCTGGCTCCTCTTTCTTCTACTCCAGTTAAATTTTATCTCTTCAACAGGCCTTTTTTAGCTAAGATGTCCTCTCCCACAGCATTCTTTGTCTGATCCATTGTCTTTTTACAATCTGAAATTATCTGCCTCATTTATTCGTTTACCTGTTTATTAAAGAGTCCCCACAGAATATAAGCTTCCTAACAGTAAGACCATTGCCTTTGGCACCTAGAAAAGTGCCCAGCCCATAGCAGGGATTCGCTTATACTTGTTGACTGAATGAATGAATATGGTAGTTCACAATTTACCAGGAGGCACAGAGAGTAGGAAGGGCCCAGCTGGTGTTCAAAGACCCTGACTACTTCCTTTTTTGTAAACTGTCCCAATTCTCTCCCCTGCCCTCATACTATGTCTCCTGATCTCTCTCCACCCAGCTACCCAGTGTCCCTACTCTATCTTCTCTCACAGGATTAAAAACAATAATAGCAGTAATAATGAGTTAGCGTAACATGTAGCTAAGTATTTTACATACACGATCACATTTAAATCTTTAGAACTTTTTACTTTAGGGTGCACTGAGAATTAGAGAGATTAAGTAAGTTGTTGAACATCTCATCTTGAGAGGCAGAGCATATTCTCAAATGCATGCTGGTCTGACACTCATGCTCTCTCCTGCACCATGCTGCTTTCTATACATCAAAGCCCTTGTAGCCAGTGACTCATACTCTTGCTTCAACACAGTTTGAGTCACTTTTTCTCTACCTTGGTATCATCCTCTATCCTGGGTGATGAACTGATTGAATTATCAGAGAAATGAACCAGGTAGATCATGCTCATGTTTTCTGATCAAGGTATATATCTTATCAGAAGCTTTCTGAATACAAAATAACTGACCAGGGGACACATCAGATGGATGACTGTAATAATAGTTTACATTTATGGAGCACATACTAAGTCACTTGAAACTTCATGACAACTCTGTGAAGTAGGTACTGCTTTTATTCTCATTTTTATAAATGAGGAAACTGAGGCATGATGGAGTTTAATAACCTGCCCAAGGTCACACAGCTAGCACATGGCGGAGCTGGGATTTCTACTCACTAGTGTGACTGCAAAGGCAGCGTGTTACTCACTATGCTAAACTGATGGGCCTATGATATAGAGGTGAGGGCTAGTTTACTTGGCCTATATATAAAACACCTTTAATAGCAACTCATGTTTCCATAGAGCATCTGGTATAAGATGAACACTTAAATCAATCACTTTCCTTTTTTTGGCAAATGTTAGTGCTTTCCTCTTGTGATTACATTTAATATTAGAATGATAAAAAGATTATAGTCTTGGATAAATCAACAATCTATTTTTCATATGATACAGATGCAGATGAGTCATCAAGATGACAATATCATTAATCACCTAAATATATCTATCACCATCACTTTCTCTAGAATTTTTTCTTTCTCTGTCAAGGAGAAATATGAAATAAAACAACTGTGTCATAAGAAATCATGCAAACAACTCACTGGTATTTTCGGTTTTCATTTAATTTTTTTTGTTGCTGTTGTTAAGATTTCAAATCATACTGATTTTAGTTAGAGGTACAATTTCATTAAGCCACAGTAGCTTAAATAAGGGAAGTTTTTAAAAGGAAGTAAAAATAGTTATACAAAAACTCCTAAAGAACAGGCAGTTTTAATGAGAGTTATTTCATTAAAAATGAGACATTCTTTTAAAAAAGTCAACCAAAAGGGAGAAAAAAAAATGACAGCTAGAGATTTGTGGATCAGGCATTTCAGTAATTAACCACCGAATTTCCAGATGACAATGCAGAAAGCAAGTTATGTCTTGGAGAAATTGCCCTCTGGAGAGAAAGGAAGAAAAAGATTTTGAGTTTGACAGTACAACCTTGCACCAGCACTGTTTTCTTCTCCTGCTGGTTCAAGGAGTTCTAAGCACTCTTCTGTAAATCATCATCTCACATGTATTTATTATCTTCCAGCTCAGTACACAATACTATCTGTTACACATGGATACCAGCAATAATACATGGGGGGAGGGGGCTCCTGCATAAGAGACAAGCAAGCTCTGTGCTCATCTGCATTCTGAGTCTCATCCTGCAATGGAGTTTCTGCTCACGCTGTAGTCACCATGGCCAGCAATTAAAACAAAGGTATTATGTTTCTAGTATTTATTCCTCTGTATTTTACCCCTGCAATATGATGTTAGTCATCCAGAGCCACATGAATAGAGAAAACGTTTGACTGCGTTAGAGCAGCATAATGTTGAACACTTTTTTTCTGCTGTTGGAGTGGGCAATTCCATAGGACTTCGGTAACCTGTATTACAAGATGCTTGTATACACAGTGGCACTGTTCCTGCTCAGCGGAGAGCTAAAATGCATGAATCTCCCATCCCTTCCAGAATGCTACCAAAATGTTAGCTATTATTGTAAAGAGGGAATCAGACTGCGTCCTGCAAAAATTAAGAACTTTAAATGTTAAATGTGTTATATATTGTAGTGATTCTCAACAGAGGCTATAAGAATCACCTGGAAAGATTTAAAAACTGAAGATACTCAGGGTCCATCCATCAGAGAGGCTGATTCAGTTAGTCTGGGGTGGGGTCCAGTCACTTGTATTTTTTTTTTTTTTTTTTTTTTTTGCGGTACACGGGCCTCTCACTGTTGTGGCCTCTCCCGCTGCGGAGCACAGGCTCCGGACGCGCAGGCTCAGCGGCCATGGCTCACGGGCCCAGCCGCTTCGCGGCATGTGGGATCTTCCCGGACTGGGGCACGAACCCATGTCCCCTGCATCGGCAGGCGGACTCTCAACCACTGCGCCACCAGGGAAGCCCACCTGTATTTTTTTAAAGCCTCTTGAGATAATTCCAATTTGCAGGCAGGACTGAGTGCAACTGGTATGTGGGAAAGAAACTTCAGAACCCATTTGTTGCTGAAGTGCTAGCACCTTGTTAACTACTTATGAGACTTTCACCGAATCCTTCATCTTTCTTTCAGTTTCTTTGTGGTTTTATCCATCATACAGAGTTGTCACAGCGATTAATTAAACCATGTAAGTGAAACTACCCTCATAAGCATAGAATGCTGTAAAAATATAAAATGAAAAAGAAATGAAAAAAGACTCTGAAATCGAAGAATCCTGAGTTCTCTTGTGGATTCTGACATGAGTTTTAGACCCAGGATATTTGCCAGACATCAAGCATATCCTTTTATATCTCAATTTTATTTCCTTACCTGTAAAATGAAAATAATATATTTAACCTGTAGCAGGATAAAGGGGAAGAGAAAAACTCCTGTTTTATAGAAGTGTTAGTATTAAAATATCAGAGTGCTTTTAGGGTACAATTTCAATTGTTTTTGGTTTGTTTTGTTCCCTTTCTTCTGAAGTCTTTCTGAGGATCAAATGAGTTAATTTATGTGAGAGCACATTATAACTAAAATTTGCTATTGCTATGCAATTATTATTATAAGTTTTTATTATGCCTCAATTTCTTCAACTGTAAAATGGGAGTATTGAACTAAATCATTCTTACAATGTCCTGTAAGCACTAAAAATCTGTGATTCTTTAAAAGCAGGAGTTGTACAGCTTTTCTCTTTCATCTGATTCTTATTTAGGGTGTGTGTGTGCATGCATGCGTGTGTGTGTGTGTATGTTTCAGAGAACATTAATGGGAAGAAGGTTCCTGAGTTGTCTTAGCCTAGTATTCATCATACTCAGTGACTGCATTCCTCTGGGAGAATCCACAGGAGAATTCAGAAGGGCTCACAAACAAGAATCCCTTTCCTTTCTAGAAGCATATGTCTACCTTGACTTTTGCTGGTTTTAAGTTACTCTGTTGGGTGCTGAGATCTAACTTTGTTTCAAGCCAGGAGGCTAAAGGAGCAAGTCCACTGACTACATGCTGCTCTCCCGAACAATTCACAGAGGCCCAACTCACACTGCTGTCCTGTCTGACTCACTTAAAAACAGAGCTGCCAGCCTCTTCAAACAGACTCTGTGGCCAACTTTCTGATGCTAGATTGGGGAGAGGAAAAACACATTTCTGCATTTGTGACAGCATACAAGGGAGGTAGCAGAAAAATGCTGCATTCTGTTAGTAGGTGTCTGTCTGTGCGGCTTCCCTATTGTGTGAATCTTTAAGCTGTCCTCTCCGCTGGCTCATTTCCTTTAGGCTATAAACATGTTCAGGTTTCTCCAATCTTAAAACAAAAACAAAAGGATACAGAAATTAAAAATCCTCCTTCCACCCAATACGGTTTGCTAGCTACAGCACTCTCTTCTTATTTTCATAACCAACACACTTAAAGAGCTGTCTACACCTGCTGCCTATATTTCATCTCTTCTGATTCATTCCTAGATCCCCAGAAACCTGGCTTTGTCTGTAACTTTAGCCAAGGGTGGCAATGAACTCCCAGGTATTAATTTTAAAATGTCAGTTATTCCTTCATTTGGGCTCACTGATCACCACTACACCTCTAATTCCATCGGCCACGTCTCTTTTCTCAGACTTTCCCTTCCCTTGTGTTTAGAACACTGACCGCTTCTAGTTCTTCCTCTATGCCCAACTTTGGCTTCCTTTCAGCATCCTTGTGGTTCATCTGGTTCTTAAATGCTGGTTCCCCAGGAACCTATTCCTGACCCTTCTTCTGATTGCTCTGTACACACTTTCTGGCTGGACTCACCCAATTGCGTGATAGCAGTCACTACCCTCTCAGGTTTCTTAGAAATCAGCCTGAGTGAGACCCATCCTTACACGCTGTTGCTTCCTTAGGAAGTACAATCTCAGAGAAGCATGAGCGAGCAAAACGGGAGTAAGGAGTAAGAACAAATACAAAGGTACAGCTCTCTGCAGCTTTGTCTAAAACACACCTGACTTCTCTGTCTCACAGTGTGCTTCAAAAGATCATATAAAATCCTATGTGTCAGAACAAACTGTGTAGGGCAGGAAAGAACTTATCCATTGGCTCCCCTCCTATGTTGACCAAAATCTACCCCACGGAGCATCAACACCTTCACACTGACTTGTGCCATCCTGCCCTTTTGGATGTTGTCAAGTACATTAGTTTTCTATGGCTGCTATAACAAATTATTACAAATAGTGGCTAAAAAAATCCAAATTTATACCCCTCAACAGTGTAGGAGGGTTCCATTTTC